>NW_027184078.1:369766-739532 GCF_041296385.1 Aphelocoma coerulescens | reverse complement strand
ATCCCAGTCACTTTCACATACCTTCGGTATCCCTGAGTCCAAGCAGCTAAAGCTCACAGAGACAGAAGTGTCAGGAAGGAAAACGTTCCAAAAGCACCCCTTCTCTTATCAGCATATAAATTGTGCACAACAGGCTGCAGGCACCGAACCTTCCTTCTCAGATAGACATGCCATCACACTTTTCACTCTTTGCAGCTCGGTTGAAAAGCTCCAGCAGCTGCTCCCGCAATAGCAAAAGGTTCTAGAAGTGAAAGCCAGTTTGGGGCTGCACCTTCTCCTTGCCGCATGTAAGCCACACCAAACTCCCTGATGCACTCTGTCCTCCCCTTCTCAAAGGAGTAGACGGTGGCATCAGGACACACCTGTGTCCCAGCAGCTGGGTGCCCAGCCGGGAGCAGGAGCAGGGCTGGGGCTGCTCCCAAAGTTGCCCGCCCCAATGCCAGAGCCGGACATATGCTGAGGGGGGGCTGGATCAGGCTTTATTGTCCAGCTGCATGCCAGGAGTGAGCACAAAATCTACCTGCATTCTCTGCAGCATGCATCCTGGAGCAGAGCCATTGCCAAAGGAAGCCGTGAGCCCGTGCCAAGCCAGTGCCGGAGTGGGATCCTAGCAGCACCTGTGGAAGCCGGGAGAGAGGAGCCCACCTGGAGCAGGTTCGTGCAGGATTAATCATCCCGTGGCTTCCCACAGGGTCCTGTTGCTTCCAAAAGGCCCCACAGTGTCACTGTGGCCCCTCGGTTCCACCAGGTTCCATAGCGTCACTGTGGTGCCCAGGGTTCCGTCAGCTTCGCCAGCATCCCACGGTCTGCAGAGCTCCCCGAGCTTCTGTGGTGTCACAGTGGAGGCAGGGTTGCATCAGGTTCCATAGCATCAGCACGGTCTCCAGGGCTCCAGAGGTTCTGTGGTGTCACAGTGGAGGCAGGGTTGCATCAGGTTCCATAGCATCACCACAGTCTCCAGGGCTCCCTGAGCTTCTGTGGTGTCACAGTGGAGGCAGGGTTTGCATCAGGTTCCATAGCATCAGCACGGTCTCCAGGGCTCCCAGAGGTTCTGTGGTGTCACAGAGGAGGCAGGGTTGCATCAGGTTCCATAGCATCAGCACGGTCTCCAGGGCTCCAAGAGCTTCTGTGGTGTCACAGAGGAGGCAGGGTTGCATCAGGTTCAATAGCATCAGCACGGTCTCCAGGGCTCCCCTGAGCTTCTGTGGTGGTGTCACAGAGGAGCCAGGCTTCCTTGTAGTTTCCCCAGCATCACAAAGGCTCTCCTGGGAGCCACGGGTCACAAAGCAACCGTGGGCTCTGTGCAGCCCCGCTGTGTCACAATGGCCGCTGGCTTCCAACGAGCCCCGCAGTGTCCAGTGGGCCCCCGTGGCTTTAGGAGTGGGTGGCTGGGAGTTGGTGCCAGCGGCTGGGGGAGCAGCAGCAGGGACTGTGTGTGGACAGTGCCATGGCCACTTGTGTGGCCACTGGTGTCTCTGTGCCAGGCACAGCCGTGGTGTGTAACACGGCTCTGGGTCCTTTGCTTGTGCAGGGTGGCAGTCACGGCCTGGAGCAGGGCTGCTCCGGGGGACAGCCTGGGGCAGGAGGCCTGCTGGAGATTCATTCCCCACACTCCTTGTCATGAGGTGCTCAAGAGTGATTGGAAAGGCTGTTGGCAGCAGGCAGTTCTCTGGGTTCAAGCTGTGGAGCTGTCAGCGGGGAATGCAACGGCCAAGCTGGTGAGCCTTTTGTCCTGGTGCCTTTAGTGTGTGAGCAGTCCCTGGTGCCGTTGTCTTTGGATCCTGAGTGTGGGAGAGGCAAGGCTTAGGATGGTGCGTAGAGCTGAGAAGGAAAGTGCTGAGAGCAGCGTGTGTGCTGCTGCTTTGAGGGGTGCAAGTTGAAGTTGTAGGCAGCAAGAGCTTTCTCAGCTGGCCCTTTTGTGAGCTCTGCTTTTGCCAGATGACTTCCATCTTACCCTCTTACCATCTTAGCCTCTCATTTTTGCATATCCCAAACCCCCTTCCAAACATCCAGCAGCTGCTTGTAAAGAAGAAGTCCTAGAACAAAAAGCCAGGTGCTGCCTTTCATAGCCCCTTTGCTGTCTATGAAGTAGAGGAAAAGAAGCTAGTGAGACGCACTTTCTTTCTCAACTCCCATAGAGCGCATCCTTCTCTCAAGGTGCAGAGTCCCTTGGCGGAAGTGAAGCATCTGCAGCTGCAGTTCAGACTGAGAGATGTGCCAGGACAGGAAACATTTGCTGACCTTCCCTGTTCCTGTGCAACATGATTCTCGCATCCCAGTCACTTTCACATACCTTCGGTATCCCTGAGTCCAAGCAGCTAAAGCTCACAGAGACAGAGTGTCAGAAGGAAAACGTTCCAAAAGCACCCCCTTCTCTTATCAGCATATAAATTGTGGCACAACAGGCTGCGGCACCGAACCTTCCTTCTCAGATAGACATGCCATCACACTTTTCACTCTTGCAGCTCGGTTGAAAAGCTCCAGCAGCTGCTCCCGCAATAGCAAAAGGTTCTAGAAGTGAAAGCCAGTTTGGGGCTGCACCTTCTCCTTGCCGCATGTAAGCCACACCAAACTCCCTGATGCACTCTGTCCTCCCCTTCTCAAAGGGAGTAGGACGGTGGCATCAGGACACACCTGTGTCCCAGCAGCTGGGTGCCCAGCCGGGAGCAGGAGCAGGGCTGGGGCTGCTCCCAAAGTTGCCCCGCCCCAATGCCAGAGCCGGACATATGCTGAGGGGGGGCTGGATCAGGCTTTATGTCCAGCTGCATGCCAGGAGTGAGCACAAAATCTACCTGCATTCTCTGCAGCATGCCATCCCTGGAGCAGAGCCATTGCCAAAGGAAGCCGTGAGCCCGTGCCAAGCCAGTGCCCGGAGTGGGATCCTAGCAGCACCTGTGGAAGCCGGGAGAGAGGAGCCCACCTGGAGCAGGTTCGTGCAGGATTAATCATCCCGTGGCTTCCCACCAGGGTCCTGTTGCTTCCAAAAGGCCCCACAGTGTCCCTGTGGCCCCTCGGTTCCACCAGGTTCCATAGCGTCACTGTGGTGCCCAGGGTTCCGTCAGCTTCGCCAGCATCCCCACGGTCTGCAGAGCTCCCCGAGCTTCTGTGGTGTCACAGTGTGGAGGCAGGGTTGCATCAGGTTCCATAGCATCAGCACGGTCCTCCAGGGCTCCCAGAGGTTCTGTGGTGTCACAGTGGAGGCAGGGTTGCATCAGGTTCCATAGCATCACCACAGTCTCCAGGGCTCCCTGAGCTTCTGTGGTGTCACAGTGGAGGCAGGGTTGCATCAGGTTCCATAGCATCAGCACGGTCTCCAGGGCTCCCAGAGGTTCTGTGGTGTCACAGAGGAGGCAGGGTTGCATCAGGTTCCATAGCATCACCACGGTCTCCAGGGCTCCAAGAGCTTCTGTGGTGTCACAGAGGAGGCAGGGTTGCATCAGGTTCAATAGCATCAGCACGGTCTCCAGGGCTCCCCCTGAGCTTCTGTGGTGGTGTCACAGAGGAGCCAGGCTTCCTTGTAGTTCCCCAGCATCACAAAGGCTCTCCTGGGAGCCACGGGTCACAAAGCACCGTGGGCTCTGTGCAGCCCCGCTGTGTCACAATGGCCGCTGGCTTCCACGAGCCCCCGCAGTGTCCCAGTGGGCCCCGTGGCTTTAGGAGTGGGTGGCTGGGAGTTGGTGCCAGCGGCTGGGGGGAGCAGCAGCAGGGACTGTGTGTGGACAGTGCCATGGCCACTTGTGTGGCCACTGGTGTCTCTGTGCCAGGCACAGCCGTGGTGTGTAACACCGGCTCTGGGTCCTTTGGCTGTGCAGGTGGCAGTCACGGCCTGGAGCAGGGCCTGCTCCCGGGGGACAGCCTGGGGGCAGGAGGCTGCTGGAGATTCATTCCCCACACTCCTTGTCATGAGGTGCTCAGAGTGATTGGAAAGGCTGTTGGCAGCAGGCAGTTCTCTGGGTTCAAGCTGTGGAGCTGTCAGCGGAATGCAAAGGCCAAGCTGGTGAGCCTTTTGTCCTGGTGCCTTAGTGTGTGAGCAGTCCCTGGTGCCGTTGTCTTTGGATCCTGAGTGTGGGAGAGGCAAGGCTTAGGATGGTGCGTAGAGCTGAGAAGGAAAGTGCCGAGAGCAGCGTGTGTGCTGCTGCTTTGAGGGGCTGCAGTTGAAGTTGTAGGCAGCAAGAGCTTTCTCAGCTGGCCCTTTTGTGAGCTCTGCTTTTGCCAGATGACTCCATCTTACCCTCTACCATCTTAGCCTCTCATTTTGCATATCCCAAACCCCCTTCCAAACATCCAGCAGCTGCTTGTAAAGAAGAAGTCCCTAGAACAAAAAGCACAGTGCTGCCTTTCATACGCCCTTTGCTGTCTATGAAGTAGAGGAAAGAAGCTAGTGAGACGCACTTTCTTTCTCAACTCCATAGAGCGCATCCTTCTCTCAAGGTGGCAGAGTCCTTGGCGGAAGTGAAGCATCTGCAGCTGCAGTTCAGACTGAGAGATGTGCCAGGACAGGAAACATTTGCTGACCTTCCCTGTTCCCTGTGCAACATGATTCTCGCATCCAAGTCACTTTCACATACCTTCGGTATCCCTGAGTCCAAGCAGCTAAAGCTCACAGAGACAGAAGTGTCAGGAAGGAAAACGTTCCAAAAGCACCCCCTTCTCTTATCAGCATATAAATTGTGCACAACAGGCTGCGGCACCGAACCTTCCTTCTCAGATAGACATGCCATCACACTTTTCACTCTTGCAGCTCGGTTGAAAAGCTCCAGCAGCTGCTCCCGCAATAGCAAAAGGTTCTAGAAGTGAAAGCCAGTTTGGGGCTGCACCTTCTCCTTGCCGCATGTAAGCCACACCAAACTCCCTGATGCACTCTGTCCTCCCCTTCTCAAAGGAGTAGACGGTGGCATCAGGACACACCTGTGTCCCAGCAGCTGGGTGCCCAGCCGGGAGCAGGAGCAGGGCTGGGGCTGCTCCCAAAGTTTGCCCCGCCCCAATGCCAGAGCCGGACATATGCTGAGGGGGGGCTGGATCAGCTTTATTGTCCAGCTGCATGCCAGGAGTGAGCACAAAATCTACCTGCATTCTCTGCAGCATGCCATCCTGGAGCAGAGCCATTGCCAAAGGAAGCCGTGAGCCCGTGCCAAGCCAGTGCCGGAGTGGGATCCTAGCAGCACCTGTGGAAGCCGGGAGAGAGGAGCCCACCTGGAGCAGGTTCGTGCAGGATTAATCATCCGTGGCTTCCCACCAGGGTCCTGTTGCTTCCAAAAGGCCCCACAGTGTCACTGTGGCCCCTCGGTTCCACCAGGTTCCATAGCGTCACTGTGGTGCCCAGGGTTCCGTCAGCTTCGCCAGCATCCCCACGGTCTGCAGAGCTCCCCGAGCTTCTGTGGTGTCACAGTGGAGGCAGGGTTGCATCAGGTTCCATAGCTCAGCACGGTCCTCCAGGGCTCCAGAGGTTCTGTGGTGTCACAGTGGAGGCAGGGTTGCCATCAGGTTCCATAGCATCACCACAGTCTCCAGGGCTCCCTGAGCTTCTGTGGTGTCACAGTGGAGGCAGGGGTTGCATCAGGTTCCATAGCATCAGCACGGTCTCCAGGGCTCCAGAGGTTCTGTGGTGTCACAGAGGAGGCAGGGTTGCATCAGGTTCCATAGCATCACCACGGTCTCCAGGGCTCCAAGAGCTTCTGTGGTGTCACAGAGGAGCAGGGTTGCATCAGGTTCAATAGCATCAGCACGGTCTCCAGGGCTCCCCTGAGCTTCTGTGGTGGTGTCACAGAGGAGCCAGGCTTCCTTGTAGTTCCCCAGCATCACAAAGGCTCTCCTGGGAGCCACGGGTCACAAAGCACCGTGGGCTCTGTGCAGCCCCGCTGTGTCACAATGGCCGCTGGCTTCCACGAGCCCCCGCAGTGTCCCAGTGGGCCCCGTGGCTTTAGGAGTGGGTGGCTGGGAGTTGGTGCCAGCGGCTGGGGGAGCAGCAGCAGGGACTGTGTGTGGACAGTGCCATGGCCACTTGTGTGGCCACTGGTGTCTCTGTGCCAGGCACAGCCGTGGTGTGTAACACCGGCTCTGGGTCCTTTGGCTGTGCAGGTGGCAGTCACGGCCTGGAGCAGGGCTGCTCCCGGGGGACAGCCTGGGGCAGGAGGCTGCTGGAGATTCATTCCCCACACTCCTTGTCATGAGGTGCTCAGAGTGATTGGAAAGGCTGTTGGCAGCAGGCAGTTCTCTGGGTTCAAGCTGTGGAGCTGTCAGCGGGAATGCAAAGGCCAAGCTGGTGAGCCTTTTGTCCTGGTGCCTTTAGTGTGTGAGCAGTCCCTGGTGCCGTTGTCTTTGGATCCTGAGTGTGGGAGAGGCAAGGCTTAGGATGGTGCGTAGAGCTGAGAAGGAAAGTGCCGAGAGCAGCGTGTGTGCTGCTGCTTTGAGGGGTGCAGTTGAAGTTGTAGGCAGCAAGAGCTTTCTCAGCTGGCCCTTTTGTGAGCTCTGCTTTTGCCAGATGACTTCCATCTTACCCTCTTACCATCTTAGCCTCTCATTTTTGCATATCCCAAACCCCCTTCCAAACATCCAGCAGCTGCTTGTAAAGAAGAAGTCCTAGAACAAAAAGCCAGTGCTGCCTTTCATAGCCCCTTTGCTGTCTATGAAGTAGAGGAAAGAAGCTAGTGAGACGCACTTTCTTTCTCAACTCCATAGAGCGCATCCTTCTCTCAAGGTGGCAGAGTCCTTGGCGGAAGTGAAGCATCTGCAGCTGCAGTTCAGACTGAGAGATGTGCCAGGACAGGAAACATTTGCTGACCTTCCCTGTTCCCTGTGCAACATGATTCTCGCATCCCAGTCACTTTCACATACCTTCGGTATCCCTGAGTCCAAGCAGCTAAAGCTCACAGAGACAGAAGTGTCAGGAAGGAAAACGTTCCAAAAGCACCCCCTTCTCTTATCAGCATATAAATTGTGCACAACAGGCTGCGGCACCGAACCTTCCTTCTCAGATAGACATGCCATCACACTTTTCACTCTTGCAGCTCGGTTGAAAAGCTCCAGCAGCTGCTCCCGCAATAGCAAAAGGTTCTAGAAGTGAAAGCCAGTTTGGGGCTGCACCTTCTCCTTGCCGCATGTAAGCCACACCAAACTCCCTGATGCACTCTGTCCTCCCCTTCTCAAAGGAGTAGACGGTGGCATCAGGACACACCTGTGTCCCAGCAGCTGGGTGCCCAGCCGGGAGCAGGAGCAGGGCTGGGGCTGCTCCCAAAGTTGCCCCGCCCCAATGCCAGAGCCGGACATATGCTGAGGGGGGGCTGGATCAGGCTTTATTGTCCAGCTGCATGCCAGGAGTGAGCACAAAATCTACCTGCATTCTCTGCAGCATGCCATCCTGGAGCAGAGCCATTGCCAAAGGAAGCCGTGAGCCCGTGCCAAGCCAGTGCCGGAGTGGGATCCTAGCAGCACCTGTGGAAGCCGGGAGAGAGGAGCCCACCTGGAGCAGGTTCGTGCAGGATTAATCATCCCGTGGCTTCCCACCAGGGTCCTGTTGCTTCCAAAAGGCCCCACAGTGTCACTGTGGCCCCTCGGTTCCACCAGGTTCCATAGCGTCACTGTGGTGCCCAGGGTTCCGTCAGCTCCGCCAGCATCCCCACGGTCTGCAGAGCTCCCCGAGCTTCTGTGGTGTCACAGTGGAGGCAGGGTTGCATCAGGTTCCATAGCATCAGCACGGTCTCCAGGGCTCCCAGAGGTTCTGTGGTGTCACAGTGGAGGCAGGGTTGCATCAGGTTCCATAGCATCACCACAGTCTCCAGGGCTCCCTGAGCTTCTGTGGTGTCACAGTGGAGGCAGGGTTGCATCAGGTTCCATAGCATCAGCACGGTCTCCAGGGCTCCCAGAGGTTCTGTGGTGTCACAGAGGAGGCAGGGTTGCATCAGGTTCCATAGCATCAGCACGGTCTCCAGGGCTCCAAGAGCTTCTGTGGTGTCCCAGAGGAGGCAGGGTTGCATCAGGTTCCATAGCATCAGCACGGTCTCCAGGGCTCCCCTGAGCTTCTGTGGTGGTGTCACAGAGGAGCCAGGCTTCCTTGTAGTTCCCCAGCATCACAAAGGCTCTCCTGGGAGCCACGGGTCACAAAGCACCGTGGGCTCTGTGCAGCCCCGCTGTGTCACAATGGCCGCTGGCTTCCACGAGCCCCCGCAGTGTCCCAGTGGGCCCCGTGGCTTTAGGAGTGGGTGGCTGGGAGTTGGTGCCAGCGGCTGGGGGAGCAGCAGCAGGGACTGTGTGTGGACAGTGCCATGGCCACTTGTGTGGCCACTGGTGTCTCTGTGCCAGGCACAGCCGTGGTGTGTAACACCGGCTCTGGGTCCTTTGGCTGTGCAGGTGGCAGTCACGGCCTGGAGCAGGGCTGCTCCCGGGGGACAGCCTGGGGCAGGAGGCTGCTGGAGATTCATTCCCCACACTCCTTGTCATGAGGTGCTCAGAGTGATTGGAAAGGCTGTTGGCAGCAGGCAGTTCTCTGGGTTCAAGCTGTGGAGCTGTCAGCGGGAATGCAAAGGCCAAGCTGGTGAGCCTTTTGTCCTGGTGCCTTTAGTGTGTGAGCAGTCCCTGGTGCCGTTGTCTTTGGATCCTGAGTGTGGGAGAGGCAAGGCTTAGGATGGTGCGTAGAGCTGAGAAGGAAAGTGCCGAGAGCAGCGTGTGTGCTGCTGCTTTGAGGGGTGCAGTTGAAGTTGTAGGCAGCAAGAGCTTTCTCAGCTGGCCCTTTTGTGAGCTCTGCTTTTGCCAGATGACTTCCATCTTACCCTCTTACCATCTTAGCCTCTCATTTTTGCATATCCCAAACCCCCTTCCAAACATCCAGCAGCTGCTTGTAAAGAAGAAGTCCTAGAACAAAAAGCCAGTGCTGCCTTTCATAGCCCCTTTGCTGTCTATGAAGTAGAGGAAAGAAGCTAGTGAGACGCACTTTCTTTCTCAACTCCATAGAGCGCATCCTTCTCTCAAGGTGGCAGAGTCCTTGGCGGAAGTGAAGCATCTGCAGCTGCAGTTCAGACTGAGAGATGTGCCAGGACAGGAAACATTTGCTGACCTTCCCTGTTCCCTGTGCAACATGATTCTCGCATCCCAGTCACTTTCACATACCTTCGGTATCCCTGAGTCCAAGCAGCTAAAGCTCACAGAGACAGAAGTGTCAGGAAGGAAAACGTTGCAAAAGCACCCCCTTCTCTTATCAGCATATAAATTGTGCACAACAGGCTGCGGCACCGAACCTTCCTTCTCAGATAGACATGCCATCACACTTTTCACTCTTGCAGCTCGGTTGAAAAGCTCCAGCAGCTGCTCCCGCAAGAGCAAAAGGTTCTAGAAGTGAAAGCCAGTTTGGGGCTGCACCTTCTCCTTGCCGCATGTAAGCCACACCAAACTCCCTGATGCACTCTGTCCTCCCCTTCTCAAAGGAGTAGACGGTGGCATCAGGACACACCTGTGTCCCAGCAGCTGGGTGCCCAGCCGGGAGCAGGAGCAGGGCTGGGGCTGCTCCCAAAGTTGCCCCGCCCCAATGCCAGAGCCGGACATATGCTGAGGGGGGGCTGGATCAGGCTTTATTGTCCAGCTGCATGCCAGGAGTGAGCACAAAATCTACCTGCATTCTCTGCAGCATGCCATCCTGGAGCAGAGCCATTGCCAAAGGAAGCCGTGAGCCCGTGCCAAGCCAGTGCCGGAGTGGGATCCTAGCAGCACCTGTGGAAGCCGGGAGAGAGGAGCCCACCTGGAGCAGGTTCGTGCAGGATTAATCATCCCGTGGCTTCCCACCAGGGTCCTGTTGCTTCCAAAAGGCCCCACAGTGTCACTGTGGCCCCTCGGTTCCACCAGGTTCCATAGCGTCACTGTGGTGCCCAGGGTTCCGTCAGCTCCGCCAGCATCCCCACGGTCTGCAGAGCTCCCCGAGCTTCTGTGGTGTCACAGTGGAGGCAGGGTTGCATCAGGTTCCATAGCATCAGCACGGTCTCCAGGGCTCCCAGAGGTTCTGTGGTGTCACAGTGGAGGCAGGGTTGCATCAGGTTCCATAGCATCACCACAGTCTCCAGGGCTCCCTGAGCTTCTGTGGTGTCACAGTGGAGGCAGGGTTGCATCAGGTTCCATAGCATCAGCACGGTCTCCAGGGCTCCCAGAGGTTCTGTGGTGTCACAGAGGAGGCAGGGTTGCATCAGGTTCAATAGCATCAGCACGGTCTCCAGGGCTCCCCTGAGCTTCTGTGGTGGTGTCACAGAGGAGCCAGGCTTCCTTGTAGTTCCCCAGCATCACAAAGGCTCTCCTGGGAGCCACGGGTCACAAAGCACCGTGGGCTCTGTGCAGCCCCGCTGTGTCACAATGGCCGCTGGCTTCCACGAGCCCCCGCAGTGTCCCAGTGGGCCCCGTGGCTTTAGGAGTGGGTGGCTGGGAGTTGGTGCCAGCGGCTGGGGGAGCAGCAGCAGGGACTGTGTGTGGACAGTGCCATGGCCACTTGTGTGGCCACTGGTGTCTCTGTGCCAGGCACAGCCGTGGTGTGTAACACCGGCTCTGGGTCCTTTGGCTGTGCAGGTGGCAGTCACGGCCTGGAGCAGGGCTGCTCCCGGGGGACAGCCTGGGGCAGGAGGCTGCTGGAGATTCATTCCCCACACTCCTTGTCATGAGGTGCTCAGAGTGATTGGAAAGGCTGTTGGCAGCAGGCAGTTCTCTGGGTTCAAGCTGTGGAGCTGTCAGCGGGAATGCAAAGGCCAAGCTGGTGAGCCTTTTGTCCTGGTGCCTTTAGTGTGTGAGCAGTCCCTGGTGCCGTTGTCTTTGGATCCTGAGTGTGGGAGAGGCAAGGCTTAGGATGGTGCGTAGAGCTGAGAAGGAAAGTGCCGAGAGCAGCGTGTGTGCTGCTGCTTTGAGGGGTGCAGTTGAAGTTGTAGGCAGCAAGAGCTTTCTCAGCTGGCCCTTTTGTGAGCTCTGCTTTTGCCAGATGACTTCCATCTTACCCTCTTACCATCTTAGCCTCTCATTTTTGCATATCCCAAACCCCCTTCCAAACATCCAGCAGCTGCTTGTAAAGAAGAAGTCCTAGAACAAAAAGCCAGTGCTGCCTTTCATAGCCCCTTTGCTGTCTATGAAGTAGAGGAAAGAAGCTAGTGAGACGCACTTTCTTTCTCAACTCCATAGAGCGCATCCTTCTCTCAAGGTGGCAGAGTCCTTGGCGGAAGTGAAGCATCTGCAGCTGCAGTTCAGACTGAGAGATGTGCCAGGACAGGAAACATTTGCTGACCTTCCCTGTTCCCTGTGCAACATGATTCTCGCATCCCAGTCACTTTCACATACCTTCGGTATCCCTGAGTCCAAGCAGCTAAAGCTCACAGAGACAGAAGTGTCAGGAAGGAAAACGTTCCAAAAGCACCCCCTTCTCTTATCAGCATATAAATTGTGCACAACAGGCTGCGGCACCGAACCTTCCTTCTCAGATAGACATGCCATCACACTTTTCACTCTTGCAGCTCGGTTGAAAAGCTCCAGCAGCTGCTCCCGCAATAGCAAAAGGTTCTAGAAGTGAAAGCCAGTTTGGGGCTGCACCTTCTCCTTGCCGCATGTAAGCCACACCAAACTCCCTGATGCACTCTGTCCTCCCCTTCTCAAAGGAGTAGACGGTGGCATCAGGACACACCTGTGTCCCAGCAGCTGGGTGCCCAGCCGGGAGCAGGAGCAGGGCTGGGGCTGCTCCCAAAGTTGCCCCGCCCCAATGCCAGAGCCGGACATATGCTGAGGGGGGGCTGGATCAGGCTTTATTGTCCAGCTGCATGCCAGGAGTGAGCACAAAATCTACCTGCATTCTCTGCAGCATGCCATCCTGGAGCAGAGCCATTGCCAAAGGAAGCCGTGAGCCCGTGCCAAGCCAGTGCCGGAGTGGGATCCTAGCAGCACCTGTGGAAGCCGGGAGAGAGGAGCCCACCTGGAGCAGGTTCGTGCAGGATTAATCATCCCGTGGCTTCCCACCAGGGTCCTGTTGCTTCCAAAAGGCCCCACAGTGTCACTGTGGCCCCTCGGTTCCACCAGGTTCCAGAGCGTCACTGTGGTGCCCAGGGTTCCGTCAGCTTCGCCAGCATCCCCACGGTCTGCAGAGCTCCCCGAGCTTCTGTGGTGTCACAGTGGAGGCAGGGTTGCATCAGGTTCCATAGCATCACCACAGTCTCCAGGGCTCCCTGAGCTTCTGTGGTGTCACAGTGGAGGCAGGGTTGCATCAGGTTCCATAGCATCAGCACGGTCTCCAGGGCTCCCAGAGGTTCTGTGGTGTCACAGAGGAGGCAGGGTTGCATCAGGTTCCATAGCATCACCACGGTCTCCAGGGCTCCCAGAGGTTCTGTGGTGTCACAGAGGAGGCAGGGTTGCATCAGGTTCCATAGCATCAGCACGGTCTCCAGGGCTCCCCTGAGCTTCTGTGGTGGTGTCACAGAGGAGCCAGGCTTCCTTGTAGTTCCCCAGCATCACAAAGGCTCTCCTGGGAGCCACGGGTCACAAAGCACCGTGGGCTCTGTGCAGCCCCGCTGTGTCACAATGGCCGCTGGCTTCCACGAGCCCCCGCAGTGTCCCAGTGGGCCCCGTGGCTTTAGGAGTGGGTGGCTGGGAGTTGGTGCCAGCGGCTGGGGGAGCAGCAGCAGGGACTGTGTGTGGACAGTGCCATGGCCACTTGTGTGGCCACTGGTGTCTCTGTGCCAGGCACAGCCGTGGTGTGTAACACCGGCTCTGGGTCCTTTGGCTGTGCAGGTGGCAGTCACGGCCTGGAGCAGGGCTGCTCCCGGGGGACAGCCTGGGGCAGGAGGCTGCTGGAGATTCATTCCCCACACTCCTTGTCATGAGGTGCTCAGAGTGATTGGAAAGGCTGTTGGCAGCAGGCAGTTCTCTGGGTTCAAGCTGTGGAGCTGTCAGCGGGAATGCAACGGCCAAGCTGGTGAGCCTTTTGTCCTGGTGCCTTTAGTGTGTGAGCAGTCCCTGGTGCCGTTGTCTTTGGATCCTGAGTGTGGGAGAGGCAAGGCTTAGGATGGTGCGTAGAGCTGAGAAGGAAAGTGCCGAGAGCAGCGTGTGTGCTGCTGCTTTGAGGGGTGCAGTTGAAGTTGTAGGCAGCAAGAGCTTTCTCAGCTGGCCCTTTTGTGAGCTCTGCTTTTGCCAGATGACTTCCATCTTACCCTCTTACCATCTTAGCCTCTCATTTTTGCATATCCCAAACCCCCTTCCAAACATCCAGCAGCTGCTTGTAAAGAAGAAGTCCTAGAACAAAAAGCCAGTGCTGCCTTTCATAGCCCCTTTGCTGTCTATGAAGTAGAGGAAAGAAGCTAGTGAGACGCACTTTCTTTCTCAACTCCATAGAGCGCATCCTTCTCTCAAGGTGGCAGAGTCCTTGGCGGAAGTGAAGCATCTGCAGCTGCAGTTCAGACTGAGAGATGTGCCAGGACAGGAAACATTTGCTGACCTTCCCTGTTCCCTGTGCAACATGATTCTCGCATCCCAGTCACTTTCACATACCTTCGGTATCCCTGAGTCCAAGCAGCTAAAGCTCACAGAGACAGAAGTGTCAGGAAGGAAAACGTTCCAAAAGCACCCCCTTCTCTTATCAGCATATAAATTGTGCACAACAGGCTGCGGCACCGAACCTTCCTTCTCAGATAGACATGCCATCACACTTTTCACTCTTGCAGCTCGGTTGAAAAGCTCCAGCAGCTGCTCCCGCAATAGCAAAAGGTTCTAGAAGTGAAAGCCAGTTTGGGGCTGCACCTTCTCCTTGCCGCATGTAAGCCACACCAAACTCCCTGATGCACTCTGTCCTCCCCTTCTCAAAGGAGTAGACGGTGGCATCAGGACACACCTGTGTCCCAGCAGCTGGGTGCCCAGCCGGGAGCAGGAGCAGGGCTGGGGCTGCTCCCAAAGTTGCCCCGCCCCAATGCCAGAGCCGGACATATGCTGAGGGGGGGCTGGATCAGGCTTTATTGTCCAGCTGCATGCCAGGAGTGAGCACAAAATCTACCTGCATTCTCTGCAGCATGCCATCCTGGAGCAGAGCCATTGCCAAAGGAAGCCGTGAGCCCGTGCCAAGCCAGTGCCGGAGTGGGATCCTAGCAGCACCTGTGGAAGCCGGGAGAGAGGAGCCCACCTGGAGCAGGTTCGTGCAGGATTAATCATCCCGTGGCTTCCCACCAGGGTCCTGTTGCTTCCAAAAGGCCCCACAGTGTCACTGTGGCCCCTCGGTTCCACCAGGTTCCATAGCGTCACTGTGGTGCCCAGGGTTCCGTCAGCTCCGCCAGCATCCCCACGGTCTGCAGAGCTCCCCGAGCTTCTGTGGTGTCACAGTGGAGGCAGGGTTGCATCAGGTTCCATAGCATCAGCACGGTCTCCAGGGCTCCCAGAGGTTCTGTGGTGTCACAGTGGAGGCAGGGTTGCATCAGGTTCCATAGCATCACCACAGTCTCCAGGGCTCCCTGAGCTTCTGTGGTGTCACAGTGGAGGCAGGGTTGCATCAGGTTCCATAGCATCAGCACGGTCTCCAGGGCTCCCAGAGGTTCTGTGGTGTCACAGAGGAGGCAGGGTTGCATCAGGTTCCATAGCATCAGCACGGTCTCCAGGGCTCCAAGAGCTTCTGTGGTGTCCCAGAGGAGGCAGGGTTGCATCAGGTTCCATAGCATCAGCACGGTCTCCAGGGCTCCCCTGAGCTTCTGTGGTGGTGTCACAGAGGAGCCAGGCTTCCTTGTAGTTCCCCAGCATCACAAAGGCTCTCCTGGGAGCCACGGGTCACAAAGCACCGTGGGCTCTGTGCAGCCCCGCTGTGTCACAATGGCCGCTGGCTTCCACGAGCCCCCGCAGTGTCCCAGTGGGCCCCGTGGCTTTAGGAGTGGGTGGCTGGGAGTTGGTGCCAGCGGCTGGGGGAGCAGCAGCAGGGACTGTGTGTGGACAGTGCCATGGCCACTTGTGTGGCCACTGGTGTCTCTGTGCCAGGCACAGCCGTGGTGTGTAACACCGGCTCTGGGTCCTTTGGCTGTGCAGGTGGCAGTCACGGCCTGGAGCAGGGCTGCTCCCGGGGGACAGCCTGGGGCAGGAGGCTGCTGGAGATTCATTCCCCACACTCCTTGTCATGAGGTGCTCAGAGTGATTGGAAAGGCTGTTGGCAGCAGGCAGTTCTCTGGGTTCAAGCTGTGGAGCTGTCAGCGGGAATGCAAAGGCCAAGCTGGTGAGCCTTTTGTCCTGGTGCCTTTAGTGTGTGAGCAGTCCCTGGTGCCGTTGTCTTTGGATCCTGAGTGTGGGAGAGGCAAGGCTTAGGATGGTGCGTAGAGCTGAGAAGGAAAGTGCCGAGAGCAGCGTGTGTGCTGCTGCTTTGAGGGGTGCAGTTGAAGTTGTAGGCAGCAAGAGCTTTCTCAGCTGGCCCTTTTGTGAGCTCTGCTTTTGCCAGATGACTTCCATCTTACCCTCTTACCATCTTAGCCTCTCATTTTTGCATATCCCAAACCCCCTTCCAAACATCCAGCAGCTGCTTGTAAAGAAGAAGTCCTAGAACAAAAAGCCAGTGCTGCCTTTCATAGCCCCTTTGCTGTCTATGAAGTAGAGGAAAGAAGCTAGTGAGACGCACTTTCTTTCTCAACTCCATAGAGCGCATCCTTCTCTCAAGGTGGCAGAGTCCTTGGCGGAAGTGAAGCATCTGCAGCTGCAGTTCAGACTGAGAGATGTGCCAGGACAGGAAACATTTGCTGACCTTCCCTGTTCCCTGTGCAACATGATTCTCGCATCCCAGTCACTTTCACATACCTTCGGTATCCCTGAGTCCAAGCAGCTAAAGCTCACAGAGACAGAAGTGTCAGGAAGGAAAACGTTGCAAAAGCACCCCCTTCTCTTATCAGCATATAAATTGTGCACAACAGGCTGCGGCACCGAACCTTCCTTCTCAGATAGACATGCCATCACACTTTTCACTCTTGCAGCTCGGTTGAAAAGCTCCAGCAGCTGCTCCCGCAAGAGCAAAAGGTTCTAGAAGTGAAAGCCAGTTTGGGGCTGCACCTTCTCCTTGCCGCATGTAAGCCACACCAAACTCCCTGATGCACTCTGTCCTCCCCTTCTCAAAGGAGTAGACGGTGGCATCAGGACACACCTGTGTCCCAGCAGCTGGGTGCCCAGCCGGGAGCAGGAGCAGGGCTGGGGCTGCTCCCAAAGTTGCCCCGCCCCAATGCCAGAGCCGGACATATGCTGAGGGGGGGCTGGATCAGGCTTTATTGTCCAGCTGCATGCCAGGAGTGAGCACAAAATCTACCTGCATTCTCTGCAGCATGCCATCCTGGAGCAGAGCCATTGCCAAAGGAAGCCGTGAGCCCGTGCCAAGCCAGTGCCGGAGTGGGATCCTAGCAGCACCTGTGGAAGCCGGGAGAGAGGAGCCCACCTGGAGCAGGTTCGTGCAGGATTAATCATCCCGTGGCTTCCCACCAGGGTCCTGTTGCTTCCAAAAGGCCCCACAGTGTCACTGTGGCCCCTCGGTTCCACCAGGTTCCATAGCGTCACTGTGGTGCCCAGGGTTCCGTCAGCTTCGCCAGCATCCCCACGGTCTGCAGAGCTCCCCGAGCTTCTGTGGTGTCACAGTGGAGGCAGGGTTGCATCAGGTTCCATAGCATCAGCACGGTCTCCAGGGCTCCCAGAGGTTCTGTGGTGTCACAGTGGAGGCAGGGTTGCATCAGGTTCCATAGCATCACCACAGTCTCCAGGGCTCCCTGAGCTTCTGTGGTGTCACAGTGGAGGCAGGGTTGCATCAGGTTCCATAGCATCAGCACGGTCTCCAGGGCTCCCAGAGGTTCTGTGGTGTCACAGAGGAGGCAGGGTTGCATCAGGTTCCATAGCATCACCACGGTCTCCAGGGCTCCCAGAGGTTCTGTGGTGTCACAGAGGAGGCAGGGTTGCATCAGGTTCAATAGCATCAGCACGGTCTCCAGGGCTCCCCTGAGCTTCTGTGGTGGTGTCACAGAGGAGCCAGGCTTCCTTGTAGTTCCCCAGCATCACAAAGGCTCTCCTGGGAGCCACGGGTCACAAAGCACCGTGGGCTCTGTGCAGCCCCACTGTGTCACAATGGCCGCTGGCTTCCACGAGCCCCCGCAGTGTCCCAGTGGGCCCCGTGGCTTTAGGAGTGGGTGGCTGGGAGTTGGTGCCAGCGGCTGGGGGAGCAGCAGCAGGGACTGTGTGTGGACAGTGCCATGGCCACTTGTGTGGCCACTGGTGTCTCTGTGCCAGGCACAGCCGTGGTGTGTAACACCGGCTCTGGGTCCTTTGGCTGTGCAGGTGGCAGTCACGGCCTGGAGCAGGGCTGCTCCCGGGGGACAGCCTGGGGCAGGAGGCTGCTGGAGATTCATTCCCCACACTCCTTGTCATGAGGTGCTCGGAGTGATTGGAAAGGCTGTTGGCAGCAGGCAGTTCTCTGGGTTCAAGCTGTGGAGCTGTCAGCGGGAATGCAAAGGCCAAGCTGGTGAGCCTTTTGTCCTGGTGCCTTTAGTGTGTGAGCAGTCCCTGGTGCCGTTGTCTTTGGATCCTGAGTGTGGGAGAGGCAAGGCTTAGGATGGTGCGTAGAGCTGAGAAGGAAAGTGCTGAGAGCAGCGTGTGTGCTGCTGCTTTGAGGGGTGCAGTTGAAGTTGTAGGCAGCAAGAGCTTTCTCAGCTGGCCCTTTTGTGAGCTCTGCTTTTGCCAGATGACTTCCATCTTACCCTCTTACCATCTTAGCCTCTCATTTTTGCATATCCCAAACCCCCTTCCAAACATCCAGCAGCTGCTTGTAAAGAAGAAGTCCTAGAACAAAAAGCCAGTGCTGCCTTTCATAGCCCCTTTGCTGTCTATGAAGTAGAGGAAAGAAGCTAGTGAGACGCACTTTCTTTCTCAACTCCATAGAGCGCATCCTTCTCTCAAGGTGGCAGAGTCCTTGGCGGAAGTGAAGCATCTGCAGCTGCAGTTCAGACTGAGAGATGTGCCAGGACAGGAAACATTTGCTGACCTTCCCTGTTCCCTGTGCAACATGATTCTCGCATCCCAGTCACTTTCACATACCTTCGGTATCCCTGAGTCCAAGCAGCTAAAGCTCACAGAGACAGAAGTGTCAGGAAGGAAAACGTTGCAAAAGCACCCCCTTCTCTTATCAGCATATAAATTGTGCACAACAGGCTGCGGCACCGAACCTTCCTTCTCAGATAGACATGCCATCACACTTTTCACTCTTGCAGCTCGGTTGAAAAGCTCCAGCAGCTGCTCCCGCAATAGCAAAAGGTTCTAGAAGTGAAAGCCAGTTTGGGGCTGCACCTTCTCCTTGCCGCATGTAAGCCACACCAAACTCCCTGATGCACTCTGTCCTCCCCTTCTCAAAGGAGTAGACGGTGGCATCAGGACACACCTGTGTCCCAGCAGCTGGGTGCCCAGCCGGGAGCAGGAGCAGGGCTGGGGCTGCTCCCAAAGTTGCCCCGCCCCAATGCCAGAGCCGGACATATGCTGAGGGGGGGCTGGATCAGGCTTTATTGTCCAGCTGCATGCCAGGAGTGAGCACAAAATCTACCTGCATTCTCTGCAGCATGCCATCCTGGAGCAGAGCCATTGCCAAAGGAAGCCGTGAGCCCGTGCCAAGCCAGTGCCGGAGTGGGATCCTAGCAGCACCTGTGGAAGCCGGGAGAGAGGAGCCCACCTGGAGCAGGTTCGTGCAGGATTAATCATCCCGTGGCTTCCCACCAGGGTCCTGTTGCTTCCAAAAGGCCCCACAGTGTCACTGTGGCCCCTCGGTTCCACCAGGTTCCATAGCGTCACTGTGGTGCCCAGGGTTCCGTCAGCTTCGCCAGCATCCCCACGGTCTGCAGAGCTCCCCGAGCTTCTGTGGTGTCACAGTGGAGGCAGGGTTGCATCAGGTTCCATAGCATCAGCACGGTCTCCAGGGCTCCCAGAGGTTCTGTGGTGTCACAGTGGAGGCAGGGTTGCATCAGGTTCCATAGCATCACCACAGTCTCCAGGGCTCCCTGAGCTTCTGTGGTGTCACAGTGGAGGCAGGGTTGCATCAGGTTCCATAGCATCAGCACGGTCTCCAGGGCTCCCAGAGGTTCTGTGGTGTCACAGAGGAGGCAGGGTTGCATCAGGTTCCATAGCATCAGCACGGTCTCCAGGGCTCCAAGAGCTTCTGTGGTGTCACAGAGGAGGCAGGGTTGCATCAGGTTCAATAGCATCAGCACGGTCTCCAGGGCTCCCCTGAGCTTCTGTGGTGGTGTCACAGAGGAGCCAGGCTTCCTTGTAGTTCCCCAGCATCACAAAGGCTCTCCTGGGAGCCACGGGTCACAAAGCACCGTGGGCTCTGTGCAGCCCCGCTGTGTCACAATGGCCGCTGGCTTCCACGAGCCCCCGCAGTGTCCCAGTGGGCCCCGTGGCTTTAGGAGTGGGTGGCTGGGAGTTGGTGCCAGCGGCTGGGGGAGCAGCAGCAGGGACTGTGTGTGGACAGTGCCATGGCCACTTGTGTGGCCACTGGTGTCTCTGTGCCAGGCACAGCCGTGGTGTGTAACACCGGCTCTGGGTCCTTTGGCTGTGCAGGTGGCAGTCACGGCCTGGAGCAGGGCTGCTCCCGGGGGACAGCCTGGGGCAGGAGGCTGCTGGAGATTCATTCCCCACACTCCTTGTCATGAGGTGCTCAGAGTGATTGGAAAGGCTGTTGGCAGCAGGCAGTTCTCTGGGTTCAAGCTGTGGAGCTGTCAGCGGGAATGCAAAGGCCAAGCTGGTGAGCCTTTTGTCCTGGTGCCTTTAGTGTGTGAGCAGTCCCTGGTGCCGTTGTCTTTGGATCCTGAGTGTGGGAGAGGCAAGGCTTAGGATGGTGCGTAGAGCTGAGAAGGAAAGTGCCGAGAGCAGCGTGTGTGCTGCTGCTTTGAGGGGTGCAGTTGAAGTTGTAGGCAGCAAGAGCTTTCTCAGCTGGCCCTTTTGTGAGCTCTGCTTTTGCCAGATGACTTCCATCTTACCCTCTTACCATCTTAGCCTCTCATTTTTGCATATCCCAAACCCCCTTCCAAACATCCAGCAGCTGCTTGTAAAGAAGAAGTCCTAGAACAAAAAGCCAGTGCTGCCTTTCATAGCCCCTTTGCTGTCTATGAAGTAGAGGAAAGAAGCTAGTGAGACGCACTTTCTTTCTCAACTCCATAGAGCGCATCCTTCTCTCAAGGTGGCAGAGTCCTTGGCGGAAGTGAAGCATCTGCAGCTGCAGTTCAGACTGAGAGATGTGCCAGGACAGGAAACATTTGCTGACCTTCCCTGTTCCCTGTGCAACATGATTCTCGCATCCCAGTCACTTTCACATACCTTCGGTATCCCTGAGTCCAAGCAGCTAAAGCTCACAGAGACAGAAGTGTCAGGAAGGAAAACGTTGCAAAAGCACCCCCTTCTCTTATCAGCATATAAATTGTGCACAACAGGCTGCGGCACCGAACCTTCCTTCTCAGATAGACATGCCATCACACTTTTCACTCTTGCAGCTCGGTTGAAAAGCTCCAGCAGCTGCTCCCGCAATAGCAAAAGGTTCTAGAAGTGAAAGCCAGTTTGGGGCTGCACCTTCTCCTTGCCGCATGTAAGCCACACCAAACTCCCTGATGCACTCTGTCCTCCCCTTCTCAAAGGAGTAGACGGTGGCATCAGGACACACCTGTGTCCCAGCAGCTGGGTGCCCAGCCGGGAGCAGGAGCAGGGCTGGGGCTGCTCCCAAAGTTGCCCCGCCCCAATGCCAGAGCCGGACATATGCTGAGGGGGGGCTGGATCAGGCTTTATTGTCCAGCTGCATGCCAGGAGTGAGCACAAAATCTACCTGCATTCTCTGCAGCATGCCATCCTGGAGCAGAGCCATTGCCAAAGGAAGCCGTGAGCCCGTGCCAAGCCAGTGCCGGAGTGGGATCCTAGCAGCACCTGTGGAAGCCGGGAGAGAGGAGCCCACCTGGAGCAGGTTCGTGCAGGATTAATCATCCCGTGGCTTCCCACCAGGGTCCTGTTGCTTCCAAAAGGCCCCACAGTGTCACTGTGGCCCCTCGGTTCCACCAGGTTCCATAGCGTCACTGTGGTGCCCAGGGTTCCGTCAGCTTCGCCAGCATCCCCACGGTCTGCAGAGCTCCCCGAGCTTCTGTGGTGTCACAGTGGAGGCAGGGTTGCATCAGGTTCCATAGCATCAGCACGGTCTCCAGGGCTCCCAGAGGTTCTGTGGTGTCACAGTGGAGGCAGGGTTGCATCAGGTTCCATAGCATCACCACAGTCTCCAGGGCTCCCTGAGCTTCTGTGGTGTCACAGTGGAGGCAGGGTTGCATCAGGTTCCATAGCATCAGCACGGTCTCCAGGGCTCCCAGAGGTTCTGTGGTGTCACAGAGGAGGCAGGGTTGCATCAGGTTCCATAGCATCACCACGGTCTCCAGGGCTCCAAGAGCTTCTGTGGTGTCACAGAGGAGGCAGGGTTGCATCAGGTTCAATAGCATCAGCACGGTCTCCAGGGCTCCCCTGAGCTTCTGTGGTGGTGTCACAGAGGAGCCAGGCTTCCTTGTAGTTCCCCAGCATCACAAAGGCTCTCCTGGGAGCCACGGGTCACAAAGCACCGTGGGCTCTGTGCAGCCCCGCTGTGTCACAATGGCCGCTGGCTTCCACGAGCCCCCGCAGTGTCCCAGTGGGCCCCGTGGCTTTAGGAGTGGGTGGCTGGGAGTTGGTGCCAGCGGCTGGGGGAGCAGCAGCAGGGACTGTGTGTGGACAGTGCCATGGCCACTTGTGTGGCCACTGGTGTCTCTGTGCCAGGCACAGCCGTGGTGTGTAACACCGGCTCTGGGTCCTTTGGCTGTGCAGGTGGCAGTCACGGCCTGGAGCAGGGCTGCTCCCGGGGGACAGCCTGGGGCAGGAGGCTGCTGGAGATTCATTCCCCACACTCCTTGTCATGAGGTGCTCAGAGTGATTGGAAAGGCTGTTGGCAGCAGGCAGTTCTCTGGGTTCAAGCTGTGGAGCTGTCAGCGGGAATGCAAAGGCCAAGCTGGTGAGCCTTTTGTCCTGGTGCCTTTAGTGTGTGAGCAGTCCCTGGTGCCGTTGTCTTTGGATCCTGAGTGTGGGAGAGGCAAGGCTTAGGATGGTGCGTAGAGCTGAGAAGGAAAGTGCCGAGAGCAGCGTGTGTGCTGCTGCTTTGAGGGGTGCAGTTGAAGTTGTAGGCAGCAAGAGCTTTCTCAGCTGGCCCTTTTGTGAGCTCTGCTTTTGCCAGATGACTTCCATCTTACCCTCTTACCATCTTAGCCTCTCATTTTTGCATATCCCAAACCCCCTTCCAAACATCCAGCAGCTGCTTGTAAAGAAGAAGTCCTAGAACAAAAAGCCAGTGCTGCCTTTCATAGCCCCTTTGCTGTCTATGAAGTAGAGGAAAGAAGCTAGTGAGACGCACTTTCTTTCTCAACTCCATAGAGCGCATCCTTCTCTCAAGGTGGCAGAGTCCTTGGCGGAAGTGAAGCATCTGCAGCTGCAGTTCAGACTGAGAGATGTGCCAGGACAGGAAACATTTGCTGACCTTCCCTGTTCCCTGTGCAACATGATTCTCGCATCCCAGTCACTTTCACATACCTTCGGTATCCCTGAGTCCAAGCAGCTAAAGCTCACAGAGACAGAAGTGTCAGGAAGGAAAACGTTCCAAAAGCACCCCCTTCTCTTATCAGCATATAAATTGTGCACAACAGGCTGCGGCACCGAACCTTCCTTCTCAGATAGACATGCCATCACACTTTTCACTCTTGCAGCTCGGTTGAAAAGCTCCAGCAGCTGCTCCCGCAATAGCAAAAGGTTCTAGAAGTGAAAGCCAGTTTGGGGCTGCACCTTCTCCTTGCCGCATGTAAGCCACACCAAACTCCCTGATGCACTCTGTCCTCCCCTTCTCAAAGGAGTAGACGGTGGCATCAGGACACACCTGTGTCCCAGCAGCTGGGTGCCCAGCCGGGAGCAGGAGCAGGGCTGGGGCTGCTCCCAAAGTTGCCCCGCCCCAATGCCAGAGCCGGACATATGCTGAGGGGGGGCTGGATCAGGCTTTATTGTCCAGCTGCATGCCAGGAGTGAGCACAAAATCTACCTGCATTCTCTGCAGCATGCCATCCTGGAGCAGAGCCATTGCCAAAGGAAGCCGTGAGCCCGTGCCAAGCCAGTGCCGGAGTGGGATCCTAGCAGCACCTGTGGAAGCCGGGAGAGAGGAGCCCACCTGGAGCAGGTTCGTGCAGGATTAATCATCCCGTGGCTTCCCACCAGGGTCCTGTTGCTTCCAAAAGGCCCCACAGTGTCACTGTGGCCCCTCGGTTCCACCAGGTTCCATAGCGTCACTGTGGTGCCCAGGGTTCCGTCAGCTTCGCCAGCATCCCCACGGTCTGCAGAGCTCCCCGAGCTTCTGTGGTGTCACAGTGGAGGCAGGGTTGCATCAGGTTCCATAGCATCAGCACGGTCTCCAGGGCTCCCAGAGGTTCTGTGGTGTCACAGTGGAGGCAGGGTTGCATCAGGTTCCATAGCATCACCACAGTCTCCAGGGCTCCCAGAGGTTCTGTGGTGTCACAGTGGAGGCAGGGTTGCATCAGGTTCCATAGCATCAGCACGGTCTCCAGGGCTCCCAGAGGTTCTGTGGTGTCACAGAGGAGGCAGGGTTGCATCAGGTTCCATAGCATCACCACGGTCTCCAGGGCTCCAAGAGCTTCTGTGGTGTCACAGAGGAGGCAGGGTTGCATCAGGTTCAATAGCATCAGCACGGTCTCCAGGGCTCCCCTGAGCTTCTGTGGTGGTGTCACAGAGGAGCCAGGCTTCCTTGTAGTTCCCCAGCATCACAAAGGCTCTCCTGGGAGCCACGGGTCACAAAGCACCGTGGGCTCTGTGCAGCCCCGCTGTGTCACAATGGCCGCTGGCTTCCACGAGCCCCCGCAGTGTCCCAGTGGGCCCCGTGGCTTTAGGAGTGGGTGGCTGGGAGTTGGTGCCAGCGGCTGGGGGAGCAGCAGCAGGGACTGTGTGTGGACAGTGCCATGGCCACTTGTGTGGCCACTGGTGTCTCTGTGCCAGGCACAGCCGTGGTGTGTAACACCGGCTCTGGGTCCTTTGGCTGTGCAGGTGGCAGTCACGGCCTGGAGCAGGGCTGCTCCCGGGGGACAGCCTGGGGCAGGAGGCTGCTGGAGATTCATTCCCCACACTCCTTGTCATGAGGTGCTCAGAGTGATTGGAAAGGCTGTTGGCAGCAGGCAGTTCTCTGGGTTCAAGCTGTGGAGCTGTCAGCGGGAATGCAAAGGCCAAGCTGGTGAGCCTTTTGTCCTGGTGCCTTTAGTGTGTGAGCAGTCCCTGGTGCCGTTGTCTTTGGATCCTGAGTGTGGGAGAGGCAAGGCTTAGGATGGTGCGTAGAGCTGAGAAGGAAAGTGCCGAGAGCAGCGTGTGTGCTGCTGCTTTGAGGGGTGCAGTTGAAGTTGTAGGCAGCAAGAGCTTTCTCAGCTGGCCCTTTTGTGAGCTCTGCTTTTGCCAGATGACTTCCATCTTACCCTCTTACCATCTTAGCCTCTCATTTTTGCATATCCCAAACCCCCTTCCAAACATCCAGCAGCTGCTTGTAAAGAAGAAGTCCTAGAACAAAAAGCCAGTGCTGCCTTTCATAGCCCCTTTGCTGTCTATGAAGTAGAGGAAAGAAGCTAGTGAGACGCACTTTCTTTCTCAACTCCATAGAGCGCATCCTTCTCTCAAGGTGGCAGAGTCCTTGGCGGAAGTGAAGCATCTGCAGCTGCAGTTCAGACTGAGAGATGTGCCAGGACAGGAAACATTTGCTGACCTTCCCTGTTCCCTGTGCAACATGATTCTCGCATCCCAGTCACTTTCACATACCTTCGGTATCCCTGAGTCCAAGCAGCTAAAGCTCACAGAGACAGAAGTGTCAGGAAGGAAAACGTTCCAAAAGCACCCCCTTCTCTTATCAGCATATAAATTGTGCACAACAGGCTGCGGCACCGAACCTTCCTTCTCAGATAGACATGCCATCACACTTTTCACTCTTGCAGCTCGGTTGAAAAGCTCCAGCAGCTGCTCCCGCAATAGCAAAAGGTTCTAGAAGTGAAAGCCAGTTTGGGGCTGCACCTTCTCCTTGCCGCATGTAAGCCACACCAAACTCCCTGATGCACTCTGTCCTCCCCTTCTCAAAGGAGTAGACGGTGGCATCAGGACACACCTGTGTCCCAGCAGCTGGGTGCCCAGCCGGGAGCAGGAGCAGGGCTGGGGCTGCTCCCAAAGTTGCCCCGCCCCAATGCCAGAGCCGGACATATGCTGAGGGGGGGCTGGATCAGGCTTTATTGTCCAGCTGCATGCCAGGAGTGAGCACAAAATCTACCTGCATTCTCTGCAGCATGCCATCCTGGAGCAGAGCCATTGCCAAAGGAAGCCGTGAGCCCGTGCCAAGCCAGTGCCGGAGTGGGATCCTAGCAGCACCTGTGGAAGCCGGGAGAGAGGAGCCCACCTGGAGCAGGTTCGTGCAGGATTAATCATCCCGTGGCTTCCCACCAGGGTCCTGTTGCTTCCAAAAGGCCCCACAGTGTCACTGTGGCCCCTCGGTTCCACCAGGTTCCATAGCGTCACTGTGGTGCCCAGGGTTCCGTCAGCTTCGCCAGCATCCCCACGGTCTGCAGAGCTCCCCGAGCTTCTGTGGTGTCACAGTGGAGGCAGGGTTGCATCAGGTTCCATAGCATCAGCACGGTCTCCAGGGCTCCCTGAGCTTCTGTGGTGTCACAGTGGAGGCAGGGTTGCATCAGGTTCCATAGCATCACCACAGTCTCCAGGGCTCCCTGAGCTTCTGTGGTGTCACAGTGGAGGCAGGGTTGCATCAGGTTCCATAGCATCAGCACGGTCTCCAGGGCTCCCAGAGGTTCTGTGGTGTCACAGAGGAGGCAGGGTTGCATCAGGTTCCATAGCATCACCACGGTCTCCAGGGCTCCAAGAGCTTCTGTGGTGTCACAGAGGAGGCAGGGTTGCATCAGGTTCCATAGCATCAGCACGGTCTCCAGGGCTCCCCTGAGCTTCTGTGGTGGTGTCACAGAGGAGCCAGGCTTCCTTGTAGTTCCCCAGCATCACAAAGGCTCTCCTGGGAGCCACGGGTCACAAAGCACCGTGGGCTCTGTGCAGCCCCGCTGTGTCACAATGGCCGCTGGCTTCCACGAGCCCCCGCAGTGTCCCAGTGGGCCCCGTGGCTTTAGGAGTGGGTGGCTGGGAGTTGGTGCCAGCGGCTGGGGGAGCAGCAGCAGGGACTGTGTGTGGACAGTGCCATGGCCACTTGTGTGGCCACTGGTGTCTCTGTGCCAGGCACAGCCGTGGTGTGTAACACCGGCTCTGGGTCCTTTGGCTGTGCAGGTGGCAGTCACGGCCTGGAGCAGGGCTGCTCCCGGGGGACAGCCTGGGGCAGGAGGCTGCTGGAGATTCATTCCCCACACTCCTTGTCATGAGGTGCTCAGAGTGATTGGAAAGGCTGTTGGCAGCAGGCAGTTCTCTGGGTTCAAGCTGTGGAGCTGTCAGCGGGAATGCAAAGGCCAAGCTGGTGAGCCTTTTGTCCTGGTGCCTTTAGTGTGTGAGCAGTCCCTGGTGCCGTTGTCTTTGGATCCTGAGTGTGGGAGAGGCAAGGCTTAGGATGGTGCGTAGAGCTGAGAAGGAAAGTGCCGAGAGCAGCGTGTGTGCTGCTGCTTTGAGGGGTGCAGTTGAAGTTGTAGGCAGCAAGAGCTTTCTCAGCTGGCCCTTTTGTGAGCTCTGCTTTTGCCAGATGACTTCCATCTTACCCTCTTACCATCTTAGCCTCTCATTTTTGCATATCCCAAACCCCCTTCCAAACATCCAGCAGCTGCTTGTAAAGAAGAAGTCCTAGAACAAAAAGCCAGTGCTGCCTTTCATAGCCCCTTTGCTGTCTATGAAGTAGAGGAAAGAAGCTAGTGAGACGCACTTTCTTTCTCAACTCCATAGAGCGCATCCTTCTCTCAAGGTGGCAGAGTCCTTGGCGGAAGTGAAGCATCTGCAGCTGCAGTTCAGACTGAGAGATGTGCCAGGACAGGAAACATTTGCTGACCTTCCCTGTTCCCTGTGCAACATGATTCTCGCATCCCAGTCACTTTCACATACCTTCGGTATCCCTGAGTCCAAGCAGCTAAAGCTCACAGAGACAGAAGTGTCAGGAAGGAAAACGTTCCAAAAGCACCCCCTTCTCTTATCAGCATATAAATTGTGCACAACAGGCTGCGGCACCGAACCTTCCTTCTCAGATAGACATGCCATCACACTTTTCACTCTTGCAGCTCGGTTGAAAAGCTCCAGCAGCTGCTCCCGCAATAGCAAAAGGTTCTAGAAGTGAAAGCCAGTTTGGGGCTGCACCTTCTCCTTGCCGCATGTAAGCCACACCAAACTCCCTGATGCACTCTGTCCTCCCCTTCTCAAAGGAGTAGACGGTGGCATCAGGACACACCTGTGTCCCAGCAGCTGGGTGCCCAGCCGGGAGCAGGAGCAGGGCTGGGGCTGCTCCCAAAGTTGCCCCGCCCCAATGCCAGAGCCGGACATATGCTGAGGGGGGGCTGGATCAGGCTTTATTGTCCAGCTGCATGCCAGGAGTGAGCACAAAATCTACCTGCATTCTCTGCAGCATGCCATCCTGGAGCAGAGCCATTGCCAAAGGAAGCCGTGAGCCCGTGCCAAGCCAGTGCCGGAGTGGGATCCTAGCAGCACCTGTGGAAGCCGGGAGAGAGGAGCCCACCTGGAGCAGGTTCGTGCAGGATTAATCATCCCGTGGCTTCCCACCAGGGTCCTGTTGCTTCCAAAAGGCCCCACAGTGTCACTGTGGCCCCTCGGTTCCACCAGGTTCCATAGCGTCACTGTGGTGCCCAGGGTTCCGTCAGCTCCGCCAGCATCCCCACGGTCTGCAGAGCTCCCCGAGCTTCTGTGGTGTCACTGTGGAGGCAGGGTTGCATCAGGTTCCATAGCATCAGCACGGTCTCCAGGGCTCCCAGAGGTTCTGTGGTGTCACAGTGGAGGCAGGGTTGCATCAGGTTCCATAGCATCACCACAGTCTCCAGGGCTCCCAGAGGTTCTGTGGTGTCACAGTGGAGGCAGGGTTGCATCAGGTTCCATAGCATCAGCACGGTCTCCAGGGCTCCCAGAGGTTCTGTGGTGTCACAGAGGAGGCAGGGTTGCATCAGGTTCCATAGCATCACCACGGTCTCCAGGGCTCCAAGAGCTTCTGTGGTGTCACAGAGGAGGCAGGGTTGCATCAGGTTCCATAGCATCAGCACGGTCTCCAGGGCTCCCCTGAGCTTCTGTGGTGGTGTCACAGAGGAGCCAGGCTTCCTTGTAGTTCCCCAGCATCACAAAGGCTCTCCTGGGAGCCACGGGTCACAAAGCACCGTGGGCTCTGTGCAGCCCCGCTGTGTCACAATGGCCACTGGCTTCCACGAGCCCCCGCAGTGTCCCAGTGGGCCCCGTGGCTTTAGGAGTGGGTGGCTGGGAGTTGGTGCCAGCGGCTGGGGGAGCAGCAGCAGGGACTGTGTGTGGACAGTGCCATGGCCACTTGTGTGGCCACTGGTGTCTCTGTGCCAGGCACAGCCGTGGTGTGTAACACCGGCTCTGGGTCCTTTGGCTGTGCAGGTGGCAGTCACGGCCTGGAGCAGGGCTGCTCCCGGGGGACAGCCTGGGGCAGGAGGCTGCTGGAGATTCATTCCCCACACTCCTTGTCATGAGGTGCTCACAGTGATTGGAAAGGCTGTTGGCAGCAGGCAGTTCTCTGGGTTCAAGCTGTGGAGCTGTCAGCGGGAATGCAAAGGCCAAGCTGGTGAGCCTTTTGTCCTGGTGCCTTTAGTGTGTGAGCAGTCCCTGGTGCCGTTGTCTTTGGATCCTGAGTGTGGGAGAGGCAAGGCTTAGGATGGTGCGTAGAGCTGAGAAGGAAAGTGCCGAGAGCAGCGTGTGTGCTGCTGCTTTGAGGGGTGCAGTTGAAGTTGTAGGCAGCAAGAGCTTTCTCAGCTGGCCCTTTTGTGAGCTCTGCTTTTGCCAGATGACTTCCATCTTACCCTCTTACCATCTTAGCCTCTCATTTTTGCATATCCCAAACCCCCTTCCAAACATCCAGCAGCTGCTTGTAAAGAAGAAGTCCTAGAACAAAAAGCCAGTGCTGCCTTTCATAGCCCCTTTGCTGTCTATGAAGTAGAGGAAAGAAGCTAGTGAGACGCACTTTCTTTCTCAACTCCATAGAGCGCATCCTTCTCTCAAGGTGGCAGAGTCCTTGGCGGAAGTGAAGCATCTGCAGCTGCAGTTCAGACTGAGAGATGTGCCAGGACAGGAAACATTTGCTGACCTTCCCTGTTCCCTGTGCAACATGATTCTCGCATCCCAGTCACTTTCACATACCTTCGGTATCCCTGAGTCCAAGCAGCTAAAGCTCACAGAGACAGAAGTGTCAGGAAGGAAAACGTTCCAAAAGCACCCCCTTCTCTTATCAGCATATAAATTGTGCACAACAGGCTGCGGCACCGAACCTTCCTTCTCAGATAGACATGCCATCACACTTTTCACTCTTGCAGCTCGGTTGAAAAGCTCCAGCAGCTGCTCCCGCAATAGCAAAAGGTTCTAGAAGTGAAAGCCAGTTTGGGGCTGCACCTTCTCCTTGCCGCATGTAAGCCACACCAAACTCCCTGATGCACTCTGTCCTCCCCTTCTCAAAGGAGTAGACGGTGGCATCAGGACACACCTGTGTCCCAGCAGCTGGGTGCCCAGCCGGGAGCAGGAGCAGGGCTGGGGCTGCTCCCAAAGTTGCCCCGCCCCAATGCCAGAGCCGGACATATGCTGAGGGGGGGCTGGATCAGGCTTTATTGTCCAGCTGCATGCCAGGAGTGAGCACAAAATCTACCTGCATTCTCTGCAGCATGCCATCCTGGAGCAGAGCCATTGCCAAAGGAAGCCGTGAGCCCGTGCCAAGCCAGTGCCGGAGTGGGATCCTAGCAGCACCTGTGGAAGCCGGGAGAGAGGAGCCCACCTGGAGCAGGTTCGTGCAGGATTAATCATCCCGTGGCTTCCCACCAGGGTCCTGTTGCTTCCAAAAGGCCCCACAGTGTCACTGTGGCCCCTCGGTTCCACCAGGTTCCATAGCGTCACTGTGGTGCCCAGGGTTCCGTCAGCTTCGCCAGCATCCCCACGGTCTGCAGAGCTCCCCGAGCTTCTGTGGTGTCACAGTGGAGGCAGGGTTGCATCAGGTTCCATAGCATCAGCACGGTCTCCAGGGCTCCCTGAGCTTCTGTGGTGTCACAGTGGAGGCAGGGTTGCATCAGGTTCCATAGCATCACCACAGTCTCCAGGGCTCCCTGAGCTTCTGTGGTGTCACAGTGGAGGCAGGGTTGCATCAGGTTCCATAGCATCAGCACGGTCTCCAGGGCTCCCAGAGGTTCTGTGGTGTCACAGAGGAGGCAGGGTTGCATCAGGTTCCATAGCATCAGCACGGTCTCCAGGGCTCCAAGAGCTTCTGTGGTGTCACAGAGGAGGCAGGGTTGCATCAGGTTCCATAGCATCAGCACGGTCTCCAGGGCTCCCCTGAGCTTCTGTGGTGGTGTCACAGAGGAGCCAGGCTTCCTTGTAGTTCCCCAGCATCACAAAGGCTCTCCTGGGAGCCACGGGTCACAAAGCACCGTGGGCTCTGTGCAGCCCCGCTGTGTCACAATGGCCGCTGGCTTCCACGAGCCCCCGCAGTGTCCCAGTGGGCCCCGTGGCTTTAGGAGTGGGTGGCTGGGAGTTGGTGCCAGCGGCTGGGGGAGCAGCAGCAGGGACTGTGTGTGGACAGTGCCATGGCCACTTGTGTGGCCACTGGTGTCTCTGTGCCAGGCACAGCCGTGGTGTGTAACACCGGCTCTGGGTCCTTTGGCTGTGCAGGTGGCAGTCACGGCCTGGAGCAGGGCTGCTCCCGGGGGACAGCCTGGGGCAGGAGGCTGCTGGAGATTCATTCCCCACACTCCTTGTCATGAGGTGCTCAGAGTGATTGGAAAGGCTGTTGGCAGCAGGCAGTTCTCTGGGTTCGAGCTGTGGAGCTGTCAGCGGGAATGCAAAGGCCAAGCTGGTGAGCCTTTTGTCCTGGTGCCTTTAGTGTGTGAGCAGTCCCTGGTGCCGTTGTCTTTGGATCCTGAGTGTGGGAGAGGCAAGGCTTAGGATGGTGCGTAGAGCTGAGAAGGAAAGTGCCGAGAGCAGCGTGTGTGCTGCTGCTTTGAGGGGTGCAGTTGAAGTTGTAGGCAGCAAGAGCTTTCTCAGCTGGCCCTTTTGTGAGCTCTGCTTTTGCCAGATGACTTCCATCTTACCCTCTTACCATCTTAGCCTCTCATTTTTGCATATCCCAAACCCCCTTCCAAACATCCAGCAGCTGCTTGTAAAGAAGAAGTCCTAGAACAAAAAGCCAGTGCTGCCTTTCATAGCCCCTTTGCTGTCTATGAAGTAGAGGAAAGAAGCTAGTGAGACGCACTTTCTTTCTCAACTCCATAGAGCGCATCCTTCTCTCAAGGTGGCAGAGTCCTTGGCGGAAGTGAAGCATCTGCAGCTGCAGTTCAGACTGAGAGATGTGCCAGGACAGGAAACATTTGCTGACCTTCCCTGTTCCCTGTGCAACATGATTCTCGCATCCCAGTCACTTTCACACACCTTCGGTACCCCTGAGTCCAAGCAGCTAAAGCTCACAGAGACAGAAGTGTCAGGAAGGAAAACGTTCCAAAAGCACCCCCTTCTCTTATCAGCATATAAATTGTGCACAACAGGCTGCGGCACCGAACCTTCCTTCTCAGATAGACATGCCATCACACTTTTCACTCTTGCAGCTCGGTTGAAAAGCTCCAGCAGCTGCTCCCGCAATAGCAAAAGGTTCTAGAAGTGAAAGCCAGTTCGGGGCTGCACCTTCTCCTTGCCGCATGTAAGCCACACCAAACTCCCTGATGCACTCTGTCCTCCCCTTCTCAAAGGAGTAGACGGTGGCATCAGGACACACCTGTGTCCCAGCAGCTGGGTGCCCAGCCGGGAGCAGGAGCAGGGCTGGGGCTGCTCCCAAAGTTGCCCCGCCCCAATGCCAGAGCCGGACATATGCTGAGGGGGGGCTGGATCAGGCTTTATTGTCCAGCTGCATGCCAGGAGTGAGCACAAAATCTACCTGCATTCTCTGCAGCATGCCATCCTGGAGCAGAGCCATTCCCAAATGAGGCTGCTGGGATGTGGGGGAATGCTGAGGGCAGGACAGGGTGCTGACAGTGCCCAGACTTTCTGGGGCTATTCCCAGGAGGCCCCAGGGCCTGAGGACAAGGTGTGTCCTCTAAGCCCTTGGTGGAAGAGACGCTGCCATGACCCTGGGCACCAAGTCTTGGCTTCTCCTGGACACTGCCAGCCCTGCCAGGGCCCTTGGCCATGTCCAGCACAGCTTGTCCTGCGCTGTCCCACCGCTGCTGCTGTGTCCCTGCAGGCTGCACACTCCCATCTCACTGCCCCACCACCAGCTCTGCCCTGCCACCTCCAGCCCTGGCCTGAGCTGTGCCCAGCCTCACCCTCTGTGCCTTGGGCACACACACATGCCCTGAGCTCATCCTCCCTCTGGGTGCTTCTGCCCCCACGCTGCCCTGGGAGGGACATTTCCTCCTCCTCATGCCCAGTGTCCCCCTGCCCAGCTGCTCTGTGGGGAAGTGCGTGTCTCTCCTGCTGTTCCCTGCCTCCCAGGAAAGCTGTACCATGTGGGGCACGGCCCTTCCAGCAGCCTCCCAGCCCCTCAGCCTTGTTGGACCCTTTCCCCTGAGCAGACAGCAGCAGCATCTCCGTGCTCTGCCCAGCGTGCTCCTTTCGTCACCAAACTGCGGGAAAATAGAAACTGTCCTACACCATCTCTGAAGTGTTAGAGAATCAGGCCCTGTGGAACCAACGAGCCCTTGGGACACAGGAGGATCTCGTGTAACCAAGGGTCAGTTCTGACACTGTAGATCCAAGGAGATCCTTGTGACACTCTGGGACCTTGTGGAACCCTTCTGCCCTGGTCTCTGCACCAAGGAGACCCTTGTGCCACTACGGGACCTTGTGCAGCCAAGGAGAGCATTGTGAGAGTGCGGGGCCATGGAACCAAGGGACCATTGTGACCTTGTGGGGCCTCATGGACTCAAGGGACCATTGCCACACTGTGGGGCCTCATGGAATGAAGGGTCCATTGTGACACTGCAGAACCAAGGACACCATGGTTACACTGTGGGGCCCATGGAACCAAGGCACCATTGGGACACCCCGTGGCCTCATCCTCTTGAATTTCAACAGATCTGAGGGATGGCAGGACCTGCAGGCAGCACTGAAGGATTCTGGGAAGAACCCTTGATCCCTGCTCCAAAGGAAATCAGAGAAAGACCCCTGGTAAGATAAAGGCACCTTTTCCTTTCCCAGTGTAAACTGTTGACCTGCCTGTAAGGTGCAGCAAAAGCTTTGCAGGGTTTGGTTCAAGGTACCCAAGGTTGGAACAGGGAAGTGTTCGAGTCCCTTCTAAGAGAAGGGTTGGAATCTTTGTGCTATGGCTGCCTGGGATCCATGGAACAAGTGTGTTCTGGCAGACTCTGGGACCTCGAGAGCAATCCCATCCAGGAGCCAGCACTGGACCTGCACCCTGGTGGGAGCAGCATGGTACAGATGGAAAACGGGCAGCTGGGTGTGCAGTGGGAACCTCAACCCAGGTCATAGAAGCCCAGGCTTTAGCTTTGAACACATCAGCACAAAAAGCAGAATGAATGACCTTTCCTAGAAATCACTGAAGGAAAAAAGGTGAACATATGGACTGATTTGAACTCTGGGTTTGGAATAATAGACGCCCAGGGAGCCACATGGAAGGAAAGGGCACAGAGGTCTCCAGTGAGTACAAAAAGAAATCAGTCACCTACTGCAGAGTGTGCCAAAACCAAAAGAAGTGGCCCTGATGCCCTTGTAAAGCCCATGGGTTTGGAGACTCCCCAGTTAATCCAGGGACTCCATTGGCTGACCAAACAGCTCAAGAGGGTGCTGAAAAAGCTCTCCTTGCACTAATACCTAGCAAAAACTTGAATGTTCTGCAACAAAAGCCAGATTCCAGTGATCAGGACAGGCAGTCAGCCCCATCAGCAGCAGCTACGGAAAATCCCAGCAGGTGATTGGTAACCCCGTGTGGGCAGGTAATTGGAGCTCCACAATTAATGTATAATGGAACTAAAACATCAGGAAACACATTAGGAAATGGAGAATATGGTGGCCAGTTTACAAAGGCATCTAGTAAGCACAAAAATGGCAAAAAATAATAGATCAGTTGTTGAGAAAGATGGGATTGGTTTTGAAGGAAGAAGGCTGCCTCCAGGGCTCGTTACATGGGAATCACCAGGTGATTTTGGCCAACTGATTTTGCAGAACTGCCCAGACAGAAGGGGGACTGGCACATTTTGGTATTGGTGGATCCTTTTTCTGGATGGCCAGAAGCTTTCCCATGTGGCACCAACAAGACAAGGGAAGTCTCAGAAGTTTTGCTGCAATGAATATTTAATAGCACTGGGACTAACTCTTGTAAGCCTTAAAAGGTGCATGGTTCTCAACAGATCATTGGGGCTGGACTCGCCTGTACATCCTTTCCAACCAGGAGATGCGGTGTACATCAGAACCTGGAATTTTGGAACAATCCAGCCAAAGTGGAAGGGACCATCTCAAGTCCTCCTGGTAACCTACCCTGCACTCAAGGTAGAAGGAATCAAACTCAGGGTTCATCACATGCGGGTAAAACCAGCAAGCACACATCAAACACAGCAGAAACAAGACTGTCTGACACCATGGAGTTTGGGGTTTTACATCAATCCTATTGTTTTAGGTATTGAATAGGATTTTCTAAGGGGATACTCTTTATTGGATCTAGATGATCAATTATTGTGTAACTATAATAAAAATAGAAACGATGTTCCTGACTTCTGGGAAGGGAAATGCGGTTTTCAAAGTCAGTGCAAGATGTTGGCAGATGACAGAATGTGACCCCTGTAACAGCTTGTTTGCCAACACCAACCTGTGCAGAAAATCCAGTTCCGTGGGGAGCTTCAGTCAGCAATTTGACAAAAATCTGGGAACACTTGTGGAAGGAAATAGCACCCAGGGCACCTGGACAGGGATGGAAGGAGAATATTCCTTACCATGGACACATAAGAACGATACTGCTGAGAATTGTAACATTTCCAAACTGGATCTGGAAATTACCTCAGGAAATATTGATCAGCTGACAGATTGCACTGATAGCCCCTGGAGCTGCCAAATTCCAGCAGTATGGAATCACCCTCAGACAGGACAATGGGAATGTTTCCAGCCAGTTCAGGGGTGTCTGGGCTGGGAAGGGAGCCCAGGCCTTCCACGGGACCCCTTACAGGTGGGTATAAAATATCCTGATTTAACAAGGTCAAGGCCAAAGGATCCCAGGACAAAGGAAAAGTGGGATTGCCCTGGGACAGACACTTGAGCTGTTTGGAATCCTGAGGTGCAGCAGCTCCTGGCTGTGGCCCAGGCTCTGAGGCTAGGCTGTGTTTGTAGAAATGATTCTGCCTTTCTCAGTGACACCTGGGCTCAGCCAACAAACAGCAAGCCTTGGAGAGGCACAGAGTGTCAGCAGGATGCGGTCAGATCCTTAGGAGCCCCAGGATGGGTGGGAAGTGATGGAATTTGGAGCACACGTTTGGCCCTGGGAGAATCAGGAGCACCATGGACACTGGGGGTATTAACGTTCCGTCCCTCGTGCAAGGAGTCACCACCGGGAACCCAACTGTGGGGAAAGGTTAAAGGGGATGGAACTTGGAAACATCCCAGTGCGGGAACTACAGCGGGATGGATTTTAGAATTCATCTCTGCTCCGCAAAGATCTGCCTTTAGGAACAGAGCAGCCACACACCATTGGGCTCTGCAGATGGAAACCTGAGTGAATGCAGCTCCTTTGGGGCTTGCTGAAATAAAGGAACAATTGCCAGCCACAGCTAAAATGACTTTACAGAGCAGATTGGCTTTAGCCCTATTGCTGTTACATGGACAGGGAGTATGTGGATTCTTGAACTGAAACAGCAACACTTGTTGTGTGCACATTCCAAATGTGATGCTGGATTGGATGATCGGGTAGAGAGGATAAAATCAGTTGCTGCATCCAGCAGGGAATTAAGGGGAGGATTAGACAGTAACTGGATAAAATATTTCAAGGACTTGGATTTTCTCTGACTGATGGTTGGCCTGACTTTTGCAAAGTCTAACTGGGATCCCAGCAATACTTGTGCTTGTGACACTTGCTTTGAGCTGTGTAAAGAACATGGTTGTGAAAGCAGCTGAGGAACTCGTGGGATGTGAGTAAAGGAGCAGAGTGAGGCTTACGAAGGCTTGAAGGGAAGAGAAGCTTCCCAACCCTCCAAGGGGGGAAATTTACCAGATGAAAAACCGTTTGCACCTGGTGGGTTCATACAATGCTTCTTCTCCAAAAGCCACTGGCCATGGAACCGCACAAGGCTGATTCTGTAGGCAGCAACCAGCCCAGGTGTGCCAACTTTCACCAGTTCACTGGGCAGTCAGGGCTGGCTTTGGGGTCACCGACCACCAGGGACCCCCAAAGAGAGCCCCAGGGCAGAAGAACGGATGTGCAAAGGGGTGGGGGAAATATGCAATGATTTTGGGGAAATGATTGTCGTGTGTGTGTTTATTGTGGGACAGTCTGGGAATGAGTCTGTGAAACACAGTCTGCAAACAGGAACATTCCTGACCTCGGCACACATGACTTTGGGAGGGGCTCTCCCCTCGTGCATCCGGCCCAATAAAGAATGCTGCTGCTTCGTGCTGCGCTGATGCTGAGGAGGTTTTGTTTCCCTGAAGTTTTGGTAACACCTCTGTGCCTGTGTCACAGAGCCACAGAGCAGCTGTGATGTCAGAAAGGGGCTGTGTGACATCACAGGGTGGCTGTATGACATCATAGAGTCTACGACGACATCATGGAGCAGCTCTGTGACATCAGAGAGTGGTGCTGTGACATCATAGAGTTGGCTGTGACATCACAGATTGGGCTCTGACATCACAGGGCAGACTATGACATCACAGAGATGGCTGTGACATCACAGGGTGCTGGTGTGACACCACAGTGCAGAGTTGTGACATCACAGATAGGACTGTGACATCACAGGGTGCTTGTGTGACATCACAGAGTGGTTGTGTGACATCACAGGGGAGCTGTATGACATCATAGAGTCTGCTGTGACATCACAGAGCTATCACAGTGATATCACAGAGAGGACTGTGACATCACAGATGGGTGGCATGACATCACAGAGTGTCTATGACATCACAGGGTGTCTATGACATCACAGGGTGGCTATGTGACATCACAGAATGAGTTTTGACATCACAGGTTGGCTGTGGGACATCCCAGGGTGGCTGTGTGACATCCCAGGGGGTTGGATGCCATGGCAACCCTCATCAGTTCCAGTTCCCTTGGAAACCCCCCCAGGACCCATTGCTGCACTCAGGGTCCGTGGCCACTTGCCCGCAGACCTGTGGCTGCCCTCGGCTGCCATGGCAGCCCTCAGGACAGAGCGGTGCCGGGGCTGGTGCCAGCTACAATTGCACTGACACTCGCTGATGCCACGGCAGCGGCCACAGGGACCCGTTCCTCACTTTGGTGCCATGGACACCAACGCTTGGCCCCGCTGCCATGGGGATTGGCACGGTCACCTGCACTCAGGGCCCGTGGCCGGGCACTGCTGCCATGGACACGGGCACTGAGCCCTGGGCCACAGTTGGCTGCCATGGCCACCAGCCCAAGGTCCCGTGGCCAGGGCCGGGGCCATGGAAAGGAACCCGTGGAGCCGTGGTGATGGTGGATGGCCATGGGGTGCTGCTGTGGGCTGGGGCAGAGGGAATTTCCTTGCCAGGCCTTTCTCTGGGGCTGTGTTTGGCTCTGTGCTGAGCACAGCGTTGCTCACACGGAGATGGTTTTGTTCTTGCTGAGCTTGCACAGAGCCAAGGCCTTTCCTGCCCCTCGTCCGGCCACGCTGGGGAGGGGCTGGGGGTGAGGGGGAGCTTGGCAGGGGTCACAGCCAGGACAGGTGACCCCAACTGACCCCAGGGATATCCCAGACCACAGGACATCATGGCCAGTGTATAAAGTGGGGGGAACAAGGAGGAAGGAGGGGACATTTGGAGTGAGGGTTTTTGTCTTCCCAGGTAACACTCAGGCAGGATGGGGCCCTGTTTTGCCGGTGGGCAGGGTCAGCACCAAAGACACAGACCCTACTGAAGGGATTGTGCAATTTATAAAATGCAAATCTGCAAAGAATTACAAAAGCATAAGCTCAGCAAAGCACATAATCATTAGCAAAGAATCACAGCAGGAACAGCTCAGCAATGCCCCCAGTCATCAGTGCCAAAGATTGCCTGCAGTGATTAACCAAGATCCAGCCCCAGTGACCCTCAGACTTTACCATCACCCAGAGCCACCCATCAGCTGGGGGAAGCTGTCCCAGCCAAGGACTGGAGAGCCACTCCCGGACACTGGGAATTCCTGCAGCTGCCTCCAGCCACAGCTGAGGCTCCAACCCCGCTGCGAGAAGGCCCAGCTTTGACAGTGCTGGAGAAACAAACTGACAGCACTTCTAGTGCAGGAACATCTGCTTTCATCCTCCTCTTGGCTTCCTCCTAAGCCTGGCCAGGGCTCAAGGAGGAGCCAAGGGAGCTGACTTTGACCATACAGCCCCAAACAAGGCCAGATGTTGGATTTCACGGCCTTGTCCCAGCCGCCCGCAGTGCCCAGGCCGTGCTGGCTGTGCTCAGAGCAGGGCCCAAAGCTGCCCAGAATTGCTGCCTTTGGGAGCAGAGCAGGAGGGCAGGACATGTGCCCAGCCTGCAGCCAGCCATGGCACAGCCACCTCCTCAGCAGCTGCCCAGAGCCCAAAAGCAGTTTGGCAGCCACTGAAGAATTCCCTGCAGCCGCCCCAGCAAAGGGGGAACCTTTGGTGCCCGGCCAGGCCGTGCCATGCCCAGCTCTGGGAGCATCCCCCTGGCTCTGGACTCACCTGCACACTGGCCGTGGAGCGTGTCTTTGGAGAAGGTGCCAGAATCAAAGTCCATCATCTTCAGCTGCCACTGGCCAGCTCCAGGAAGAGGTTGTCGTCCTTGAGCTCGTCCTTGGTGGCTCCAGCAGCAGCAGCCCCACCTGCTACAGCTTCTCCAGGGGCTCCTTCTCCTTCCCTGGGGCCACACCAGGCTCTCAGGGTTCTGCCCAGGGCCCCAGCCATCAATGAACCAGACAAGCAAAACCAGGGGGGATGGTGGCCACCAGTGCTTGCCAGAGCAGGCCTCCAGCTCAGCTGCAGCCCAAGAGCTGCGTGTTCCCTTCTGATGCTCCCTGCTCAGAGCTACAGACAGGACAAAATAGTCTGCTTTGCTTTGCCACTGATTGCCAAGAGCTGTGTGGGGCTGTTACCTGCCAGGCCCCTGGATCACACTGTGCCCGTGGGTCCCTGCCATCCTCTAGGGCACATGAACACCCTGCAGCCAAGGGGCACTGAAGAGCTCTTCCAAGGACGGCCTGTCCAAGGGCTGCATGGACAAGCACCTCTTAAGAACATCCTGGCACTCTGGGCACAGAAACCAGAAACCACCAGGCAGCTGCAGAAGGATCCCGCCCGCTTTGGCCCCCGTTCCCGTGCCCAGGCCATGCTGGCTGTGCCCAGAGCTGGGCCTAAACTTGCCCATGGATTCTGTGCTTTGGAGGGCAGCAGGAGAGCAGGACATGTGCCACCTGCTCAGAGCTGACAGAGCGGGATGCTCCTGAGCCCGCTGCTGGCTCCCAGCACTGCTATTCCCCCCGTGCCACAGAGATGAGGGATCCACACAAAAGCAACCAGACCAGGAGCCGACACTTTCATTGCCTGCCAGAAATGGGTCTCATTTTGCTCTGCATTCCTTTCCTAGCAGGTCTTATCTATTAAAAACAAGAGAAAAAAGAAAAGAACCAGAAAAAGTATGAGAGATAAAAACAAAACCCAAATGTGGAAAGAAAAGTCTTCTGCAACTTTGGATTCAGAGGGAATTGATATTTTTTAAAAGAGAACTCAGTTATTTATCTTTTTTTTGTTTCATTCAGTACTTGCATTGTTTTCCTTCCTTCCGAATTCCTTCCTTCCTTCCTTCCTTCCTTCCTTCCGAATTCCTTCCTTCCTTCCTTCCTTCCTTCCTTCCTTCCTTCCTTCCTTCCTTCCTTCCTTCCTTCCTTCCGAATTCCTTCCGTCCCTAACAAGCCACTTCTCACCCCATTGAAGGGGTGCAAAGCAGCAGGATCCCCTCCCAATTAGGGTCCTCTCACCCTCCCAAAATGTGGGGATTTCACCTCAGCCCCCCAAATTGCGGGGGGTTTACAGCACTTTCCCCAAATTCACTGCAACCTCCCAGAAGCCACTTAGAGGCCCCAAAATTGTCAAAAAGCAGCAGGTACCTCCCCAAAAGCAGCTCCTGGTTTTCCTCCCTGGAGTGCCCCACTCCAAGTGTTCAAACCACCCCATCAATCCCAAACTTCATCCCACCGCCATGATGCCACCCCTATCCCATCCCATCCCATCCCATCCCATCCCATCCCATCCCATCCCATCCCATCCCATCCCATCCCATCCCTCCTGGACACCAATTCCCCTTCTGTGGCTCCTGACTCCCCACAGCCAGGCCTTGGGGGTGACGGATCGAGCCATTTGGGGCTGCCATCGACACATTGGGGCTGGGATTGAGTTTATTGGAGGCACCCGCTCAATCCCTCCATCCCAAATGGGAGCTTGGAACCTCTCCTCAGCCCTTGCTGTGCCCATGGGCTCACCTCAGGTCCCAAAATGAGAGCCAGGGCCCCACAGCCCATTCAGAACCTCTCAACATTGCCAGAAACAGCAGCATCCTTCCCAAAATGGGCTCCCCGGCTCCCTGACAATAGGTCCCCCTTCCAAGCACCAGAGCCCCCCTCTCAGAACCCCTCCCTAAGCATTGGGGGGACCCCAAAACTGCCTCAGGAATGGGACATACCCTAAAATCCCTTCAGGAATGTGGGATACCCCAGAACCCACTCAGCAATGGGGTCCCCCCGGCCTCATCATGCGCAGCCTTCAGCTGGCTCAGCCAGAGCCCATCCCGCCCTCAGCAGCCCCAGCCCAGCCCAGCCCAGCCCTCCTGGGCAGGAAGCCCCAATGGCCGAGCCGGCCTGGGACACTTGCAGGGATGCGGGGGCAGCCGCAGCTTCTCGGGCCAGCCTGTGCCAGGCCCTGAGCGCCCTGCCAGGGAACCATTGCTGCCCCACATCCCATCTCAGCCTGCCCTCGGGCAGCGGGAAGCCGTTCCCTGGGGCCCGGCCCCGCAGGCCCTTGGCAAGAGTCTCTCTCCCCCAGCAATTGCTGCTCCTCCCTGCTGCGGGGCCCAAGCTGCAAGTTGATTTTCTGCCGCTGGCCCCGGCCCAGCCCCGAGCCAGGGCCAGCACCTTGCCCTGGAGCTCTGCGGGCGCTGCGTTTGTGCGGCCGCAGCGCAGCGGCCGCAGCTCGGAGCTGCCCTTTGTGTCCCCGCCGGCAGCTGGCAGAGCTGGCAGCCACAAAAGCCCCTCCCAGTCCCCCAAGGAGCCCCCAGACCTCCTCCCACCCCCCATGGCACCGACCGGGACAGGCTGGGGGACAGGAACATCCACAGCCCAGAGCAGCTCAGGCACTTCAGCAGCGATTTGGGCACTTTGGAGGTCACACCCCAAAGGGGGAGATGCAGGGCAGGGACTGGGACAGACAACTGGAATTCCTGGAGAACAGACGGGCTCAGGTGGACACGTTCTGCCAGCACACTTGTGAGATGGTGGCCCCAATCTGCCTGGCTTTGTGGCCCCACAACACTCAGATCCTCCCAAATATTCCCCTGAACCCCAAATTCACCCCCAAATTCTGGTAAAATGGTGCTGCTTTAGATTTCTTTGTTTAATTTCTTTATTTTTACTCCAATTTTGATTTTTTCAGTAGGATTAACACAGAAATTACTTACGCTGCAGAAGATCTCCAAGATTATCCAGGGGTGCTTGATACCACCAGAAGAAACAATTGGACAGAAGAGATGAAAATTTTTAGGTTGTAAAGGTAAAAAATCAGCTCTTCCCAATGAATCTCCAATGTTGATCTGAGTCCTGATGGATGTTCCTGCCCCTGCGTTCACCCAGGTGCCAACGGGGATCCAGGAGAACGTGGAGAGCACCAGCCAGGGGTATTCCCAACCTGGATCACAGGGAATGTGGGTCACCAAGGCTCTTCCCAACGTGGGTCCTCTGATGGGAGATGAAGTTGGAGCAGAGGACAAAGCTCTTCCCGCAATTGGGGCACTTGCAGGGCTTCCCTTAGCGGTGCCTCTGTTGGTGTCTGGTCAAGTTAGAGCTGTCTGAGAAGCTCTTCCCACACTTGGGACACTCGTAGGGCCTCTCCCCGGTGTGGATGCGTTGGTGGGTGACGAGGTGGGAGCTGCGGTTGAAGCCCTTCCTGCAGTCGGGGCAGCGGAAGGGCCTCTCATCCGTGTGAATCCGCTGGTGCCGGAGGAGACTGGAGCTGGTCTGAAACCTCTTCCCACACTGGGGACACTCATAGAGCCTCTCCCCTGTGTGGATGTGCTGGTGGCGGATCAAGTTAGAGCTGTCTGAGAAGCTCTTCCCACACTGAGGACACTCGTAGGGCCTCTCCCTCGTGTGGATGCGCCGGTGGGTGATGAGGTGGGAGTTTTGCTTGAAGCCCTTCCTGCAGTCGGGGCAGCGGAAGGGCCTCTCATCCGTGTGAATGTGCTGGTGCAGGAGGAGATTGGAGCTGCTCTGAAACCTCTTCCCACACTCGGAACACTCATAGGGCTTCTCCCCAGTGTGGATGCGCTGGTGGCGGATCAGGTTGGAGCTGTGGCTGAAGCTCTTCCCACATTCCCCACACTCGTAGGGTCTCTCCCCGGTGTGGATTCTCTGGTGGTCGATCAGGTGGGAGCTCCAGCTGAAGCTCTTCCCACATTCCCCACACTTGTGGGGCTTCTCCCCATTGTGAAGCTGCTCATGAACCACCAGCTCTGACCTCTGGCTGGATCTCCGGCTGCCTTCCCGGCACAGGGTGGGTCTTTCCTCCTCAGAGCACCCTGGGCTGCATTTGCAGCCCCTCCTCCTGCGGGATCTCTGGGGCTTTTCCTCCCTGTTGGATTCCTGAGCCGTGGAGCCGCTCAAAACAGCCTCTTCCACCAGGTTCTGCTGCAGGGATTTGTCCTCCCTGGGCTCCGTGCTCAGCTCCCTGTCTGGGGAGGTGCTGTCTGGGGGAGGAAGGACAAGGAGAGGATGGGATGTGCCTCCGTGCCACAGGGAAGGGGAAGGAGATCCCCCCAGTCCATCCCCGGACGGCGTCGGCAGCGGGGTTGTCCTGCAGCCGGGGGCGATGCTGGGCTGGGAGATGGAGCAGGAGAGAGGGGGAAAGGGGCACTGACTTCCTCCTCACCTGCCTGGGACTCCCGGGGCATCTTCCTCTTCCTCGCAGCCTCCTCCTCCATCTGGCCAAGGCTTGGGAATGGGAAATCCTGGTTTGGGGAGAAACAAGGGATGAGTGTGTTGGGTTGGGGCTTCCTCCTGCCCAAGTCCACCTCTAGAAGTCACCGGGTACCTGATGTCCATAAAACCAACAAAAAATCAAGGGTGACTCCAAAAAAAGCCTCCAGGAGTTCCCCCTTTCCAGTCTCCTCACTTTGGGGTCCTGGGGGTCCCCCTTGTCAGGGCTGCTGGGGGTCCCGTGGGTCCTGGGGATCCCCCTCTCTGGGGTCCTGCTTAGGGATGCTGGGGGGTTTTGGGGGTCCCACAGGTCCCTTTTTTTCCTGATTCTGCTTTGGCTCCCAGAGGTCCCAGGGTCCCCTCTTCAGCCTCACTCCACTCCAGGCACTTGGGGCTCCCCCCTCTCCTCACCACCCCTTTTAGGGCTGGGAGGTCCCAGCCCTGCCTCATCTCCAGGCCCCCCCACCCCTCCAGGCTCTTGGGGGTCCCCCAGCTCTGGTATCGTCCCTCTCTGCTCTCCCCACTCCAGGGGTCCTGTGTTCCAGCCCCCAGCTCTCCTGGGGATCCCCAAAGCCAATGTCCAACCCCGCCAGGACCGGGCAATCCTCACATGGACCCCCCAAGACCCCCAAGGGGCAATTATGGCTCAGCTTTGGAGTCCTGCAAGATCCACATATCCCCTCTGGCCCAAAAATCCCTCCCAGGGACATGCAAGGACATCTGGGGCTCGATTCCAGAATCTGCAAGCTCCAAACACCCCTCCAATAAAACCCCTCCTGCTGACCCACCGATAGATTTGGGGTGAGCTCCCCCTCCCCGCTCACCTGCAGGATGGGGGGAAGATGCTACCGGGGCTGGAGGTGCTGCGGACACAGTGGGCGGGCGGTGGAACCTCTTGGTTCTCCAGCTCCTCCTCCTCCTCTCTCCCTCCTCTTCCTCCCGCTCCTCCTCCACTCCCACGCTGCCCCCCCTTTCCCACCCCCTCTGCCCCACGGCTGCTGCAGCACCGGCTGCTGTGTGGGGGGAGCCCCCGATCAGCCCCAGGGATGGACAGGGGGGTTGGGGACCCCCCAGTGTGGATCCCTCCCTTCCCCAGAGCCCCAGGGAATCGCTCCAGAGCTCAGGTGCTGGGGGACAGGGCTGCACCCCCATGGAACCGCTCTTCTGCTGTCCCAACCCCACCTTTCCCTCCCCTCTCCTCCCCTTTCTCAGCGTTCCCCCAATCCACAGCCCCATTCCAGCTCAATTTGGGTGTCCCATCCCCCATCCCGCTTAGTTTGGGGGTCCCAGCCCCCTCTCGCCCCCCCCCCTTCTGCACCTTCCCCATCCCCAATCCCCACCTCCCCTCCCCCGGCCTTGGTTTTGGGGGTTCCAGGCCCCTCCTGGTCACTTTGAGGGTTTCATTCCCCATTTCGCTCAATTTGGGGTCCCAGACCCGCCCCCCTTCTCACCGCTCACCCCGCGCCCGGGGGGGCTCCCAGCACCACCAGTGCCACCAGTGCGGCCCCAGCTGCCCCCACACGCCCCATGCCCAGCGCCGGGCGCTGCCGACAGCCCCAAAGCAGCCGCGCTGTGCCCTGGGGGGTCCCCAGAGCGGCCCCGCCCCGCACGGCACTGGGAGCACCAGTCCGGACCAGTGCGGAGCGCGGGCGGGCGGCATCAGCCGTGCCCGGGCAGGGCCGGGCCCCGCGGGGCTCCCGCCCGCACTCGGCCCCCGCCGGGACAGCGCGGGGGGGCCCGGCCTGGCCGCCCCCACCTCCCCCTCCCCAAATTCCGCTCCGGGGGGCGCTGGGGGCGGGGGGGGCTCAGGTGGGGCCAGAGGTGCCGGAGCCACGTGTCCCCCGCTGCCAGCACCGCCCCCTCAGGATTAGGGGTGCCCCAAAACTCCCTCGGAGCTGGCGGATACCCTGCAGGCCCCTGAGGAGTGGGGTCCCCTCGGCCTCATCATCCCCATCCTTCGGCTGCCTCATCCCAGGCCCCATCCCGCCCATTCCCCCCCGCCACACTTCATCCCACACCCCAATCCACATCCCACCCTTCTCGGGCCCCATCCCGCCCCATCCCATTTCTCCCGGCAGCCGCCACCGGGACCCCCAAAACCCCGCGTGCCGGGGGCTCCCCAATATCCCCCAAGGGGCATTTGCGACTCACATTCGGAGCTCTGCAAGATCCAAACATCCGCCTGCCCCCCTGCCCCACCAAACCCCCCTTCCCCCAGGAACCAACAAAGATATTTGGGGCTCGGTGCTGGAGTCCTCCAAGCTCCAAAAATCCCCTCTCCCAAAACAACCCCAGGCACCGCCCAAGATATTTGGGGCGCGCTGCCCCTCCCCGGTCACCTGCGGGATGGGGGAAGTGCTGCTCCCGGATCCGAGAGCTGCGGACACAGAGAGCGATGGATGCACATGGAGGCTCCTCTTCCCGCCTCCTCTGGCCCTCCTCTTCCTCCCGCCCCTCCCCCTTTATCCCTCCTCTTCCTCCCGCTCCTGCTCCTCCAGCCGTCCTTCGTCCAGCAGCTTCGCTGCCGCCCCCAAACCTCGGGCTGGACCGTGGGGTCTGGGACACAGCCCCGTGCTGGGGGGCAGAGCCGCTGCTGGGGCCATCGCTGTGTCCAGGGCATCCTTTGTGCCCCTCGGGCAGCTCCACGCTCCCGAGGGCTCCCTGAGGGTTTCTGTGGCTGTCCCTGCTCCCCAAATCTGTCGCGTTTAATGCCCAAGCGCGGCCGCCCCGTGCCCTGTGGCAGCAGCCGGTGCCGGGACACAGCCCCCGGGAGCTGCGCTAATGCCCGGCCGTGCCAGGAGGGACTGAAGGGAGGGGACTTCATAAGGATCCCCCCTCTGCGCCCCTGGCTGCGCACGGAAAGGTTCCTTAGTGCATGGGAGCGATTTTCCGGGATTCCTGGGCTCGGCGGCGCCGAGGCGGCGGCAGCGGGAGCCGCGGGGCCCGGCCCGTGGGGGCGGCCGGGCTGGAAAAGTGTGCGGGGCCCCAGCGCGGTGCCCGAGGGCTGAGCGGAGCTGATGGGAACAAGCCCCGGAACCCCCCGGTGCCCGAGGGCTGAGCGGAGCTGACGGGAACAAGCCCCGGAACCCCCCGGTGCCCGAGGGCTGAGCGGAGCTGACGGGAACAAGCCCCGGAACCCCCCGGTGCCCGAGGGCTGAGCGGAGCTGACGGGAACACCCCGCTCGTCTCCGCCGCTCCAAGCCGCTTCCCCGGCTCCGGCTGCCGCCGCCGCCCGGCCCCGGCGCGGTCCCGCGGGGTCGCCGCTCTTGGCGCAGCTGGAGGGCTCGATCCGAGCCGCGCCCCGCCCGTCCCTCGCTGCGGCTCTTTCGGTCACACGGAGCGGCCGAGACCCCGCGCTGCTGCCCCGACGCTCCCTCGCTGCAGCTCTTTCAGTCGCTGCGCAGCCGCCACTCCCCGTGCACTTCTTCTAGAATTTATTATTCCATTCTCCTTATTTTACTCCATTCGCACCTCCCATCCCACACCCTCCGCTGCGGCTCTTTCAGCGCCGGGCTCCTCGCCGGTCTCTCGGTGCAGCTCCTTCAGTGCCACGGGCCGGCGGAGACGCCCCTCGGTGCGGCTCTTTGATCGGATTTTCTTCTTTTCTCGGGGTTTTCTCTCGTTCCCAGCTCGCCCGTCCCGCCGAGCGGCTCCTTCAGGGGCCCGGGGCGGTACCGAGCCCTCGGGGCGGCTCCAAAGGGCCCCGCCCGCAGCCGCTCCCCGAGGCCTCCCCGCTGCTGCCGGGAATCGGACACCGCAGGCGGCCCCGGCCCCTTCCTCTTCTTCCTGTGAAAAACGAGGTTTACTCTCCTGTGAGAATTTAAAGGGTTTAATATAAAGACAATAAGAGACACACAAAATAAAGCAAAGGGGTAACGGCCGGGTGCCTTGGCGCTCTGCCAAGAGCACACCTGATGCTAGAGGTGAGTCCTTTTTATACCATTTTTACTGTCTGTTCTATATTCATATTAAAACTTTTCCCGGAGCTGTTCTGCATGGCCAATCCTTGGTTCCGCCTTTTTAGAGCATGCGTATTCTTCTGCCTTGTGGTTTTATTTCTCTTGATTCTTGGGGTTGGGCCCGCTAGGTAAGAGTCGATGGTAGGGTGGATCTCTTAATTCTCCAGACAGTGAGGGCTGATTGCAGCTTTGGGCCTCTTCGTCTCTCCGGGCAGAGCGGCGATAGCGGCTCTCGGACTCTCCTGGCCGGACTCTCCTGGCCGCCCGTTCTCCGGGTGGAGTAGCCTTTGGGCCCTTTTGTTCCCTGGACAAAGTGTTGATTAGCAGCTTCTCAGGCCTCATCCTCTGTTCGCTTGGAGGTTATCTTACTTGTTCACACTTGCTAACATTCTTGCTAAAAAGAGAGAAAACTACATCCACACAGCAAAAAGCATTTCTAACATATAATATCTACCTTTATACTTTGCGAGAAGCCAATATAATAGATGTTTATAACAGTGAGAAGGTCAGGAGCTGGAGCTGTGTGCTTGGTTATGATTTGGAGGACAGCTTGTAACCTAATGATGCATTGAAATGAACAATGGGTTCTCTGGCACCTGGTATGAATTTGTTTGGGTTCCCAGGGGCTGCTCCATGGTGTTGTAGGATTTGTTCTGGTGGCCGTTCATCTTTTCCCCATTTTTGGGTGCTCCCAAAAATGCCAGGGATGCATCAATTGACCTCTTTTCTCTGATTAAATCATCACATCCTTGGATTCCCAAGTGATTTCGCTGAACTTGTGGCAGCAAAAGTAGCCCAGTGGTCAAACCCACCCTGTAAAACACAGAGAGTGCCAGGAGATGTTGGAGTGGGGAGAGGGATGATTCTCCCCCGCTTTTTTGAGGGAAGTTCTCCCAACATTCTCGGTTTGCTGTTTTCCTTTGCAGCTTCAGGGATTTCTGTTGCAGAGTCAGAGATGCTCAGTGTGGGCTCTGCCTTTAGCGATGTGAATTCCGTCTGTGCAGGGAGGCAGAGCTTGGGGTGAGGGGCAGAGGGAATCAGCCCAATTCCTCTGGCATGCAAGGAGAGCCTGGGACATTGTGCACACTTTCCCCCATCAGAGTTCGTTTGCATTTCTAAAGCTCCTCTGCTAGCTGCCTGGAAGGAAGTTTCTCATCCAGGGCAGCCATCAGGTGACTCACATGTGGCCCCCCCAAAACCGGCTTTTTTCCCCCTTTTTTTTTTTTAATATTTTATTAACTGTTTATGAGGAAAAGGGTCAGTTTTAAAGCTCTTCCAGTTTTGCAGAATGCAACCTACAGGTGAACATTGAAAAACCCATTCCGAAATTCTGCCATCACTAACAGCCACGCACACGCATACACAAAAAAGCCCCTAAGCAATAAAGATTTTTTGCTACTTCTCCTCGGCCTAAAAATTGACTCTCACACTTTTGGCCCAAACCCAACTGACAATACCAAAGTAGGATCATTAAGAAAAAACATTCTAATGGTGTCATCTTGTCACTGAAACTGTGGGAAGAACAAAAACTCTCCAACAAACTTTTTAGTGTTAGCGGTTCAAGGCATTACTTTAATCTGGCCAGGATGTGCAACAGAAATAATTTCATGCACACATAGCCCGGGTATGCAGAGAAAATCATTTCATGGCACACAAGTTTTACTCAATTTTTCCTCAACTTGATGCAGTCTAAACCCATAGAAATCCGTTGGTTTAATGTTCATTGGTTCCAAGTTGGGCAGTTCTTAGCATTTGGTTTCCTATTGGCCCCGGATTGCTTGGCCTCTGATGTTCATTAGGTCCACACTCCTTGATTTCCTTCTCAGCCTTTTCCAGAGCAGGGGTCTCCAGCTGTGCCGGGGGCAGTGTCTGGGGTAGCTGCTCCTTGATGTTTGCTGACAAATGTTTTGTTGATGGTTGTTATCTTTCTGGGTATCTTTTGGGCTATTCCCAGTCTGTTGAGATGTTAAGCTCATCTCTGTTGAGTGGTGTAACATCCCTTAACAAACACTTTGGAATTCCTTTCCCCAAGGCAGAGGCAAACCAAGCCTGAGTAGAGACATAAAATTTTAAAACAATTTTGAACTTGGTATGTTTTCCAGCAATCGAATCCCGCCCAGCCCAGAGTGTAACTGAGAGCCAGAGTGGAATTCTCCCGCTGTCTCCCGCAGCAGCTGTGGCGAGTGCAGGCACAGAAAGCTCTGCAGCTCGCCCGGTGCCAGCGAGGATTGGCCCCCAGTGCCTGGAGATGCCAGAGGAGGTGCCCAGCCAGACAATTTCAGCAGAGGATCTGTGGGCAGCCCCCGGGGCTTGCCCCGCTGTGGAGCCCTGGCTGCTGCTGCGGCCCCTTCTGTGCAGGGGCAGTGGCGGCCTCGCCTGCTCCTCCTGCAGCCGGGGAGTGCAAATCCGCGGGGATTCAGAAAGCTTGAGGCGAAGGTGAGGGGTCCCCCCGTGTTCAGCTGTGCTGGCGGCTGTTTCTGTGCTCGGGGACACTTGGAATGGGCCACGCCCTTGGCCACCAGTGGGGCTTCTTTGCACTCCTCAGGCAGCACCCGATGTCCTGGCTGGATGTTGTGGGCAGCAAAGTCCCAAGGCAGGGTCTGTGCCAGCCGAGCTTCCTGTGGAAGAGATTTCACAAGAGACAGGATTCTGGCCACTGACTGCTTGAAGCAGACATCCCTGATCTCCACCTCCCACTAGGTCGGGAATTCCCAGGATGAGGAATTGAAAACATGGATTCCGGGGGAGATAATTGAATGTCTGCCCTGGGTCTGGCTCTTCTTCTTGCCAAAGCCAATGGCAGCAGCCGTACCCGTGGCATCTTGGTTTCCCTCAGCAGCTTCAGAAGGTGTTTCTTTATTTCCCCATTCATTCTTTCTACCCGACCCGAACTCTGGGGGTGCCAGGGCGTTTGGAGGTCCCACTGAGTTCCTAAAGCAGCCAGAACGGCCTGAAGGATCTTTCCTGTAAAATGAGTTCCCCTGTCTGAGTCCATTGCTTCCACAATCCCATCTCTTGGAATTGTTTATTCCAAACATGCCTTAAGAACCAATGCAGGGATTGCTGAAGCAGTTGGAAATGCTTCTGCCCCGCTGTGAGCTGCCATGCTGTTAGCAGAAGATATTGAAGCCTTCCTGCTCAGGGCATTTCAGTGCCAGGCTCTTCCAGGCACCCCCAGCTCGGCCCTTTGAGCTGAGCATGCGGGCGCTGAGCTGCGCTTTGTCTCCTTCCCTTTCCTTAAGAGCAGCGTGTCTTGTCACTCTTTTCCCTTCTGCTGCCCTTGCAGACCCATCCCTAAACACCTTTTCTCCCTCAGGCCAGGGAATGTCTGGTAAATCTCTCCTAGGCCGGCTCTGGAGCTCTGTCACTTGACTGCAGCCATGGGTTTCTTGCCAGCCCCGTGTCCAGGGCCGTTCAAACAGGAGGCTGGGTTCAACCCTTCCCCTGTCCTCAACTCTGAATCCTCCTGTTCCATCCAACAAGTTTCATTCTGTAAGAACCGAGCGCTGCTCATCCATTTAGAGGCTCCTTTGGTTAACAAAGCTTTACCTTGATGCCAGGCTGGAACAATCAGAGACTCTGCTGCTGTCAGTTTTCAGGCCTCAGTTCCCATTAAAGCCGGGGCTGCACAATTCTGCAGTAAGACAATGAGGCCACTCTCTGGCCACTGGGTTAAACATTTTAGCCCAGGAATTCCTTTGGCATGGCCCTGTTTAACATCCAGGTGCAATTCAAATTTTTTCCCTCTCTGGGAGGGCCAGGGCAGGAGGCTCAGTTAATCTGCTTTTGAAGCCTTGACAATTCTGCTTTCCTTCTGGTGTCCATGATGGGGTTTCTTGCCTGGCAGGAGAGGAGAGTTGTAGGGAGAGATGCCTGGCTCCAGAAGCGCTGCCTTCAGCAGGGACTCAGTAAGAGGCTGTAACCCCTTCCTTGCCTCCTCCCTTGGAACAGGGTATTGCTTTTAGACACCACTTGTCCTGGTTGCTTCAGAGGAATTTGGAGAGGCTCCATATCTGATTTTCCCTATTTCCCTGGGGCTGCCCACACTTCTGGGTTCCCTTCAGCAGAGGCCTTCGAAGACATTTGACACCAAGGTCCAGCAGCATTAGCCTCTGAATCTCCTTTGACAATATGAATTTGCATTCCCACTTCACCCACCAAATGCCTTCCCAGTAAATTACAATCACAATTAGGAACAAACAGAAATTGATGCATTTCAAACCCATCCCCTACATCTACTAATAGTGCTTGAATAAAACACACCTGCTCCTCTTTCCCACTTATTGCCTGAATAATCAAAAAACTTCTTGACAATTTCCCCCCTTAGGTCTCAGATTCAGAGTGGATCGAGAGGCTCCTGTGTCCATCAGGAGCGGCCTCGTCTCGATCCAGACGCCCCCTGAATGTTCTCAAGGGCTCTGGTGTGGTGGGTCCCTGGTCTGCTGGGAGCTCTGCCAGCCCTGACAATCCATGTCCATGTGGGGTGGACTTGCTGGTGCTGAGGGTGCTGCTGTCTGTGCTTGCAGTGTCCTTCTGGCCTGCAGATGGACCCCTGATTCCTTGCCAGGGGCTGTTTGGGTGGGCTCTGCCGTGCCGAGGAGGGCAATGCCTGTGCCAGGTGCTTGTGGCCGCCGCCGTCCCCTGGGTGCTGGGGCCCCCTTGGGCCCTGCGGTTCATCCCTGGGGGCTGTAGAAACTCTGCCATGGCCTTTGCCTTCACCTTGGCCTTTTGCTCATCCCTTCCTGCATTCCCCTGCTGAGCCTTTCTGGCCAAGTGCTCCAGGGGCTTCTTGTGCCTCTCCTGCAGCCCCCTCAGTGCCTGTGGGTGCTCATCCTCTGACAGCTGCTGAGCTTTCTGCAAAATAATTCGTTTCTCCAGTGACCCAAACAAGATCGATAAAAGAAAATCCTGATCCTTCCACATCCCGCAGCCTCCTGGGGGCCAGGGGCCACTGCCGGCCCTGCCCGGGGGGTGTTGGGGTCAGGCAGTGCCCGGCACTGAGCCCCGGCTGCCCCACAGCCCCGGCCCGGCCCCACAGCTCCCCACAGGCCCCCAGCCCGTGCTGCCCTGTCCTGCTGCTCCCCACCACAGAGAAACACCCTGAGATTCTGAACTTCTTTGTTTCCCTGTCCTGGAACGTGGGAAGAAAAGAGATCTGGATCAGCTGTCAAATTGTGAGGATAAGATGCTGCTGAAAAATATCCCATTCCTCACTTTTTTCTCTTCCTCCTCTTTTCCATCTTCCTTTTCCTTTCTTCCCACATAGATTCCTCCTGCTGCTGTTTGCCTTAACCATATTCCTGCACACTCCCTTCAACCAATCCCTTCCCAGCACACCAACACCATCGGTCCCCTGTTGCTGAGACCCCTTCTCGACTTCCCTTTTTACCCCTGCTGGGTGTCCATGTCCTTAATTACCTCTGGGAGAATGTGCAAACTGCCTCAACATTGTCCCCTTTTGATTAGGAAACGATGTCCATGGTTCTGTTCAGGCTTTGTTGTTGTTCTGGAAGTCGAGGAATTGAGCAGGAGCTTGGCTGAGCAGCAGTGTGTGTCAGTCAGTGCCATTTTGTGGAGCTGCTGGTTTGTGCTGTCACTTGCTTGTGTGCAAGTGCGTGTGGCTGTGTCCGAGCAGATTCAGAGCATGTGTTTGTAAGGAGGCGTTGGTGTTGTTGGTTCGCTGGGGGTGCCCGGTTTTCGGGACATCCCCCCCGGAGCAGGGTGTCCCCCCTTGGTGCAGGCGCGGCCCTCAGGCAGCGCTCAGCCAATCAGAAGGCGCGGCGCTGGTGACTCAGCAGTTGCCAGGCAGAGCCGCAGCGCCCGGCGCTCCCCAGCTGGAGCCCACGTGTGGCCCGGCCTTGGCGCCCCCCGCCAGGGGAATTTGGGGAGGTGGGAGGGGGGGAGCGCCAAGGCCGGGCCGGGCCGTGCTGTGCTGGCAGAAGTGGCTGCGGCGGGGGCCGAGTGCGGGCAGGAGCGGCAAGAGCCCAGCGCTGCCCCAGCCCGAGTTGCCGCAGCTGCATCGCTGCTCGTGCTGTGCGATCCGAGAGCTCTGGGGGGCAGAGCGAGCCAGGGCTGGGTGCTGGGCCTGGGGGGAGCAGGAGAAAGGCTGGAGGAGCAGGGCTGGAGACCAGAATGGTGAAACGATGGAGGTGGGAGCAGCAGGTGGGATTCTGCAGGAGAAGGAGGAGTGTGAGGAAGAGGAGTGTGAGGAAGAGTAGGGATAGAGGAGGAGGAGGAGGAGCAGGAAGAGGAGGCACCGCAAGGTTCCAGCACTCGCTGTATCTGCAGCCTCCCCCTAGCCCCAGGAGCGTTGCCCCCGCATCCAGCAGGTGATCAGGGAGGGGGATCCACGATTTTCCCGGGGGTGAATCTTGGTGTTTCTGAGGTTTCTTGGGCTCTATGCTGGTGCTTTGGCTTCTTTTCAGGGACTGAATGTTTATATTTTGGAGGAGATTTCGTCTGAATCTTGATGTTTTGGGAGTTTTGGGTCTGTGTCTTGATGTTTGTGGGACTTTTGTGCTGAATCTTGGTGTTTTGGAGGTTTTTATAGAGACAGGATGCCTGGTGATGCAGTTGGAGAGGAGGAACCACCATTCCAAGGTGCTCACCCCTTGTTTCTCCCCCCAAACCAGGATTTGTCATTCCCAAGGCGTGGGTGGATGGAGGAGGAGGGAAAGCCCCGGAGATGCCGCACGAGGAGGGGCTGCAAACGCAGCCCAGAGAGATCCAAGGAGGAAAGAGCCCCCCTGTGCCGGGAAGGCAACCGGAGATCCAGGGGGAGCTCAGAGCTGGGGGAGAAGCCTCAGGGCGAGGAGAAGCCGCACAAGTGCTTGGAATGTGGGAAGAGCTTCAGGTGGAACTTCAGGCTGAGGGAACACCAGAGGATCCACACTGGGGAGAGGCCCTACGAGTGTGGGAAATGTGGGAAGGGCTTCAGCAGCAGCTCCAACCTGATCCAGCACCAGGTGATCCACACAGGGGAACGGCCCTATGAGTGCTTGCAGTGTGGCAAGAGCTTTGGGCACAGCTCTGACCTGAGGGTACACCAGCGCACCCACACCGGGGAGAGGCCCTATGAGTGTGGGGAGTGTGGGAAGAGGTTTCAGACCAGCTCCCACCTCCTCGTACATCAGCGCATTCACACGGATGAGAGGCCCTTCCGCTGCCCCAGCTGTGGGAAGGGCTTCAAACACAACTCCACCCTCATCACCCACTGGCGCATCCACACCGGGGAGAGGCCCTACGAGTGTCCCCAGTGTGGGAAGAGCTTCTCAGACAGCTCTAACTTGACCAAACACCAACGGAGGCACCACTAAGGGAAGCCCTGCGAGTGCCCCGAGTGCGGGAAGAGCTTCGTGCGCTGCTCCAGCTCCATCCCCCGTGGGAGGATCGGCGTTGGATGATCCCCAGTGACCCCCGTGGGGCAGAGCCCTGGTGACCCCCGTTCCGGGTGATCCCCGCTGGGTGGGGGGAAGGTGTTGGAGAGATTTCTTTGCCTTCTCCTTGTGCTGCTGGGATTTGGTTGGTGATAAATTCCCTCCCTGTGCCCAGGCTGGCTCTGTTGTGCCCGTGCCGGTGCTCGGGGCGGGATCTCTCCCGCTCCTTCTCTCAGCTCCTGGGCTTTTCCTTGTATTTCCTGTTCCTGTGCAGTAGCAGAGGGCAGGGACAGAGCGTTTTTGGTGTCTCCTGGCATCCAGTAAAGGCCAGCCCAGCCCCGGGGGTTGTGAGGGGCTTGTGGTGGTCCCCATTTTTGGGACATCCCCGCTGGAGGAGGGTATCCACCCTTGCTGCAGCCCCAGCCCTCAGGCAGCGCTCAGCCAAGCCGGGAACACCCTCAGCTGGGGCCTCGTTTTTGGGCATACCTGAGCCCCTGGACATCTCCATCCCCATTTTGGGGTGCAGCTGAGCTCCTGCATTCCCTGGGTTCCCACACTCAGTTTTGGGGCTCTATTTGGCTTACACAGCCTGGTTTTTGGTAGTGGGGTTGGTTCAGAGGTGGCTTCTGAGAGAAGGATCTTGAAGCCTCCTCCATATCTGGCAGAGCCAATCCCTGGCGGCTCCAAAGATGGAGGTGCCGGATGCAGAGATGCCCCCACAGCCCCTGGGAAGGAGGGAGGGGTTGGGGGAGGGTGTTTTTAAGGGTCTTCTTTTCCTTCTCATTCTCCTGCTGTTATTTTTTCAGTGTCATCAATATAATTAATATCTCTAATTAGATCTTCTTGTGCCTGTTCCGGTGTTTGCTGAGGGATCTCTCCTGGTCCTTATCCCCACCCGGGAACCCTCGGTTCCATTTTCTCTCCCCTGTGTGGCTGCGGGGGGCAGGGACAGAGTGGCTTTGGTGGGTGCCTGGCACCGGGCCAGCGTCACCCCAGGCCATGGGCACCCCTGAGATCCCGCGTCCCTGAGGACACATTTCTGGGCACAACTGAGCTCCCACCTGCCCCGCACCCCGAGGTTCCCCCTCCCAAAAAACCCTACTGCAGGGCCCTCAGCCAATCAAAATCGTGGCCAGTGCTGGCCATGGGGTGAGTGGTGGCAGCTGGGGCTGTACTGGTGGCACTGGTGGTGCTGGGAGCCCCCCCGGCTGCAGGCGTGGAGCTCTCGGGTGAGCGGGGGGGGGGGGACGCGATGGGAAAGGGGGGGAGAAGGGGAAAAAGGGGTGATGGGACCCCTAAAATGAGTGAGAGGTGGAGGGGACCCTCAAAGGAAGAGCAGGAGGGGGCTGAAGAGTGGGGGAGAAACGGGTGGGAGGGGGTGGGAAAGTGGGGAAAAGTGGAGGATGGGACCCAAAAACTGAGCGGGAGAGGGCTGGGGATTGGGCGATTGTGGGGAAAAAGCGTGGAAAGGGTGAAAAGGGGGGAATGGGACTCCAAAACTCCTCTGGGGAGCGGCTGGAAATGGTGGGAGAGGGGATGTGAAATAGGGAGAAGGGTGGAAAAGAGGAAGTCAGAGCATGGGCAGGAGGGTCCCGTGGCGGCCGTGGGGCACAGGGGGTGCGGAGTGGGGATCCGGGGTGGCTCCCGGAGCTCTGGGCGTGCTGGGGGCTGCAGGGGGGCACCCCCTGAGCTGTGTCCCGCACACACAGGGGTGTTCCAGGGGATGATGAAGTCCGAGTGTCACTTCATTAAGGGCACCGAGCGGGTGAGGTTGGTGCAGAGGAGCATCTGACAGCGGGAGCAGCAACTGCACTCGCCAGCGATGTGGGGCTGTTTGTGGGGGACAGCCCGTGTGGGGAGAAACAGGCGCAGTGCTGGAACAGCCATCCAGCCAGACTGGGGTACAAACGGGCTCTGGCGGACAGGCTCTGCCGGCACCACCGCGACATCGTTGCCCCGTTGCTCGCGGCCCGCAGAGGTGCAGAACGTCGGGCAGAGCGAGTCCCCTCGGGCCCTGCCCTGGGGATGAGCCTGGAGCCCCTCAGCCCCCTTGGTGCCCATCCCCGGGGCCTCTTGTCCTTCCAGGTTCCCCTGAGCCCTCCCAGTCCCTCCCAGTCTTTCCCAGTCTCTCCCAGTCCATCCCAGTCTCTCCCAGTGCCCCCGCGCGTGTCCATCCCAGCCCTGCGTGGCGCTGACGCCCCTCAGCCAATCAGAGCGCGTCTCTCTGATGACTCATCAGTTGCCAGGCAGACCCGCAGCGCCGAGTGCCCCGTGCTGGACTCGGCCTCCCAGTGCCGCGCGCTCCATTCCCAGTCGCTCCCAGTGCCCTCCCAGTGCCTCCCCAGTGCTCTCAATCCACTCCCCTCTCACGAGGGCAGCTCACTTCTCTCAGAACACTCCCAACCCAAAGCTTTCTATGCTTCTAGGCCGATCTCTTGTCCTGTTTTTCGGCGTTGAGCATTCCATGAAGAGCCACCCTTATTTTTAGCCTTGGCAAAGGGGCTGGGAGACGGTTTGGGGGATCCTTGGAAGGCAGGGAGCAACTGGGATGGGGCTTGTGGAGTCCTGGAGGGGATGAGAGTGGGTTTGGCATGTGCTGGAAGTTTTAACGGTGTTCTGGAGAGATCTGGGACCAAAAAAAGAGGGGTTTGGGGGGTCTTGATGGCTCTCTGGGGTTTTTTTTGAGAGGTCCTGACCCCTGTGGACCCCCCAGAGATGCCAGTGGACACCGCCCGCAGCAAGATTCTGACGAGGATCGGGGACTTCACGTTGGGCTTCATCTTCCTGGCGCGGGGGCTCAGCTTTCATTTGCTTGAGAAGGTGCCGGGGGGTCCCGGGGATCGCATCCCCACTCCCCCAGAGCGTGTGTGCCCCCCCGGGACCCCCCGCCCGGTGTCACCCCCTTTGCTCTGCCCACAGAGCTCCTGAGCCGCCGGCAGCCGCAGCCCCTCCCCGTGGCCTCGGGCCCGGCCGGGACCCCCCGCTCCATCCCCGCGCTGATTTTGGGGGGGTCGTGTGTCCCCCCCAGCCCCGCTGTCACTCTGCCCCCGCCCGGCTGCTCCCAGTGTTCCCAGTAAGGCTTCCCAGTTCACCCCAGTCCCGCTTATTAGGAGGCACTGGGGAGGGACTCTGGGGAACCCCGCAGGGGAGCCGAGATCAGGGGAGCAAAACCGGCCCTGGGATGGATCTGCAATGGGGAATCCCGTGTCCCCCCCCTGTGTCACCCCGCTCTGGGTGCTGGGAGCCCCCGGCTGCGGGCGAGGCGCTCTCAGGTGAGTGGGGAGGGCCGTGGGGACGATGGGAAAGGTGTCTGAGAGGGGGATAAGGGCTGGGGGGACAGCGGGAAAGGACTTCCCATGAGAGTCCCTTCCTGTCCCCATCACTTGATCTCTTCAGCTGCTCCCTGGGGCTCTCGGGGGGGGGGGCAGAACCTCGCGGGGGGAGGTCCCCAAACCCCTGTCCCTCCCTGGGGGTCTCATGGCAGGTTCCTTCCCACCCAGCAGCTGGTGCTGAGGTGGCCGTGGGGCAGAGAGGGGTGGGAAAGGGGTGTCCAGGGGGATCCCTTGAGCTCCCAACCTGCTGTGGGGTGCTGGGGGCTGCTGGAGGGGGGCACCCCCTGACCTGTCTCCCACACAGGTGTGTTCCATTCCTGGGGAAAAGCCCACTGGCACTTCCTTGATGACAACTGGGTGAAGTTCATGGACAGGAATATCTACAACTGGGAGCAATTTGGGCACAGGGGATACCCCAATATTTGGAGGTGGGATGGAGCTGTTTTGAAGTGGAATTGAGCCGTTTGCAATGGGATGGAGTCGCTGTGAGGCTTTTGGGGTGCAGAGCTGTGAGGGACTGAAATGTTCCGGGTTAGTGGCTCAAACCATTGGCCACCGGCAGCAGCAGCGGGGCCTTTGCTGGCCGTGGGCACAGGGAGCGCCCGGGGGCACAGGGGGGGAACACCCAGCCCGGAGGGTATGAGCCGGGCCTGGAGCCAGGGAAGGGCAGAGGCCGATGGGAAGCAGATCCGGCCAGGTGGGACAGGGCTTTGGAGCAGGGCAGCGCCCTCCCTTACACAACTGGCCCAGCTCTGGGAACCCGCCCGGGGCAGGCCCGGGACATGCACACAGAGGCCTGGAGGTTGCCATCCCTTCGCATGGGCCATGCCTGGCTCAGCTGCGCTGCCGGGAGGGGCAGGGCCGTGTCTTAGAAGGGGCCATAAACCATCAGAGCCCCCAAAGTGCCCCGGGATCCCCAGTGTGACATCGGACACTGCAAAACTCCCCCGGGGGAGGTACCTGGGTGTTCACCCAAACCTGAACCTGTATTAACCCACGGAACTGGGAGTTTCCGGGGCTTCCCCAGCCCCCACGGGATCCAGCCTGGGACCATCACTTACACCAAGGACAGCGACATTGGAACAACCAAAACCAAAAGTTTTGTTGCTGATCCAGGGCTGCTGACTGTGTATCCTTCTACTCTCATACTTTCTTTGCCCTTATACGTTTCCTAAGTGTTACTTTTATGCTTTTAATATTACTGGAGATGGTAACCAAAAAGGCTCCAAACCCCCTTCACACAGCAACCAAACTGTTCTGAAATAAACCCTACAGAGATATATTTATAAACACAGATCTTTCACTGTTGTTTCACTCTAATCTGCCCCAGGGGAGCCATGAACCAGACCCTGGGTTACCCTCGCCTTCAGGGGCAGGGCGGAACAGGAGCCAGACACGGGGGAAGCTTCTGGAAGCTGCTCAAGGAAGCCACCCCTGGAGGCCCCCTATTTCCCAAGCCTGGCCATGCAAACCCAGGACACTGGATCCAAACATGGATCACTCGGACGGGGGGCACCAGGGCTCTGCCTGTCGTGGTTTGACGCAGCTGAGCGTCAAGCACATGAAATCTGTTATTTTTCATAAGGGGAAAATAAAATATTGAGGAAAACTAGAGAGCTGCGAGGCAGAACAGGTTCAAACCTAAACAGTTGCTGTACAAAGAAAAAGTTTATTACCAACAGAATTAAAAGAAAAAAGAAATAACAAGAAATTAAAGCAAACCTCCCCTCTCTTCCAGCACTTCCCTCCTTTTACCCAACTCGCACAAAGGAAAACAGAACTTGGGATTTTGGTCATTGTTGCAGTTCTTGAAAAGTCTCTTTGTTATGCTTAAGGAAAAAAAGGGTTTTCTTCTGCATCACGTGGTTCCCAAAGTACCACCAACAGCAGACCCGCCCGGAAAGAAAAAAATCTTCTGTGGTGTAAAACATCTCTGCCCTGAAAAATCTCACAATTCCTTCACACTGCCAGACAGGGGCCTTCACATGGGGTTATTAATCTTTGTAAGGATGAATTACTTTGGCCTGAACACAAAGGGTTGGGGGTTTTTTTTGTGACAGGAAGTCTCTAAAAGCCTCTCAATACTTCTATATAGCCTGGCATAGGCACTTTTCATAATTTTCATGGGCCACGGGTGAATTTTTCATCCCTCCATGTACTCCAAATGGATCAAAGAGACAAACAGTTTGTGATATTACAGTTTCTTACCACGGCCTGCGGGAAGTTTTTTTAAGCTGTGCGCGAGAATCGCGGCACCGCCCTCTTTTCTCCTGTCGCCATTTCCAGCTCCGTCCCACAGGACTCACTTTCTCTTCTCTCTGACTCTGAACCCGCCACGTTGAAGAGTGTTCTTGTTCGGGCTCTACGGTGGAGAAAGCCTGGCTCCCTTTGTGCTGCTGGCTGCGTGGTGTCCTCTTCAGTTCAGCGCGGAGTGTGCTGGCTGCAGACAGGAGGCTCCGCCGGCCCCGCGTGGAGAGGAGAGGGACCCGCCGGTGCCAGGGAGCCGCGCCGGATGGGTTTAGCTGTGTGGCACTCCATGGCTGGCTTTAGCTGCCTGTGGCTCTGGGACAGTTCCCCCCCAGCAGTGACACAGGGTCTGTGCTGCGGCGTTGGGAAAGGAGGGGGTGCAGGGGCCCTGACCCGGCGGGGCCCGGAGGCTCGGAGTCCCCCTCCACCTTCCGGCAGGCGAGCTGGAAAGAACGGAATTCCTGCGTTTCCGTGTGGTTTAAATAAGAAAACGGAGGACCCCGACAAGCCCCTCACAACCCCCAGGGCTGGGCTGGCCTTTACTGGATGCCAGGAGACACCAAAACCGCTCTGTCCTTGCCCTCTGCTACTGCACAGGAACAGGAAATACAAGGAAAGGCCCAGGAGCTGAGAGAAGGAGCGGGAGAGATCCCGCCCTGAGCACCGGCACGGGCACAACAGACCCAGCCTGGGCACAGGGAGGGAATTTATCACCAACCAAATCCCAGCAGCACAAGGAGAAGGCAAAGAAATCTCTCCAACACCTTCCCCCCACCCAGCGGGGATCACCCGGAACGGGGGTCACCAGGGCTCTGCCCCACGGGGGTCACTGGGGATCATCCAACGCCGATCCTCCCACGGGGGATGGAGCTGGAGCAGCGCACGAAGCTCTTCCCGCACTCGGGGCACTCGCAGGGCTTCCCTTAGTGGTGCCTCCGTTGGTGTTTGGTCAAGTTAGAGCTGTCTGAGAAGCTCTTCCCACACTGGGGACACTCATAGGGCCTCTCCCCTGTGTGGATGCGCCAGTGGGTGATGAGGGTGGAGTTGTGTTTGAAGCCCTTCCCACAGCTGGGGCAGCGGAAGGGCCTCTCATCCGTGTGAATGCGCTGATGTACGAGGAGCTGGGAGCTGGCATGAAACCTCTTCCCACACTCAGAACACTCGTAGGGCCTCTCCCCAGTGTGGATGCGCTGGTGTACCCTCAGGTCAGAGCTGTGCCCAAAGCTCTTGCCACACTGCAAGCACTCATAGGGCCGTTCCCCTGTGTGGATCACCTGGTGCTGGATCAGGCTGGAGCTGCTGCTGAAGCCCTTCCCACATTTCCCACACTTGTAGGGCCTCTCCCCGGTGTGGGTGCGCTGGTGTACCCTCAGGTCAGAGCTGTGCCCAAAGCTCTTGCCACACTGCAAGCACTCATAGGGCCGTTCCCCTGTGTGGATCACCTGGTGCTGGATCAGGTTGGAGCTGCTGCTGAAGCCCTTCCCACATTTCCCACACTCGTAGGGCCTCTCCCCAGTGTGGATCCTCTGGTGTTCCCTCAGCCTGAAGTTCCACCTGAAGCTCTTCCCACATTCCAAGCACTTGTGCGGCTTCTCCTCGCCCTGAGGCTTCTCCCCCAGCTCTGAGCTCCCCCTGGATCTCCGGTTGCCTTCCCGGCACAGGGGGGCTCTTTCCGCCTTGGATCTCTCTGGGCTGCGTTTGCAGCCCCTCCTCGTGCGGCATCTCCGGGGCTTTCCCTCCTCCTCCATCCACCCACGCCTTGGGAATGACAAATCCTGGTTTGGGGGGAGAAACAAGGGGTGAGCACCTTGGAATGGTGGTTCCTCCTCTCCAATTGCATCACCAGGCATCCTGTCTCTATAAAAACCTCCAAAACACCAAGATTCAGCACAAAAGTCCCACAAACATCAAGACACAGACCCAAAACTCCCAAAACATCAAGATTCAGATGAAATCTCCTCCAAAATATAAACATTCAGTCCCTGAAAAGAAGCCAAAGCACCAGCATAGAGCCCAAGAAACCTCAGAAACACCAAGATTCACCCCCGGGAAAATCGTGGATCCCCCTCCCTGATCACCTGCTGGATGGGGGGAGGAGGGGGGGAGCAACGCTCCTGGGGCTGGGGGGAGGCTGCAGATACAGCGAGTGCTGGAACCTTGCGGTGCCTCCTCTTCCTGCTCCTCCTCCTCCTCCTCTATCCCTACTCTTCCTCACACTCCTCTTCCTCACACTCCTCCTTCTCCTGCAGAATCCCACCTGCTGCTCCCACCTCCATCGTTTCACCATTCTGGTCTCCAGCCCTGCTCCTCCAGCCTTTCTCCTGCTCCCCCCAGGCCCAGCACCCAGCCCTGGCTCGCTCTGCCCCCCGGAGCTCTCGGATCGCACAGCACGAGCAGCGATGCAGCTGCGGCAGCTCGGGCTGGGGCAGCGCTGGGCTCTCGGCCGCTCCTGCCCGCACTCGGCCCCCGCCGCAGCCACTTCTGCCAGCACAGCACGGCCCGGCCCGGCCTTGGCGCTCCCCCCCTCCCACCTCCCCAAATTCCCCTGGCGGGGGGCGCCAAGGCCGGGCCACACGTGGGCTCCAGCTGGGGAGCGCCGGGCGCTGCGGCTCTGCCTGGCAACTGCTGAGTCACCAGCGCCGCGCCTTCTGATTGGCTGAGCGCTGCCTGAGGGCCGCGCCTGCACCAAGGGGGGACACCCTGCTCCAGGGGGGATGTCCCGAAAACCGGGCACCCCCAGCGAACCAACAACACCAACGCCTCCTTACAAACACATGCTCTGAATCTGCTCGGACACAGCCACACGCACTTGCACACAAGCAAGTGACAGCACAAACCAGCAGCTCCTCAAAATGGCACTGACTGACACACACTGCTGCTCAGCCAAGCTCCTGCTCAATTCCTCAACTTCCAGAACAACAACAAAGCCTGAACAGAACCATGGACATCGTTTCCTAATCAAAAGGGGACAATGTTGAGGCAGTTTGCACATTCTCCCAGAGGTAATTAAGGACATGGACACCCAGCAGGGGTAAAAAGGGAAGTCGAGAAGGGGTCTCAGCAACAGGGGACCGATGGTGTTGGTGTGCTGGGAAGGGATTGGTTGAAGGGAGTGTGCAGGAATATGGTTAAGGCAAACAGCAGCAGGAGGAATCTATGTGGGAAGAAAGGAAAAGGAAGATGGAAAAGAGGAGTGTGAAAGATTGTATTGTTTATTAAAGAAGATGCCTTTAAAACAATATATGTAATCAAATATACTTATGATATGTATTGCCAAGTATCACTTCTTTTAAAACAATATATATATATATATATATATATATAATCAAATATACTCAGGATATGTATTGCTAAGTATCGCTTCTGCAACTACTGTATTGCCGTACAGATGCTTGCATAACAGGAGAGTGTGGCATGCCAAACACTGCGTGTTCAGCTCTTTTTTCCATATAAGAACAAAAAAAAGATGATATGCCAGATACTGTGTCTTCTTCTTCTAAAAATGGACAAGGAACAAAAGGTCGAACAGAGGACAGAAGAGGAAGACTACTTCCTTCATCCCCAACGACCACCAGAAGGCAGAAGACGACCCCCTAGCAACAAGTGGCACATGCGCAGAGTGGTTCAAGCAATCCACGAAGACGGAAGTAAAATCATATAAATAGGGGGGACAGCTAGAATACTTACGTGACAGAGGTGGAGCGCAGACTCCCCGGTCACCCAGCGCTGTAATTTGCTCACTTTCTACTTGCTACAATTAATAAACCATAAATTGTTGCTAATTGGCGTAGTCTTAATTTATAACAATTTATGGTGCCGTGACTCGGATAAGGAACGGTGGGCTGCGGTCTCCCAGGGAGGCGCCCCGAGTTTCTCCTCGGCCTTGAGAACAGCTGCCCACCTTCACCTTTACCGACGAACATAAATTCTAGAAAGTGGAGCAAATGAAAACCGGTATAATCCCATAAAAATTTAGTGCACTGAAGTCCGGACGAAGACGCGGGACGCGTAAGTATATTGTGAAGATAATTCACAGGGATACCGTTCGGGCGCGATTGGGTTTCCTGGAATATAGCAATTGAGAGGCTCGACATACTGAGCCAAGCGAGTGTGGACCCTTAAGTACTACGTTTCCCATCTCCCGCGAGGGACTGGGCTAGGAACAAGGGGAAGCGAGTGTGTGTGTGTGTGAAGGTATTCCAGAAGATGGGGGCGAAGGGCAGCAAGCCTTCGACTCCCATGAGGGAGGTACCCATAGTGCCTCAGAATACCCCTCTCTCATTCATGTTAAATAATTGGAAACACTTTCCCGGATCAATAGGGAAAAGTCAGAAGAAAATGATTCATTACTGCACTAAAATATGGGGAGGGAAGAAAATACAGAAAAATGTTATTTGGCCCATTTTTGGGTCAGATGAAGAATGGGTGAGGCAACAGCTAAACTTCTGGGTTAATGATGAAAGACCTTTTAACCCAGAGGAGAGCTTATATGCTGAGATGTGGCTGGAGAAACCCCAGACAACTCTATTCCCATTGAACGAATTAAATGAAAAGAAAAGAGATAAAGAAAGGGAACAGGATGATACCTTGTTAATTCCCCCTCCATATGTCCCTCCACCTCCAGCACCGGTGATTCCACCAGCTGCTCCCATAACACCGGGAGACACTAGTTCCGAACAGGGGTCACCTGCATTTGTTAGGAGACGAACTAGGAGTAAAAAGGAACAACCCCAAATGTATCCCCTAAGAGAAGTACCCATGGGAGGACCCCAGCCTGGGGTCGGGTACGTTTCTGTCCCCCTGAACTCCGGAGATTTGCGGGAGTTTAAGAGGACAGAAATGGGAAGATTACTAGACGACCCGTTGGGGGTAGCAGAAAGAGTAGACCAATTTTTAGGACCAAGTCTTTATACTTGGGACGAAATGCAGTCAATTTTGGGGCAGTTATTTACAACAGAAGAAAAAGATATGATTAGGCGGGCAGGCATGAGAGTCTGGGATGCCCAACATGCACAAGGTCCCCAAGCAGATACAAAATGGCCACTTCAGAAACCAAACTGGGACAATCAAAATTCATTACATAGAGCTCATATGGAGGACTTAAGGAATATAGTGATTCAGGGAATTAGAGAATCAGTACCTCGTGGCCAGAATATTAGTAAAGCCTTTAACGAAAGGCAAAAGAAAGATGAGAGCCCCACAGAATGGTTGGAGCGACTGAGGAAAGCCCTCCAGCTATACTCAGGGGCTAACCCCGATAGTCCTCTGGGGCAAGCAGTCTTAAAAACACATTTTGTGGCAAAATCTTGGGATGACATCAGACGTAAGCTTGAGAAACTAGAGGACTGGCAAGATAGAGGATTAGATGAGCTGTTGAGGGAAGCACAGAAAGTGTATGTAAGACGAGAAGAAGAAGATAGTAAGAAACAAGTAAGAATGATGGTGGCTGCGCTTAGAGAAGATAGAAAGGGGCAACTTAGAGGTCCTAGAACCCCCAGAAAGTCGCCGAGAACAATAGTGGAAAGAAGGGAACAAGGAGGTTGTTTCTATTGTGGGAAAAAGGGACATGTGAGAAAGAATTGCAGAGAAAGAATCAGGGACGAAGAGATGTTAAAGGTAGAATAGGGAAGTCAGGGGCTCTATATAATAGGGGACCGGAGTCATCAAGAGCCCTTGATAAAATTAAAACTGGGTCCCCACCGACAAGAGTTCACCTTTTTAGTAGACACAGGGGCTGAAAAATCTACTATTACACAAATACCTGAAGGATGCCATATGTCCCATGAAAAGGTTCAGGTAATTGGAGCAAAAGGAGAACCCTTCAAAGTGAACAAAATAAAAAATGTTATATTTGAAACAGAGAACAAATTTGGGATAGGTGAACTCTTGCTTGTCCCTGAGGCTGAATTTAATCTCTTGGGACGGGATCTAATTGTTGAATTACAATTAGAAATTAAGGTAGAAGATCAGAAATTAACTGTACACACATACCCCCTGACAACTGAAGATCAAAAACAGATCAATTCCGATGTCTGGTACTCTCCTGATACAATAAGTAAGCTAAATATCTCACCAATAAAGATTCAAATTTCTGAGCCCCATATACCAATAAGAATAAAACAAGAACCATATCTCTTTGGAGGGGCGAAAGGGACTGAAGCCAGAAATTGACCGATTACTGTCACAAGGGATTTTAAAACCTTGTATGTCACCTTTTAATACCCCAATTTTACCAGTTAAAAAGCCAAATGGGAAATATAGACTTGTACATGATCTGAGGGAAATTAATAAAAGAACAGTCACTCGGTTTCCTGTAGTTGCAAATCCATATACACTAATGAGTAAATTGGGACCACATAATTCTTGGTATAGTGTAATTGATTTGAAAGATGCCTTTTGGGCTTGTCCGCTTGCAGAAGAGAGTCGAGACTTTTTTGCTTTCGAGTGGGAAGATCCGGAAACAGGTCGTAGACAACAATTAAGATGGGCAGTACTCCCCCAAGGGTTTACAGAGTCTCCTAACCTGTTCGGGCAAGCCCTAGAAGAACTGTTAAAAGAATACCAAGTCCAAGCAGGGAATACATTGCTGCAATATGTAGATGATTTGCTGATAGCAGGAACCAACAAAGAGGAAGTAAGAAATGAAAGTATCAGACTCCTGAACTTTTTAGCTCAGAAAGGACTACGTGTATCTGTAGAGAAATTACAATTTGTGGAAGAAAAAGTAAAGTATTTGGGCCATTACTTATTTAGAGGAAAGAAAATCTTAGATCCAGAACGCATTAAAGGAGTTTTAGAATTACCAATGCCAACCACTAAGAGACAAATTAGACAAGCTTTAGGATTATTTGGGTATTGCAGACAATGGATAGAAAATTATAGTTTTAAGGTCAAATTTTTATACGAGCAATTAATTAAGGATAAATTGCCCAAATGGACCCCCCAAGACCATGAGAAATTTGCTAATCTAAAAAGAGATTTAATCCAAGCTCCAGTTCTAAGTCTCCCCGACTTAAAGCGGCCTTTTCATCTGTTTGTAAATATATATGAAGGAACAGCGTTTGGGGTGTTAACCCAAGAATGGGCAGGACAGAAGAAACCAATAGCCTATTTATCTAAGCTGTTAGATCCAGTTAGTAAAGGATGGCCTACATGTTTACAAATTATAGCTGCTGCTGCTCTGCTACTAGAAGAAACAAACCGAATCACTTTTAACGGGGAAGTAATTTTGTATGCCCCTCATAATATAAGGGGAGTACTTCAGCAGAAAGCTGAAAAATGGCTTACAGACAGCCGATTACTAAAGTATGAAGGAATACTAATTGAGTCTTCAAGATTAACGCTGAAGACCATTGGGGCAGTTAACCCTGCAGAATTTCTATATTCAGGAGAGGAAGATAACCTACTACATGACTGTTTTCAAACTATTGAACTACAGACAAGAATTCGACCAGACTTAGAAGAAGAGGAATTAGACGAGGGAGAAGTTCTATTTATAGACGGATCATCAAGAGTAGTAGAAGGGAAGCGAATTTCAGGATATGCAATAGTTAGAAAAGAAAATAGAGAGTTTCGAGTAGTAGAGTCTGGGCCTCTGAGTGCTAGCTGGTCAGCACAGGCCTGTGAATTATATGCTTTATGGAGAGCTTTATTGCTATTAGGAGAAAAAGAAGGAACTATCTATACTGATTCAAAATATGCATATGGAATAGTGCATACATTTGGAAAAATTTGGGAAGAACGAGGGTTTATGAATTCACAAGGAAAAAATTAATACATCCTGAATTAATTCGACGAGTGTTAAAGGCATTAAAAAACCCCCGAAAGATAGCTATAGTACACATTAAAGGACACCAACGGGGCCTAAATTACCAAATTAGGGGAAATAATGCAGCAGATGAGGAAGCAAAACGGGTAGCTGGCAATTATAACACCATTCTTACAGTTTGTGAAATAAGCAAGAACAAAAGTTTTAGCTTTAACCAAAAAGAAAAAGAGAAGTTACAGCTCATGGGGGCTAAAGAACAAAATGGGAAGTACATATTACCTGATGGTAGAGAAGTAGTACCTAAGGGATTGACATATGATATACTCTCTAAATTACATAGTAAAACCCATTGGGGAACACAGGCATTAGTCGACCATTTCGAGCGACTATTTGCCTGTATAGGTATATATAATGTGGCAAAAGCTGTAACACAATCCTGCGAAACTTGCCAAAAAGTAAATCGATGCAAAGTAAGACAGAAACCACTTGGAGGACGTTCTATAGCATATAGACCTTTCTCACATGTGCAAATAGATTTTACTGAATTACCAAAAATAGGGAGATATAAGTACCTTTTAGTTATGGTAGATCACCTGACACATTATGTAGAAGCCTTCCCTACCTGTAAGGCAACTGCTAATCAAGTTATAAAAGTGTTACTAGAACAAATAATACCTCGATACGGTGTGATTGAAGTAATTGATTCAGACCGGGGAACACATTTTGTCTCAAAAGTTATTAAAGGCTTAATTGAAAGCTTGGGGATTAAATGGGAATACCATACACCATGGCATCCTCAGAGCTCTGGAAAAGTGGAACGAATGAATGATGAAATTAAAAGTGTCTTGACAAAATTAATGATTGAAACCAAATTATCATGGATTAAATGCCTTCCGATGGCATTATTGATACTGAGAACACGACCACGAGCCGATCTAGGAATATCAGCCTTTGAAATGGTGTATGGAATGCCATATCAAATAGAAAGACCCCAAACGAATATTTTGATACGTGACCAAGTTATTGATGAGTATATTTCTCAAATAGCAAAACACCGTAATGACTTGTGGAAGCGTGGAATAATAATGCAAAGACCTCCACTGGACTTGAAGATCCATAACATTGAACCTGGGGACTGGGTATTAGTCCGAGTCTGGAAAGAAGAAACCCTAAAACCTAAATGGGAAGGACCTTATCTTGTTTTACTTACTACAGAAACAGCAGTTAGGACCACAGAACGTGGCTGGACTCACGCAAGCCGGATCAAGGGACCTGTATCACCTCCTCAGTGGAAGATCACCAGCTCCCCCGGGGACACTAAGCTTGTGCTAAAACGACAAGTATTTTAGCAAATGGTGGAGACCCTATTTCAACAATTTCTAAAATTACCCTTTGGTATTCAGTGTGTAAGAGGATTTGCTGTTGCTATAGGGCTGTCGTTAATTGTATATTATTTGTGGAAAATTGTTAAGTGCGGACGGGGTATTTGTAATTGAAAGGAAATTTAAGATACATGATTGGAAATAATCAGCCTGATATATGGGATCTTCCAATAGATCTTCGTAGGCTAGATAAGAAGATTTCATTAATCTTCACACCATTGATAAATCAATTACCAAGAGAAGTGCGCTCGCAATTACCAAAACCACCATATAACCATTCCAAATTACTTTTGGTATTAAGAAATTTGAGAGACTCACAAGGACAAGGGCCTGCGTATGAGCCTTGCCCTCATTGCAACCAAATTAAGTGTAGGGCACCTATAATTTTTTATTGCGGAGGATGCTCTCAAGTGGTCCATACCCAGAGACCAATCCTTCATAATTGGTGGTGTAGTGAATGTGAATGGACAGCTCAAAGATATAGATACACTAGGTTTAGGGAGTTAGAAGAAAAAGAGGGGTTGTTCGAGTCATCCGAACAATCTCAGTTAGCAGTATTGCACGGGGAATTTCATTGCTGGGTCACAGCTTTAAAAGCTCAATTAGAGTCCCATATTATAAAAATACATTGTAAAAAAATCTTTTTGGATGCCTGGGATATCAGGAAAAAGAGTGAAAAATAGACTAAGCGGCCGAGTTACAGCTCCCAAAAGGGTGTAATAGGCTTAAAGTGACCCCTGCTGCCGAGAAGATGAACACCCCCGTGGCTGGCTGCAACCCAGTCGACGGGCGAGGCAGAGGAGGACCCACAAAAGGCCTGAGAGACCCACTACTGGAGCTGAGTCGCCATGAGAGTAATTCAAAAAGAATGCTCTTTTTCCTGTACACCCTATGCTTGCTTAGTTTGCCAATATGGGCAGGAAATCCACACGAGCCAATGCAATGGAAATTAATCAATTTGCAAGAAAGTACTGTGGTACAAACACGACACAGCCCTGGGCGATGGAATTTCTCAGTACATTTATCTTCTTTAATACCCATAGACGCCGGAGGCTGTCATGGGAAAAGCTGTAATCAAGTTGCCAAGCGACAAGCACAATGTAAGGCCTTTTACCTATGTCCAGCGTCAAATCCAGGAAGGCCTTATTGCAATTACCCGGGGCATTTTTATTGCGGATACTGGGGCTGTGAAACTGTCGCTTCAGACTGGAACCCGCCAACCAGAGATACAAATATAAAGGTAACTTGGGGACCACCAGGGTGCAAGCAACCAAAACATGGATATGATGGGACTGTTCAGAGTTCATGTGGACCCCCCAGCCATTGTTGGAGGATAGAAATATCCATTCAAAACCCTGAAGATGATACATGGTTACTAGGAAAAATTTGGGGTATTAGGTTCTGGGAGCCAGGAGCGGACAGAGGGAGCATATTTAAGATAATTAAAGAAAAGGTGCCACATGATCCACTTCCTGTTGGGCCAAATACAGCTTTGAATCCACCTCGAGACCTTAAACCCACAAAGACCCCAATAGTGAAACCACCAGAAACTATCACAGTTAGGCAGTCAAACTCTACAATAAGTACTAAAGATGATACAAAAAGGGTCAATGTGGAAGGCAAACTCAATGATCCATTTGAAGTAAGTCCTAAAGATCCTCTTTGAAACTTAATGCAGGCTTCGTACTTAGTCCTAAACCATTCTAAACCGAACTTAACAAAAGAATGCTGGTTGTGCTACAATATTAGGCCACCGTACTATGAGGCAATTGGAAGGCCAAATAACGTCCGATGGTCTAATGGTTCAAATCCACAGGAATGCCCGTGGAACGATCAACAAAATTATACACAAGGAATAACAGTTCAGTCAGTAACAGGAAGAGGAAAATGTATTGGCACCGTACCTGAGGGTTATAAATCATTATGCGATAAAACTATTCCTTCTTCCAGGATTAGTGAGTATAAAAATAAAACAAATAAATAGATCATACCAACGCAAGGGGCTAAGTGGGTCTGTTCGGACATTGGGATAACTCCGTGTTTATCCTTAAATGTTTTCAATCAATCCCAATTTTGTGTACAAGTGATCATTGTTCCACGACTAATGTATCATACTTCTAAAGAGATACTACATCATTTTGAAAAAAGTCTAAGCAGACAAAAGAGGGAACCATTTACGGCCATCACTTTAGCTACATTATTAATAACAGGTGGAGTAGGAGCAGGCACAGGCATAGCCTCAATAATAAAAAGTAAAGAAATACAAACTTTGCAGACAGCTGTGGATGAAGATCTAGGGCGAATAGAGCAATCCATCCAAAATTTAGCTGCTTCTGTAAAATCCCTATCTGAGGTCGTATTACAGAACAGAAGGGGATTAGATTTGTTGTTCTTAAAAGAAGGAGGACTATGTGTCGCTTTAAATGAAGAATGTTGCTCTTTCGCTGATCACACAGGAGTAGTACAAGATTCTATGGCCGAACTTAGGAAAAGACTAGATCAAAGAAAAAAGGATCGCGAAACAGGAAAATCTTGGTATGAAGGATGGTTCGATGTTTCACCATGGCTGACCACCTTGTTGTCTGCTCTGGCCGGACCTTTAATTTTGTTAATTTTGGGCCTGATATTTGGACCTTGTATCATAAAATATGTTTTACACTTTATTAGAGAGCGATTTGATGTAGCAAAATTGCTTATTTTAACTACTAATGCTAGGTATGAAGCTGCGCTTAATGAAAGAAATAAAAGCGAAAATGACTACTGTGAATGTGATATAGAACGAGAAAATTACGAGTGTTTTTGCAACAAGGGTATAATGCATTGTGATTGTTACAACAGATGTAAAAATTGCTGGAAGAAAATTAAGATTTTTGAAGATGAGATTGTTTAATAAACAATAGAGTATAAAGAGAAAAAGGGGGGATTGTGAAAGATTGTATTGTTTATTAAAGAAGATGCCTTTAAAACAATATATGTAATCAAATATACTTATGATATGTATTGCCAAGTATCACTTCTTTTAAAACAATATATATATATATATATATATATATATATAATCAAATATACTCAGGATATGTATTGCTAAGTATCGCTTCTGCAACTACTGTATTGCCGTACAGATGCTTGCATAACAGGAGAGTGTGGCATGCCAAACACTGCATGTTCAGCTCTTTTTTCCATATAAGAACAAAAAAAAGATGATATGCCAGATACTGTGTCTTCTTCTTCTAAAAATGGACAAGGAACAAAAGGTCGAACAGAGGACAGAAGAGGAAGACTACTTCCTTCATCCCCAACGACCACCAGAAGGCAGAAGACGACCCCCTAGCAACAAGTGGCACATGCGCAGAGTGGTTCAAGCAATCCACGAAGACGGAAGTAAAATCATATAAATAGGGGGGACAGCTAGAATACTTACGTGACAGAGGTGGAGCGCAGACTCCCCGGTCACCCAGCGCTGTAATTTGCTCACTTTCTACTTGCTACAATTAATAAACCATAAATTGTTGCTAATTGGCGTAGTCTTAATTTATAACAGGAGGAAGAGAAAAAAGTGAGGAATGGGATATTTTTCAGCAGCATCTTATCCTCACAATTTGACAGCTGATCCAGATCTCTTTTCTTCCCACGTTCCAGGACAGGGAAACAAAGAAGTTCAGAATCTCAGGGTGTTTCTCTGTGGTGGGGAGCAGCAGGACAGGGCAGCACGGGCTGGGGGCCTGTGGGGAGCTGTGGGGCCGGGCCGGGGCTGTGGGGCAGCCGGGGCCCAGTGCCGGGCACTGCCTGACCCCAACACCCCCCGGGCAGGGCCGGCAGTGGCCCCCGGCCCCCAGGAGGCTGCGGGATGTGGAAGGATCAGGATTTTCTTTTATCGATCTTGTTTGGGTCACTGGAGAAACGAATGATTTTGCAGAAAGCTCAGCAGCTGTTGGAGGATGAGCACCCACAGGCACTGAGGGGGCTGCAGGAGAGGCACAAGAAGCCCCTGGAGCACTTGGCCAGAAAGGCTCAGCAGGGGAATGCAGGAAGGGATGAGCAAAAGGCCAAGGCGAAGGCAAAGGCCATGGCAGAGTTTCTACAGCCCCCCAGGGATGAACCGCAGGGCCCAAGGGGGCCCCAGCACCCAGGGGACGGCGGCGGCCACAAGCACCTGGCACAGGCATTGCCCTCCTCGGCACGGCAGAGCCCACCCAAACAGCCCCTGGCAAGGAATCAGGGGTCCATCTGCAGGCCAGAAGGACACTGCAAGCACAGACAGCAGCACCCTCAGCACCAGCAAGTCCACCCCACATGGACATGGATTGTCAGGGCTGGCAGAGCTCCCAGCAGACCAGGGACCCACCACACCAGAGCCCTTGAGAACATTCAGGGCGCGTCTGGATCGAGACGAGGCCGCTCCTGATGGACACAGGAGCCTCTCGATCCACTCTGAATCTGAGACCTAAGGGGGGAAATTGTCAAGAAGTTTTTTGATTATTCAAGCAATAAGTGGGAAAGAGGAGCAGGTGTGTTTTATTCAAGCACTATTAGTAGATGTAGGGGATGGGTTTGAAATGCATCAATTTCTGTTTGTTCCTAATTGTGATTGTAATTTACTGGGAAGGCATTTGGTGGCTGAAGTGGGAATGCAAATTCATATTGTCAAAGGAGATTCAGAGGCTAATGCTGCTGGACCTTGGTGTCAAATGTCTGCGAAGGCCTCTGCTGAAGGGAACCCAGAAGTGTGGGCAGCCCCAGGGAAATAGGGAAAATCAGATATGGAGCCTCTCCAAATTCCTCTGAAGCAACCAGGACAAGTGGTGTCTAAAAGCAATACCCTGTTCCAAGGGAGGAGGCAAGGAAGGGGTTACAGCCTCTTACTGAGTCCCTGCTGAAGGCAGCGCTTCTGGAGCCAGGCATCTCTCCCTACAACTCTCCTCTCCTGCCAGGCAAGAAACCCCATCATGGACACCAGAAGGAAAGCACAATTGTCAAGGCTTCAAAAGCAGATTAACTGAGCCTCCTGCCCTGGCCCTCCCAGAGAGGGAAAAACAATTTGAATTGCACGTGGATGTTAAACAGGGCCATGCCAAAGGAATTCCTGGGCTAAAATGTTTAACCCAGTGGCCAGAGAGTGGCCTCATTGTCTTACTGCAGAATTGTGCAGCCCCGGCTTTAATGGGAACTGAGGCCTGAAAACTGACAGCAGCAGAGTCTCTGATTGTTCCAGCCTGGCATCAAGGTAAAGCTTTGTTAACCAAAGGAGCCTCTAAATGGATGAGCAGCGCTCGGTTCTTACAGAATGAAACTCGTTGGATGGAACAGGAGGATTCAGAGTTGAGGACAGGGCAAGGGTTGAACCCAGCCTCCTGTTTGAACGGCCCTGGACACGGGGCTGGCAAGAAACCCATGGCTGCAGCCAAGTGACAGAGCTCCAGAGCCGGCCTAGGAGAGATTTACCAGACATTCCCTGGCCTGAGGGAGAAAAGGTGTTTAGGGATGGGTCTGCAAGGGCAGCAGAAGGGAAAAGAGTGACAAGACACGCTGCTCTTAAGGAAAGGGAAGGAGACAAAGCGCAGCTCAGCGCCCGCATGCTCAGCTCAAAGGGCCGAGCTGGGGGTGCCTGGAAGAGCCTGGCACTGAAATGCCCTGAGCAGGAAGGCTTCAATATCTTCTGCTAACAGCATGGCAGCTCACAGCGGGGCAGAAGCATTTCCAACTGCTTCAGCAATCCCTGCATTGGTTCTTAAGGCATGTTTGGAATAAACAATTCCAAGAGATGGGATTGTGGAAGCAATGGACTCAGACAGGGGAACTCATTTTACAGGAAAGATCCTTCAGGCCGTTCTGGCTGCTTTAGGAACTCAGTGGGACCTCCAAACGCCCTGGCACCCCCAGAGTTCGGGTCGGGTAGAAAGAATGAATGGGGAAATAAAGAAACACCTTCTGAAGCTGCTGAGGGAAACCAAGATGCCACGGGTACGGCTGCTGCCATTGGCTTTGGCAAGAAGAAGAGCCAGACCCAGGGCAGACATTCAATTATCTCCCCCGGAATCCATGTTTTCAATTCCTCATCCTGGGAATTCCCGACCTAGTGGGAGGTGGAGATCAGGGATGTTTCAAGCAGTCAGTGGCCAGAATCCTGTCTCTTGTGAAATCTCTTCCACAGGAAGCTCGGCTGGCACAGACCCTGCCTTGGGACTTTGCTGCCCACAACATCCAGCCAGGACATCGGGTGCTGCCTGAGGAGTGCAAAGAAGCCCCACTGGTGGCCAAGGGCGTGGCCCATTCCAAGTGTCCCCGAGCACAGAAACAGCCGCCAGCACAGCTGAACACGGGGGGACCCCTCACCTTCGCCTCAAGCTTTCTGAAGCCCCGCGGATTTGCACTCCCCGGCTGCAGGAGGAGCAGGCGAGGCCGCCACTGCCCCTGCACAGAAGGGGCCGCAGCAGCAGCCAGGGCTCCACAGCGGGGCAAGCCCCGGGGGCTGCCCACAGATCCTCTGCTGAAATTGTCTGGCTGGGCACCTCCTCTGGCATCTCCGGGCACTGGGGGCCAATCCTCGCTGGCACCGGGCGAGCTGCAGAGCTTTCTGTGCCTGCACTCGCCACAGCTGCTGCGGGAGACAGCGGGAGAATTCCACTCTGGCTCTCAGTTACACTCACACTCTGGGCTGGGCGGGATTCGATTGCTGGAAAATATACCAAGTTCAGAAGTGTTTTAAAATTTTATTTCTCTACTCAGGCTTGGTTTGCCTCTGCCTTGGGGAAAGGAATTCCAAAGTGTTTGTTAAGGGATGTTACACCACTCAACAGAGATGAGCTTAACATCTCAACAGACTGGGAATAGCCCAAAAGATACCCAGAAAGATAACGACCATCAACAAAACATTTGTCAGCAAACATCAAGGAGCAGCTACCTCAGACACTGCCCCCGGCACAGCTGGAGACCCCTGCTCTGGAAAAGGCTGAGGAGGAAATCAAGGAGTGTGGACCTAAGGAACATCAGAGGCCAAGCAATCCGGGGCCAATAGGAAACCAAATACTAAGAACTGCCCAACTTGGAACCAATGAACATTAAACCAACGGATTTCTATGGGTTTAGACTGCATCAAGTTGAGGAAAAATTGAGTAAAACTTGTGTGCCATGAAATGATTTTCTCTGCATACCCGGGCTATGTGTGCATGAAATTATTTCTGTTGCACATCCTGGCCAGATTAAAGTAATGCCTTGAACCGCTAACACTAAACGTTTGTTGGAGAGTTTTTGTTCTTCCCACAGTTTCAGTGACAAGATGACACCATTAGAATGTTTTTTCTTAATGATCCTACTTTGGTATTGTCAGTTGGGTTTGGGCCAAAAGTGTGAGAGTCAATTTTTAGGCCGAGGAGAAGGAGCAAAAAATCTTTATTGCTTAGGGACTTTTTTGTGTGTGTGCGTGGCTGTTAGTGATGGCAGAATTTCGGAATGGGTTTTTCAATGTTCACCTGTAGGTTGCATTCTGCAAAACTGGAAGAGCTTTAAAACTGACCCTTTTCCTCATAAACAGTTAATAAAATATTTAAAAAATAAAAGGGGGAAAAAAGCCGGTTTTGGGGGGGCCACATGTGAGTCACCTGATGGCTGCCCTGGATGAGAAGCTTCCTTCCAGGCAGCCAGCAGTGGAGCTTTAGAAATGCAAACGAACTCTGATGGGGGAAAGTGTGCACAATGTCCCAGGCTCTCCTTGCATGCCAGAGGAATTGGGCTGATTCCCTCTGCCCCTCACCCCAAGCTCTGCCTCCCTGCACAGACGGAATTCGCATCGCTAAAGGCAGAGCCCACACTGAGCATCTCTGACTCTGCAACAGAAATCCCTGAAGCTGCAAAGGAAAACAGCAAACCGAGAATGTTGGGAGAACTTCCCTCAAAAAAGCGGGGGAGAATCATCCCTCTCCCCACTCCAACATCTCCTGGCACTCTCTGTGTTTTACAGGGTGGGTTTGACCACTGGGCTGCTTTTGCTGCCACAAGTTCAGCGAAATCACTTGGGAATCCAAGGATGTGATGATTTAATCAGAGAAAAGAGGTCAATTGATGCATCCCTGGCATTTTTGGGAGCACCCAAAAATGGGGAAAAGATGAACGGCCACCAGAACAAATCCTACAACACCATGGAGCAGCCCCTGGGAACTCAAACAAATTCATACCAGGTGCCAGAGAACCCACTGATCATTTCAATGCATCATTAGGTTACAAGCTGTCCTCCAAATCATGACCAAGCACACAGCTCCAGCTCCTGACCTTCTCACCCACCAATCCACTCCCATGAGCAACGCCACATTTCACCCTGGGATAGCATCAGATTCTCTTTTAGCAGAAGGACCAGGAGGATGTGGAAAATTAAATGACTCAAACTGCTCTTGGCAAAGAGATGGCCAAGGAAAAGTGGTGAAACAGAGAACAAAGGAAAGAAGGAAGCAGTTCATGTACCGCTCCAAACGTGGAAAGGATGGGAATGGGACACGTTTTCGTGGTTCCCTGGCAGACCATGGGTTAAACGAATGCTATTTCTCCTCTCAGGTGCTACAGCAACTCTCATCTTTTTACCACGCACCACACCTTGCTCAGTGCAGCTCATTCAGCAGGGGATCAAGGGCATGCAGGTGGCAGCCAGGCCTCCTGACCCAGAAATGGCTACAAAAGGACACAGAATGAGGTCACTGAGAATAATCCCAAAACCAAAGAAGGCTCAGGAAGAACAGATTAAGGCAATTATAAACTTTGTAAAGAGAAGTACTGAGAAAATAAGAAGAGGGGGGATTTAAAGGAAAAAAATTAACGTGTCTTTACAAACAGATGGTGTGAATCCCATTGGAGATAGGGTCAGGGAATTGGAGATAAGGAAGTAACGTGAGAAACCATAAATTTTAGAAGATGTTACTAATTGACACGAACTGCTGCTCAGCCAAGGTCCTGCGAAATTCCTGAACTTCCAGAAGAAGAACAAAGACTCCACAGAGCCATGAATATCGGACGTTATACAAAGTGGGGGTGCACATTAAGGGGCACATGCAGCAGGCAGATCGGGAAGTCTGTACCTTCCAAGGACCTCAGCCACGGGGGAAAGGGACACGGAGATGCGGCCGGGGAAATCGGCATAAAAAGGAGGCTGCGTCCTCCAACACTTGGACAGACCCCACGGGAAATGCCCCGTGGCCTCTCCCTTGGTCCAGGAATAAAGTTCCTTTTACAGGACTCCTCCGGCTCCTCTGGGCACACAAACCTCTGGCCACAGGAACTTTCCCGCACACTCCCGCCCACGGGGCAGCCACCTCTGTCCTACCCACAGCAGCCGGGACGAGCCAGCGCTGCTCCGGCACCGGCTCCTGCCGAGGCATCAGCGGCAAGGAGAGCGCGGGCAGCCGCTCCCGCAGCGCCCTCACGCCAGGGCGAACACGGCGCCCACACGGCACAACGAACCCGCCCCAGCCCCCTGCCGCCCTCTCCGCCCGCAGCCAGCCCCGAGCCCCGCCAGAACCGAGCGCGGCTCCCACCTGCGCTGGGGCCGCCTCCGAGCTCCGCCGCCGCCTCACCGGGCTCCGGCCGCCGCCGCCGCTCCCGGGCCCGCACAGACGCTCCGCCAATGGCGCCTCTGCTGCGCCACGGCCGCCCTGCCGGCGGCTCCGGGCCCGGGCTGCTCCCCGCTCCGACCAATCAGCGCGCCAGAACCACGACTGACGGCAGCACCGCCCAATCGCAGCGAGGGGCGGGCTCTGCACACGGCCCAGCCTCGCCCCGCGCTCCCGGCGCCCCCCGGGCTGCGTGAGGGGAAAGCCGCAGCTGAGGAACAGCCCTGGAACGGGCCCGGCCCGAGCCGCCATTCAGCTGAGAAGGGAAACAAAGCTCTCCGCTGCTCCCGGCCCGACTTGCCCAGCCCTGCGTGTTGGCTGCCTCCGGCTCCTTGGGAAGCCCTGCAGCCTCGCTACTCCCGCCCCTAATTCGGAGCATCAGTGCATGGCTTTGATTTCCCCGAAAAAGGAAAAATCGCCCCAAACCCCTTTGGCTGAGTGCACGAGGGGAGAGATTTGTGGCAGAAAACTCCCAAAGTCCTTTATGCCCAGCTTGGGAAGAACAACCCAAACCAAGCGGATGTCCCGCAAACGAGGGACCCCCACAAGCCCCTCACAACCCCCAGGGCTGGGCTGGCCCTGCCTGGATGCCGGGAGACACCAAAACCGCTCTGTCCCTGCCCTCTGCTACTGCACAGGGACAGGAAATACAAGGAAAGGCCCAGGAGCTGAGAGAAGGAGCGGGAGAGATCCCGCCTCGAGCACCGGCACGGGCACAACAGACCCAGCCTGGGCACAGGGAGGGAATTTATCACCAACCAAATCCCAGCAGCACAAGGAGAAGGCAAAGAAATCTCTCCAACACTTTCCCCCCACCCAGCGGGGATCACCCGGAACGGGGGTCACCAGGGCTCTGCCCCACGGGGGTCACTGGGGATCATCCAACGCCGATCCTCCCACGGGGGATGGAGCTGGAGCAGCGCACGAAGCTCTTCCCGCACTCGGGGCACTCGCAGGGCTTCCCTTAGCGGTGCCTCCCTTGGTGTTGAGCTGTGGATGAAACCCTTCCCACAGTGAGGGCAGAGGAAGGGCCTCTCCTCTCTGTGTATTGGCTGATGTAAGGGGAGATGATCCCCCCAAGGGGCTCAGATTTGGGGTCCTGAAAGATCCAAACATACACACACACAAAAACCTCTCCCAGAACACTAAAAGATATTTGGGGCTCGGTTCTGGAATCTGCTAGCTCCAAACACTCCCCAATAAAAAACCCTCTCAGGAACCCCCTGATAGATTCAGGACGAGCTCCCCTTCCCCAGCCACCTGCAGGATGCCGGGGGGGGGATGCTCCCGGGGCCGGGAGTGCTGCGGACACAGCGGGCACTGGAACCTCCTGCTTCTCCTTCTATTCCTGATCCTGCTCCTCCTCCTCCTGCTCCTCCTTTTTCTCTCTCCTCCACCTCCTGCTGTTCTCCTCCTTCCTCATCCCGCCTCCTCCTCAGTTCCTGCTCTCTGTATATTTAGAGTGGAGAACTTTGCTTGTTTCTAGAACTAGAACAGAAATCCCAGACGGAACAATCCTTGCTGGTTTTAGTCAGCAGCATCAGTGACTAAAGGTCGTGATTCCTTTGGTTTGGTCCTGTCCTCGTTCCTCCTCAGTGTTCAGGCTTGGCTATGGGCTGTCCTGGTCTGCTGCATTTTCTGGGTTCCTCTTGGATGCTTTGAGCAACAGGCTGTGCCCCGGGAGGATCCTTTGTGCTCCTTTGTGACAGAGGAGAACCTTCCAGGCGGTTCTTGCGTGAGCTGCTGCTGTGATGTCACGGGAACGCTGCCGCGTCCTCGCCGTGTTCCCGTTGCTGTGGGCACGGAGCCCTCAGTGTCCAGAGCGGCTCTGGGCGCCCGCTGGTTGCCGGAGGATCCTCCTGCCCGAGGCATTCTCAGCAGCCAGCCCTGCCCCTGCCGGGTGTCCTTCTGTGCTTGCAGGGGTACAGTCTGCGACGTGTGCAGCACGGCCAAAATGATCCAGCAAGCGGTTGCTGCAGTTTGCACTCTGTACTCTGTGGCTTATTCGGGGTATTTTTTAGCCCACTTGGCACGTAAGTCGAGGTTTTCCCTGGGTGCAGCATCGGTGCCTTCGGGCTTGCTGTGTGCTTTCTGTTCTCCCACTGGAACTGAGCTGCCTTTGTAACCAAATTGCCATTAAGACACCGTTGGTTTGGGAGAGCTCCTGCCAGCAGCTGCAGCTGAAAAAGGGGGTGTCTGCAGCCAGCGGGGCGTGCACAGCATTTGCAATGGAGCCGGGGGGGTTCTGTTCCCTCAAGCGCAGAGTCTGTGCCAGCGGAGCCTGGAACTCCCTGCGTTGGCTGCTCCAGCCAAGGGCTGACACAGCCCAGGATTCTGTGCTGTTCACTTGCTTGCTGTGCGAAGGGACTGTGGCTCCTGGAGGGATGTTGTGGAAGCAAAATGCTCTCTCGGGGTTGCCTTGCTCCGTGGGAGTTCCCACCACGGGCAGGTTTTCCTAACAGCATCTGGTTCGTGTTCCCTGTCCCGTTGCAGGGCATCTCACGCGTGGATCCCGAGCAGCTCCTCCTTCGGTGAGTGGGAAAGGAACCTTTGGTGGTTGGAATTGTGCAGAGAGTTGTGAGCTTGGCGTGTGGCAGTCGAGCGCCAGCCTGGGAGGCTGAAGGAAAGTTCCTGCCAGTGTCTTTGCAGCAGCAGCAGCAGCAGCAAAGGGATCCCTGGCACTTTTCTCCTTCTCTGCTGAAGAGCTTTTGAAGAGCTGCAGGTCTGGTTTTGCAGGCAGAAGATTGCTTGCTGGCTTTAGCCACAGTGGAATATGGAATACCCAGCAATAAGTGGCAATGTCGACTTTAGCCCATTCCTAGTTTGAACAGCTCCGAGTCCCATTTCTGCTTAGTGCAGCTGGATGTGTAGCTGAGGATAAATAAGGTGATAACTGAGATAGAACTTCCCGTCCCTCATGCTACGATCTGTCCACAGGGCACAAAAGCAGCATCAGCTCCTCCTCTGGCTCCCTCTGCTTCCAAAGAGGAGGCCAAAGAGGAAGAAGACAGCAGTGAACTTTCCCCCGTTTTGGGGGATGATGGTGAACTTCCCTCTGTCCCAGGAGATGAGGACAAACATCCCACGGTTTGGGAATACAACAGTGAAGCTCCTGTAGTGTGGGGCGAGGATGGTGGACATCACCCGGTGTGGGACGAGGACAGCGAGGCTCCAGTGCCATGGGACAAGGATGATGGACATCTCCCAGCGTGGGACGAGGACAGAGGACATCGTGGGACTTGGGAAGAGGACGGTGCAATTCTCCCGGCATGGGAAGAGGACGGCAAACGTCCCATGGCTTGGAAAGAAGACCAGGAACCCGCTGAATTTTGGGAAGAGGATGGGGAACCTCCCTCTGGTTGGGAAGAGGACACTGAACCTCCCTCTGCTGCGGGATCCTGGGCTGAACATTCTGACAGCAGCACAGCCCTGCAGCCAGAGGGCAGAGAGGAGTGGTGCCTGATGCAGCTGAGTACGTCTGCTGTGCTGCTGTGTGCCAGAGCAGGGTGCTGCGTGTGTGTCTCAGCATCAGCTGCACCCAGGCTTGCTCTGCAGCTGAATGTCATTTATTGTCCTTGCCCAGCTGAGACCAAGGGGCTCCCGGCCCCAGGGAGTGGGGCTGCATTTTGGTCCTGCTGCAAGGTGGGGTCTCCATCTGGGAGGGAACGTCTTCCATATGGTTTCTTTCAGGGAGCACCGTGAGCGTGGGGGAGCCTGCCGAGAAATACCTGGAACTGGAGCAGGTTGGCCAAGGGTAAGTGCATGGCTGTTACTTCTGCACAAGCAGGGGCCAGGTATTTGCTGCTGCAGGATCAAGTGAGAAGCCAGGCAAGCTGCAAACAGCTTCAGACACTGGGCCACGATCCTGCTGTCTCTCAGTCCTGATCAGAATTGGTAACTGTGGTCAGAAGGCACCGTCAAAATCCCCTGAGGCCGGCAGTGTCCTGCCTACAGCAAGGAGCAGGACCTGGAAGATCTTATATCCCTGGAATTTGATTGCCTGAAAGAGCAGCTCACCATCTGGTGACTGTCAGAAAACAGTTCTCAAGAAGATTCCTTTCAAATATTTTGCTTCCACAAATACCCACCGGTCAGGATTATCAACATAACGGTTTAGAAACAGAAACCAGAGATGAACTAATAGGCGCTCTTTTCAGCACAGGTAGTAAGCCCCGTACATTCAGTAACAGACACAGAGCTGCTGCACTCGAGGGGAAAATGCATCAGCTGCCTGATGGCAGGGCCCTTGTGGATCCTGCAGCTCGTAGGCAGGAAATGGAAAAGGATGAAATACATTCTTTTCCAGTTCTTTAGACACCCGCTCCCACCCTAGGTTTTGGACGAAAGTAATTCAGCATGGACATTTGGGATTTGCTCCAGCCCTTTTCCTTCGTGTTGGGCCCCAGTTTTCTCTTGCACACCTTGTGTGGCACAGGGCTGGTGGCTGCTGTGCTGCTGTTTGAAGGGTCGATGCACCCAGGTGTTTTGTAAACGCTGCAGGCAGCAGAGATCTCCTGTCTGGGCTGGCTTTCACTCCCAGGGCCTAAAGCGCTGCTTCTTTCTTCTCTGCTGTTCTGTCTCCAGGGCTTTCGGAACCGTTTATAAAGGACTCGACAGGGCCACTGGAGGAGAGGTCAGTGTCACCACGCCCAGCACGTCGGGCAGCTCTCGAGGGTTTTCCCCTCTGCTGGGAGCTGTGGCTGCAGCTTTGGAGGGCCAGCAGAGCTTTCCTGCACAGGCTGTTCCACTGAAGGCACAGCAGTGTCAGCCTGCAGAGCACAGCTGGGACAGACTTGAGCCTTCTGAAGTGCCCAAAGGAATGCAAGGAGGGCAGCGGTGTCTGTCAGAGCAGGACACACTGGCTTGGTCTTCATATCTGAAAACATCAGTGCATCAGCTGGTGGAGGCTGAGGCCTAATTTATCTTCATCCCAGCCTTGGACAGGAACACTGTTTAGCAGTTTTTCCATCCTGCGTTTCATCTTCAAAGGATACCTCAAGACCTAATTAAGGAGAGATCCTTCTTGGGATCAGTTTGGGGTTTTAGTCCTACTGCAGCTGTTCCCAGAGAAAGGGAGAGGAATGAGAAGATGGATGTGTATAGCAAAGCTCTCTCCTAAACCCTGCAGCTGTGTTTGGGTCTGGTGTCAGTGACAGCCCGTGACAGGGATCATCTGAGCAATGTTTGTGCGTGTTTGCTCTGTTGTGCAATCCCAAACAGAGCACTTGCGTTTGAAATCATGACCAAATCCCACAGGATTGCCAAAGGGTTCCTGGCTATTTTGCTCTGTTTTCACAGAACCAGAATTACTTCCTGCTTGCAAAATGTGTTTGAATGATAATGAGAGTGGTGGTAAACTAAGGCCATTTGAGAAGACAGCAGGTGCAGAGAATGTTGTGAGAGCTTTGAGGCTGAGAGCTGAGGGACCATTTCTGCAGGGCTTCCAAGGCCAAATGTCTCTGGCCCTGTGTCCTGTAAGCGGCCCCGCAGCGAGCAGAGAAATGGGCTGTGGGAATGTCACTTGCTGAGCCTGGGTGTCCCATCCCAAGGCAGTTTGGCACAGCCCGGCTCCGTCGCTCCACAAAGACTCGCTCCGTGTTTGCTGCGGCCTCCTGCCCCAGACTCCTGCAGTTCAAGGGCTGCAATGTCCTTTCAGGTGGCCATAAAGAAAATGAGTCTCAGAGGGCAGAACAGGGAACGAGCTGTGAATGAGATCCTGGTCCTGAAGGACAAGAAGAACCCCAACATTGTCAGCTCTTTGGACAGGTGAGTGCTTCAGCTCTTATCCCTTGCACAGGCCCTGTGTTAATCTTTCCTGGCATCCGTAGTCTGTAGCCTGTTTTGAAAAAGCCTCACCCGGCCGTAGCTTCCCAAAGCAAGAGCCTGTCAGTTCACTCCCTCCATGTGCTTTTGTTGCTTTGGTTTGGTTTTTCCTTCAAGCTGACCCCATTTTCTGGGTCTTACAACAAGTGCTGATAAACCCTGTCAGAAATTATTTCCCTTGGTTTCTCCTTCCCAACTCTTTTCCATTGCTGCAGATGCCAGGAAGACCAGGTTCTTGTTTCCAGAAACGCCTCATGTGCCCATTTTGCAATGGCCTTGCCTGTTTCTGAAGGGACTTTCTGCAAGGTTTTCCAAACACTTGACCACTTTTGTCCTAAGTGCGGCACGGCCTCCTGCCCTGGATAACTCTGGAAGTTGTGTTGCCTTGTTCTGAAGGGAACGGTGGAACTGCTGAGTTCAGATGCTGAACTAGCTGGGGGCAAGTGTTGTGGTTCCACTTTGATCTGGGCTGCTGCTAAACTGCACTTTTCACTTGCTTGCCATCTAAGGCCTCTCCTTTCCCACAGGCGTCTCCTTCTCCTTTAGACTGTGCAGATCCCAAGGACTGTGCAGCCTGGCAGGAATGTCTCTGCATCGGATTCTGTCCTCATTTACAAGTGACCTGGAAACAAAACTCCACTCAAGGCTTTTCCATCGGGGAATTGAGCAGTGCACGTTCATCTCCATGCCATTGTTTGCCTCTTCCAGCTTCCTTGTTGATGAAGATCTCTGGCTGGTGATGGAATACATGGATGGAGGAACTTTGCAGGACGTTGTCAGACAGACACGCATGGCTGAAGGAGAGATGGCAGCTGTCAGTCGGGAGGTGAGGGATCCTGCTCTTGCTTCCCATGGCTTGGACACAATGCTCCTTCCAAGCAGGAGAACAGGAGTGGCTCCATGCTCAGAGCTTTCTTTCTGTGTTGTTTTTATGAGCTGGAGAAGAAAGAGCCTCTGAAGTGAACAGCCTGCCAGTGTCACTGCACTTCCACTCTGTTCTTGTCCTCTTTCCTGCTGTTGTGGGACTCTCTGCCTTTTTTTATTTGATTTGCTGTTCTCAGCTTTGCCTTGAACCATTTGCCTGGAGCTTGTCTGCACTGCACTCCTGGCCTGGCACAGCAAAGCTGCTGCTGGCAGAATTCTAAACCGTCCTTTCTTGTGTGATTGTGTATTCTGGCCATTGATTTCCACCCTCGTGTTTCTTGCTCTCTCTCAGTGTCTGCAGGGCCTGGATTTCCTCCACTCAAACCGGGTGATCCACAGAGATCTGAAGAGCTCCAACATCCTTCTGGCAACGGACGGCTCTGTCAAGCTGGGTGGGTGTTCCTGGTCAGGCACGGCGCTCCCGGGCTGCGGGTGTGGGGCTGCTTCCCAGTGACGGCCAGAGCCCCACAAGTGCTGCTGGTGGCGGTGCCTGGCCGCTGCTGCCAGCTGAGAGCGGCTGCCCCATGCAGAGAGCTCAGGAGAGGAGCAGGGTGTCAGCAGTGGCTTTGCTCTGGGTGTGGCCCTTCCAGAGGGGCGGGAGTTGGAATCTGAAGCTTCAAGGGAATCACTAAAAGCCACTGCATGAAAGCTGAGGGTTCCTTTAAGGGTCCACTTCCATCTTGCCTTGGCTACAGCCCTGAGGACTTTTCCAGCTGGATTCAGCACTGCATTCTCAGACTGAGAGTGGGCAACCTTTGTGCTTGGTTTCCTCATTCCAGCTGCCTTTGACAGTGTTTGTTTCTGTCCTCAGCTGATTTTGGCCTCTGCGCTCAGCTGAGCCCTGAGCAGGAGCAGTGCAGCTCCATGGTGGGGACTGCTCACTGGATGGCCCCAGAGGTTGTGACCAGTTCTCCTTATGGCCCCAAGGTGGACATCTGGTCCTTGGGCATTGTGACCATCGAGATGGTGGAAGGAGAACCTCCTTACTTCGAGCACACAGCGGCCATGGTAAGAGGCAAATTTCCCAGAGTTTGCAGAGGCCTGTGAGCACAGAGGGACCCCGCCCTGGGAGGAGCAGCCGGAGGGCTCTGCCCATCGGGAAGGGAATTCCCAGAGGATTCAAGCCTGAGCACAGACAAATATTCTGCAGTCTCCAGAATTTGCTTTGGGTTTTAAGTTGTTGCAGCTCTTCTGTCTGTGAGGATGACCTGAAAACATGAAGCCAGAGCATCAGCTCTAATCTTATCTTGCAGAAAACCCCGGACCAACCCCAAAACCCACACCGAAACCCAACAAGTTTTCTGAAGGAGTTTCTGAAAGAGGTTCTGCGAGATGAACTCCCCCTGACTCTTCTCACTGGGAAACTTGTCTAAAACATGAAGATGATTGTTTAACATCCCCATAGTCTAACATATTTCTTTCCTAGCCCAAGCTACTTTCTCCATGTCACCAAGCCTGAGCTTTCAGCAACCCAAACCTCGGGTTCCTTGCCTGGCAGTTTCTGGGATGGAACATCATGAATGCATTTACTTGAGTGTCAGTGGCACTGCAGGGATGCATTTGATGTAAGAATCCTTGGAAATACCACAGGCAGACCACAGTGACTCTTGCAAATGGCCTGTAAAGCTGGTGTCCGTATTTGGAGAAGCAAAATGGGTTATTTCTGATGGAGGTTCCAACTAACAAAGTCAGCCAATGACATTGGCTCTCAAGGCAAGATCATCTGGATGTTGGAATGGCTGCGGCTGCAGCAGCGTTTGGCTTTTTTGGTTGGCATAGAAAAATGAGCTCTGAGCAGCATCTCTGCCAGGGAGGAAACTGCCCCTGGAGACTGGGGCTGAGAAACCGGGGTCGCTGTGAGCACTCGTGGGTGTGAAGGAAGCTGGCAGAGCTTTTTCAGAAGTGTTTGCTTTTCGCGCAGGCTCGCTGTCTGATCCGGCAGAACGGGACCCCGCAGCTGCAGGAGCCCAGGCGCCTGTCGGCTCTGCTGCGGGACTTCCTGGAGTGCAGCCTGGAGCCGGACGAGGAGCGGCGCTGGTCTGCCCAGGAGCTGCTGCAGGTGGATGCGAAGCGGCTGCAGGGGAAACAGCAGCTCGAGGGAGGGGTTTTCTCGTGGGGCCCCCCTCCAATAGTGTCCAGTCTTGCTGCTTTTCACATGCAAAGCCAGCAGAATCCTCGCCTGGTTTGGCTTGGCAGGGTCCTTTGCAGGTCATCTGGACCAGGTGCCCCGCACGGAGCAGGGACATCTTCAAGCAGATCAGGCGGCTCAGAGCCCTGCCTGACCTGAGCCTGGATGTTTCCAGGGAGGAGGCACCTCCCACATCTCTGGGCACCCTCTGCCAGTGTTTCCCCACTCTTCTGATAAAAAACTTCTGCCTCAGATCTAATCTGAGCCTGCTTCCCTCTCTTGAGTTTCAAACCATTCCCCTTTGTCCTGATGCAACAGAGCCTGTGAGGAACTTGACTTGGGAAAGTAACAGTTCATTTGTTTCTTTTTCATCCTTTCGGCAGCACCCATTTTTATCATCAGCCAAGCCTCTCTCCAGCCTGAGCCCTCTGATCGCTGCAGCAAAGCAATTGAGGGAGCAGCGGAGGACGTGAAGCACCTGGGGACAGCTTTTTGTTATAGTAGTTAGGACAAGTGGATAGTTACGGTAGTTAGCACTGCTAGTTAGTTATGGTGGTTAGGACAGCCTGGTAGTTATGGCAGTTTTTTGAATAAAAACTCTGTTAAACCTCAAGTCCCTTGACGTGTCCCTTCCTTGTTCTCCAGTGACTCAGCTGCCCGGAACAATGTGAGGGGAGAGCGGGCCCAGCCTTGCCCAGAGCTGAGCCCCAGCAGAGCCCTGGCAGAGCCCAGAGCAGCCTCAGCATCGGCAGAGTCAGCCTGGAAGGAGGCACCTGGAGCCTTCTCGACTGCAGCCGACTCTTGTTTACAAACTGCGTGGGGTGGGAAATGCCACTGGTTCGGCAAGAGGGCAGAGGGGGCCCGGAGAAGGTCCAAGTGCTCCATGAGAGGCAAAAACCCGCCCAGTGCTGGAGAAAAACCACGCCTTTTTCCCCTCCCACGTCGGCCAAAACATTGAATCCTAAACCAAGTCAAACGGGGCACGGGAGGAGCCCAGGCCCTTCTGCCCCTGCAAACCAAAGCGTCCCTTGCACGGCTCTCAGCCCCGGTGGCCCCGCGGGCATTGGTTTCTGTCGGGCTCGCTGCCGCCAGCCCAGGGCCAGCCCAGGACAGGGCGGGCGCTGGAGGCTGCGGGCGGGGAGATGCGATCCCGGGACACGCATTCGGTGGCACCTGCGAGCGCAAGCAGGGGAGGGGCTCCGGCAGTTACAGGGGGGAAGGAATAAGGTGAATGTGACTTAAACAAACAAAGCCCGTGAATCTGCTTTAGATAGGGCCAGGGAGCTGTAGGTAGGAAGGAGTGAAAGAAACTATCACTTCCAGAAAATGTTACTGATTGCCATGGACTGCTGCTCAGCCAAGGCCATGTTAAATTCCTGAACTTAGAGAAGAAGAACAAAGACTCAATGGAGTTACTAATATATTTTGTTTTACTAAAACAAACAAAACGGGTATGTGCATATTGGAGGGCAGATCGGGAAGTCTGAACCTTCCAAGGAACAGTCCCAGGGACAGAGCAGCCACCTCTGTCCTACCCACAGCAGCCGGGACGAGCCAGCGCTGCTCCGGCACCGGCTCCTGCCGAGGCAGCAGCGGCAAGGAGAGCGCGGGCAGCCGCTCCCGCAGCGCCCTCACGCCAGGGCGAACACGGCGCCCACACGGCACAACGAACCCGCCCCAGCCCCCTGCCGCCCCCTCCGCCCGCAGCCAGCGCCGAGCCCCGCCAGAACCGAGCGCGGCTCCCACCTGTGCTGGGGCTGCCTCCGAGCTCCGCCGCTGCCTCAGCGGTGGTTCCCAGTCACCCCCAGTATGATCCCGGTCACTCCCAGCATCATCCTGGTCGCTTACAGGCACTCCCACTGTGTTTTCAGTATGGTCCTAGTTGCTCCCAATAAGATGCCAGTTGCCCACAGCGTGGTCCCAGTGGCTCCCAGTCACACCCAGCATGGCTGCTTTCACTCTCAGTAAGAGTCCAGTGTGGCTCCAGTCACTTCCAGTATGAACCCAGTCATTCCCTGTATGATTGTATTTGCCCCCACTGTGGTCCCAGTTGCTCCCAGTGTCTTGGTTTGAAAGACAGGTGTCTGCCAAGGAAGGTAGGAGTCTCTCCTGAAATGGAAGAAAAAAAAAATGCAACCCCCTTCCCTCTGAATTATTATAATTTTGAAATTAAGGAGCTTTATAGGCAAAGATATGAGGAACAGGAATAACAGTTCTTTACTAATATATATCTATATGTGTATAACCAGTCAAACAAACAGCAATAGCTATGGCAGTAACAGCAAACAATCACAAACCGAGTCCCAGCCTTCTCAGCTGTCAGGCCGTTTCCCCTTGGGTGCAGTTCCGCTCGCAGCCAGCTGGGGCGCTGGCGGCTCCTGGTGAGCAGGGCAGGTGCGATGGTTCCCCCACGGCTGCAGGGGGCGCTCCGGAGCGAGCTCGGGGAGCACGCGGCACTGACGGCCTGGGATCCCGGGAAGGGATGGAACAAAGGCTTCAAAAACCCCCTGGGCAGCCGATCCTGGTGTCCAGCCGGACCCTCGGGAACAGCAGGCTGGAATGGCAGGCTGGAACGGCAGGCTGGAGTGGCAGGGACGAGCACAAATCCCGCATGGCAGACAAGATGTATCAAAGTTCCGGAGCTGCGGTGGGAACCCCTGGAGGTCTTGGCAGGCAGGGAGAGCCGGGCTACAGAGCAGCGAAGGCTTGAAGCAATGGCAGCGGCAGGGCGGCCGCAGCCTGGCTCCCAGCGGGGCAGGGAAGGCGGGCTTGGGAATCCCTGGGTCTCTCCGGTAGAAGGAAAGCAGCCGAAGAAGCAGCCTCTCTCTCCGTCATCCAAAACGCCAGGGACTGACTGCCCACACAGCCAGGTGAAAAAAAGAGTAGCAAGATGCCCCCCTCCATTTATGGCCAGGTCTTTTGTTTTTCTTAAGCACCCAGTAATTTGTCCCTGTGGCAACATGTATGGGGAAAATTCCTTTAACAGAAGAAAACCCCAGGAGAACTCCCAAAACCCCAACATTCTGTTACAAGCTTCCTGCAGATTGTTCCATCTCTGCTCTCCATATGGAAAGATACAAAGATCCCTTTTGGTTCACACAGTTAAATGTCTGATGGGTCACACGGTGATACCTGTACAGATACACATCTGGAGAGAAAGCCAAACATCCATCGAACTCTCTCAACACCCACAGAGCCTGAACCAAACTCTACAAGGCCACGCAGCTTTACACAGAAATTCATACATCGATAAAACTGTACAACGGGATGCAGGTTTACACAGAAATTGATACACAGGAAAACACAACAATCTGTGCTGTGTGAATACACTGACTTCTGTATAAAAATGGCTCCACATGGCGGGAACCGATCCAGAACTGTGCGATTACCAAAGGACCCATCGACACTTCCATACCCTTGGAACTAAAGACACAGGACTGTAGAGCTCTCCAACTCTGTACATTCCTGTCTGGGGGTGAGTTTATGATGTGTATCCCCTATCGCTGCTCTCTGCCCAGAAATCAATCCTGTGCCTTTCTGTGCCTTTAAACTGAGCCCGACGGGGGAGAGAGAAAAAACCGAGCGAACTTTTCAAAGCGATTGTTCAAGGACACAGACACACACGCCTCTGTGTTCTGCTGCAGCAGCGAGAAGAGCGGAGGGAGCGCCCTGCTTGCTTTCCAGCGCGCTTTCGGCTCCTTTTCTCCAGAGGGAGATGGAGAGTTGAAGTTTGTTTTCCTGGGACTTGGGCTTTTTACCTTCTTCTCTTCTGGACTGTTTCAACATCAGAACACACCGGGAGAATTTTCCACCAAGGCCCTGGAGGACACCAACCCAGCTCCAAGGAGGAGGAGAGAGAGCACACCTACAGAAGGACTCTGAAATCTTCCCAGGTTTCTCTCCACAGCGAGAGGAGTATTCAGCATTATTATCCTTTTCCTGTGTGTTTGTTAAATAAATAGGTTCTTTTTCTCTTTCACTTTCCTCAGAGGAAAATATTTTTTTCCCAGACCTGGTGGGAGAGGGCTGGTTGTAACCTGCCTTCTGTCAGAGGATATTTTCCTGCAAATTTGTCCAAAGCAGCACACTAAAATAAGTCAGTATTTATTTTGAGGGAAAATGATTTCTAATGGCATTTTGAGGGTCAACAAATACAAAGATAAGAATAAGGATAAATACAAAGAAATAAATACAAAGAAATACAAAAAACATACAAAGAGGTGAAAGAGGACAGGAGCTCACTGGACTGGTCCTTGGCAGCGCCCGGGCAGACCCTGCATGAATTTGGCTGCCTGAATGCAGCTCTTGCCTGGGCACCAGGGGTGGCCCCCTCTGCGTGTCTCTCCCAGCACCACAGGGATGCTCCTACCCCTTCCCTGGTGCCCCAGGGTTCTGCAAGTGCCTTCTGGGGCCACCCAGACACCTCCCTGGGCCTCTGGAGGCCCCATGGCATGGTGCAGACAGGGACTGAATCAAAGTTTCCTTGGAAGATGGAGGCAGGAGAATATTGCCCACGATCTTCTTTCCAGCTGCCCCACACTCCTGCAAATCCTGCTGGGACACTCAGGCTCTCCATTCTGGGGCTCTGGAGCTCCCATGCAAACCCATCCATCACTGTGTCCCCTCTCACGTGGATATCGAGAAAATGACACAGCAATATCTAGAAAATGTGAACTTGATTAATTTGACTGCTCTAAAATTCTACAACTCGAGGGTGACTGGAAGACTATGAGGTGACAATCTTACGCCTCCAAAAAGGGTCAACAGTTTGGAACTGGAACCCTCAGGGAAACTTCAGCTTCTGGGGGAAAAGGTGCCCTTCCTCCTCTCTCCCTTTGCTTTATACATCTGAGCTGGAGTCATATGGTTGGAACATCCCCTTGGCTGATTTGGGTCCACTGGCCTGGCTGTGTCCCCTGCCAGGATCCTGCCCACTCCCATCCCCTCTGATGGGGGAAGGAATGGCAGAGGGACAGCGCTGCTGGGCAGTAGCCAGAACACCGCTCTATTATCAGCACCCGTCCAGCTACCAATGCAAAGCACAGCCCTGGAAGGCCCATGAACTTTCCCTCAGGCAGACCCAACACACGGGACTTGAGCTGCCAGCGGCCCAGGTCACCCTCTGCCAGCCCCGCTCCTTGGACCTTGTGTCCCCACAAGCAGACACAAAGTGTTTCTGCTGCTCCTCCTCCTGCGCAAATCCACAGAGAGCTGGGATTTTTCCAAGTCTCGTGTCTCCGTTGTGCCGTATTCCCAAAGAAGCAGCAGCCCCTCCTGATGAACACGGCGAGTTGCACGGATGCTTGTCAGCTCCACTGCCTGCCTAGAAATCTGGAAACTGCTTCTAAATGCTGCTCCCTTCAGCTCTTGGGCACCGACTGACACAGAGCTGGGAAACAAATGCCCTGGCTGCTGGCTGACAAGGTGAGTTCCGCCAGAGTCAGAGCTCTGTGGGAAATCTCTATCCATGCCTCTCCTTTGAATAGATCCGCACACGGGGTGCCCAGGGACGTGTCCTGTATGGAAAGGAAGGAGTGTGCCAGCACCGTGACTGACACTTTCCCTCTCCATGTGTGTTCCACAGCCATGGGTACACAGACGTGATGGAAAGCCTGGTACAGCCAGAGCATTCTGTCCCTGCAGAAGGGAGCGCGGCGGGTGGGGGCGGTTGGTGGGCAGCGAGTCCCGGACAGCGGGCGAGATCCGGCTCCACAGGTGCCAGGCCCTGCTAAGGCTCCATGCCGCCTCCTCGGCAACAGCAAAGACCTTCAGCCGTGTCACTGCCCAGAGGGGCGGTGCTGGCCCGGCCGCACAGCTCGTTTTCCCCACAGGTTGCAGGAGATGAGAACACAACGCTTGCAAACACCGACTGTGAGCCACAGCTCTGGGTGCTCAGCGTTAAGCTCAGCTCTGGGAGCGCTGCACCAAGCTTCAGGGGATGCACTGGGAGCCCGGCTGGGCTCTGCCCTGGGGCCATCCTCCAGGGACAGCTGCAAACAGGGAGCATTTGGTTGCCACAAAGAGCCAAGCCACGGCTGCAGGGGAGCTGCTCCGGCTGCGGCCTGCACTGTTGTGTGCTGTGCTCTGGGGCTGCTGCTCCCCGCAGAGGGGACTGCACTGGCGTGCCAGAGGAGACAGAGAAGCTCCAGCTTAAGCCTAACTGGGCTGGGTGGCTGGGCTGGGAAGGGTGGCGAGGGTCAAGGGCATTCACAGAGCTCATCCTGCTCTGTGAAGAACGAGGAAAAGGGAGTGGCAAGCCAGCAGTGAGCAGAGCTGAGGCCTGGAGAGCAGCTCTGAATGACCCCCAAATCTCACCAGACCTCTGAGACATTGCTGTTCTTCAGCCAGTGACAGCATGAGTCCCTAAACCTGGGGCTCACTCTTCCTCGTGGCCAGGGCCATCAAGGAAGGCTACAGTGCAATGGGGACTGCGGTGAGCTGGGAACTCACTGGGGGAAAGAGGGAGCACTTGTGGAGCAAAAGGCAGGTGGGGGAGAGAACTGCTCAGAGAAGAGCTGAGCTTCAGCTTGAGCAAGCTGAAAAATGGCATTGGGGGTCATCCCAGACTGATTTCATTTCAGAAGTTACTGAACAAGTTTGTTATTGGGGGGGTGTCATATTTTCCCCTGGAGGTGCACGCTCTGCAAACTTGAGCTGCACTGCCGAGCTACTCAAGCACGTCTCTGCTGCAGGTCACGGCGTTTCTTCTTTGGCTTCTCGTGGCCCCGGGGCTGAGCCGCAACAGAGCCTTGGTGGAGCCCAGAGCAGCCTCAGCATCCACAGAGCCCGGCTGCAAGGAGAGAAAACAGAAAGCACCCGTCAGCTGAAGGCTCCCGTCCCCCTTGTCCCAGCCGCCCGCAGTGCCCAGGCCGTGCTGGCCGCGCTCAGAGCGCTGCCCAAAGCTGCCCAGCATTGCTGCCTCTGGCAGGAGAGCAGGAGGGCAGGACACGTGCCCAGCCTGCAGCCGGCCGTGGCACAGCCACCTCCTCAGCAGCTGCCCAGAGCAGGATGCTGCTGCGCTCGCTGCCGTCTCCCAAAAGCCCTTATCCCAGCCGTGCCAAGAGGACGGGCACCCACCTCACGCCTCCCGCCGCCAGAAGAAAAGCTGCTCCCAAACGGTGTCCTCAGCCCTTCTCCAAGGGCACGTCCCATCCACGCCACAGCTGCTCCCAAGCACTTTGCCATCCGGACCAGACAGCACCTAGAATGCTTCCTTTGGAAAAACAAACCATAAATCAATGAAAAGAGATTACAGACAAAAAGGGAAAACAAGGAAAAAGGTAGAAAATCTTCTCTCTGCTGGGGCCTTGAGGAAGGCCCAAGCCCGCCATGCGAGGGAAAAACCCACCCACAGGCCAGGGCAGCCCACGCTTTCTGCCTTCCCCCTGCACTGCCCCCAAAAGTCATGCTGAGCCCAAAGCCAACAAGGGCAGTGGAGCAGCCCAAGCCCTTTCTTGCCTGCAGAGCAAAGCAGCCCATGCACAGCTTCTGGTGTCCAACCTCTGCTCCCACCATGGGGCTTTGTTTGTGTCGGGCTGGCTGCCCCAGCCCCAGCCCCAGCGCGGGCCACGGTGGGTGCTGGGGGCTGTTGGCAGGGCCAGGAGCAGACTCCCAGTTCAAAACCAGCCCAGCCCATCCCCCCAGCCCTGCCAAAAAGCAGCTTGGCAGCCGACTGAAGAATTGGTTGCATCCGCCCCAGCAAAGGGGGAAACCTTTGCTTCCCGGCCAGGCTGTGCAATGCACAAATCTGGGAGCATCCCCCTGCATGTGGACTCATCTGCAAATTCGCTGTGGAGCCTGGCTTTGGAGAAGGTGCCACAATTGAAGTCCATCATCTTCAGCTTGCCAAGCGGAGGAAGAGCTTGTCATCCTTGATGTCACCCTCCATGTCTCCAGCAGCAGCCGCACCTGGCACAGCTTCTCCAGGGGCTCCTTCTTCCCTGGGGCTGGAGCAGGCTGTCAGTGCTCTGCCCAGGGCCCCGGCTGTCGCTGAAGCAGAACAAGCAAAAGCAGCTGGCATGGGGGCCACCAGTGCTGGGAAGAGCAGCTCAGCTCCAGCAGCAGGGCTGCGCGTGCCCAGCTGAGGAGCCCTGCGCAGCGATTCAGGCAGGACAAAATCTCTGCCTTTCTTTGCTGCTTCCTGCCAAGGCGCATGTGCAGCTGGAACTTACCGGCTCCCTGGGTCAAAGCGTGCGTGTGGCTCTCTCCCTTCTCCTATGGCACATGGATATCCTGCATCCAAGGATCACAGGACAGGTCTTCTAATGAGGGCCTTTCCGAGGAGAGCACGGATAAACACCGTCGGATGAGATCCTGGCACTCTGCGGAGAGAAAGCAGAAAGCGCCAGTCAGTTGCAAAAGGCTCCTGTCCACTTTGCCCCACTCTTGCCATGGCCAGGCCGTGCTGCGTGTGCTCAGGACTGTGCCTAAACTTTGCCATCAATTCTTTCTTTTGGAGGAGAGCAGGAGAGCAGGACATTGCCACCTCCTCAGCAGCTGCCAGTGCAGGATGCTCCTGAGCCCGCTGCTGTCTCCCAGCACTGCTATTCCCCCCGTGCTGCAGAGACGAGGATCCACCTGGAGAGAGCCGTCGTGGGAGCGAGAGCCGGCCCCAGGTGCTGTGCCAGCCCCTCCTGAAAGGGTGCTCCCCGCAGACCATCTGGTGCAGCACGATGCCCAGGGACCAGACGGTCGCTGCCTCGCCGTGGTACCAGCCTAACAGGGTCCATTCCGGGGGGCTGTAGGACGGTGTTCCTATGGAATAGAGGTGGAGTTCTTCAGGGGGACGCTGCCTGCTCCCAGAGCCTCGCCCCAGCATCCCTGGGCATGCAGGGGCCGCAGCAGCGGCACGCGGCGTGACCCGCTGCCCTCTTGCCAGCACCTAGGACTTGCGTACAAACTGGGGGTTGGAAAAGAAGCCACTGGTGTCGCAAGAGGGCAGCGGAAGCCCTGGCAAGGCCCGAGCATTCCATGCAAAGGAAAAACCCACTTGGTGCTGGGGAAAAACCACGCTTTCATCCTCCCTGCCTGCACTGCCCCAGAAACCATTCTTAAGCCAAGGCAAGCACGGGCAGCAGAGCAGTCCGAGCCCTGTCTCGCCTGCACATCAAACGGGCTGGAGCACAGGTTCTGGGCCCCCCTCTCTGCTACCCCCACCCACGGGTGTTTCTGTGACGCTGGCTGCCCCAGCCCCAGCGCCAGTCCTGGGCAGAGTGGCTGGCGAAGGCTGCCAGCAAGGCTGGAAAATAGCCCTTCAGCCAGCGCCGCTCAAAAGCAACTCAGCTGAAGACTCCGGCTGCCATGACTGGCAGCAAAAGGGAGAATCCCCCCTGCCACAGCTGGCTTTGGGCTGTGAGATGTTGGGCTGTGAGATGCTGCTACCAGGAGCCTCCCCCTGCGTGGGCTCACCTGCAAAGCTGGTGTAGGCTGTGGCTTGCAGGTAGGTGCCACAGCCAAAGTCAATGAGCTTGGCCTGCCCGGTGGCCAGGTCAACCAGGATGTTCTCCGGTTTGATGTCCCGGTGCAGGACCCCGCAGCTGGTGCAGTGCCGCACGGCCTCCAGCACCTGGCGGAACAGGTGCCGCGCCACCTCCTCGCACAGGAAGCCCCGTGCCCAAATGAAGTGAAGGAGGTCCTGAGACCGCTCCGGGCGCTCCAGCACCATCACCACGTTGTTGGGGAGCTCCAGCCACTCGTGGAGCTGGACGATGCCAGGGAAGCCAGCGGACACCTTGTCCAGCAGCACGATCTCCAGTGGTGCTCGGGTGCCGTCGGGCTGTGGGAGGAGCACGGTGCTGTCAGCGGAGCTGATGCCGTGCCGGGGCTCGGGAAGCCCTCAGCCAGCCGGGGACGGTCTGCGCGCTCCGCTGGCCCCACGGCCGCTCTCCCTCGAAGTGTTCTGGCGGCTTCCACCCTGCCGGGCCTCGGCTCATCCCCGCCCGTCGCGCCCCGGCTTCTCCCGCTGCCCCTCGCTCACTCACCAGCTCGCCCCAATGGCCGATGCGGTTCCGCGGCACCCGTTTGATGGCCACCTGCAAGGCAAGGGGAGCAGCGGGCTGAGCTCGCCGCCCGCCGTGCCCAGCCCCATGCTCCTTCTCCTCCTCCTTTGCCCCCCGCCTCCTGCGCCCGCCGCCGGCCCCGCCACTCACCGGGGCGCCGTCCGAGAGCCGCGTGGCCGCGAAGACGCTGCCGAAGCCGCCGCGCCCCAGCAGCGAACCCAGCCGGTAGCGCTCCTTCAGGCCCTGCTGCGCCTTCCGTGCCCGCGAGACGCGGCCGTCAGCGCTCGGCCCGGGGCCAGGAACGGCCCCCGAGCGCCGCTCAACCGCCCCGGGCCGGCCATCCCCACATGGGGGCTCTTTTGGAGGGGCCACCGGCGGCTCGGGGCCGGCGGCCGCGCTCAAGAGCGGCGGAGCTCGGAGCGGGGAAGACGCTGCGGAGGCGGCGGGAGCGGCCGCGCCGCCTGTGTCCCCGGCGGGCCCCGGGAGGAGCCGAGGCCGGGGCCGGGGTCGGGGTCGGGGTAGGGGTCGGGCCAGCCGGAGCCAGGGGCTGGCGATGGTGCCCAGGAGCCAGGCACTGATGCCCGCCCAGCAGCGCCACAGCCAGGACGGCGAGAGCCGGGCGGAGGCGGGACCGCGGCGGGACGCCCGGGGGCGGGGAGGGGGCAGCCCCGCCCGGGGCCGGGGGCGGGCCGGGGGCATGGCCCGGCCGGGCCTGGGGAGAGGGAGGCCGCGGGCGGGGGGGTTGGGGAACGAAAGGGAGAGCGGGAGAGGGTGCGAGACACTGGGAGAGGGAGAGGAGGAGCAGGAGAAGGGACGCAGAGGGTTCGTGGACTCGCTGCTGCCGCTGCTGCCGCTGCTGCTGCTGCCGCTGCTGCCGCTGAAGCGCTGGGAGCGTTTGTCCGCGTGTCCGTGTGTCCGGTGCCCGTGTGTCCGTTCCCCCCCGCGCGCCCCACGGCCGAGCCCCGCGCGCCCCGGGGCAGCACGGGCCGCTCCGCTCCGGGGCCGAGGCGGAGTCCCGGAGCATCTCTTCCTCCCGCAGCCACACCAAACCCGCTCGGCCATTGGGAGCAGTTTTGCACACGTTTCCCTTTGAAGGGCTCCTCTCTACCCCCATTTCCAAGGAGTCTCCCTGGGGTTTTGGCACCTGCAGCGACAGGGCAGCGATTGGGCTTCAAACTGCAAGAAAGACATGGAGGGGCTGGAGCACGTCCAGAGATGGGAATGGAGCTGGGGAAGGCTCTGGAGGACTTCTGAGGGGCAGCTGAGGGATCTGAGGGGGCTGAGCCTGGAGGAAAGGAGGCTCAGGGGGGACCTGGCTCTCTCCAAGTCCCTGACAGGAGGGGGCAGCCAGGAGGGGTGGGGCTCTGCTGCCAAGGGAAAGCACGAGAGGAAATGGGCTCGGGGGAACTCTTGGGGTGGATGGTGGGGAAATTCTCATCCTCCGTGTCTCGACAAAGGGGGAGGGGGACAGGGGTGGGGCACGACCTGGGGACACGGGGGTGGTGACGCTGGGCTGGGGATACGGGAAAGGGCACGGGAAGCCAAAGCCCCGCTGAGCGCTGGCGCTGGGCTGGCACGGGGTGAGCCGGCAGCAGGGCCCCGCAGCCCTGAGGGACTCGCCCTGACGGCCGGGGAGTATTGATCCTGCTCTCTAAAAAATGAGACTCAATAAAATATCATTAAAAGGTGCCTCCTTCTCCTTCTCCTCCTCCCCCATCCTTTCTCCTGCTCCCCCCGGGCCCAGCGCCCACCCTTGGCCCCCCGTTTTCCCAGCGCGGTCGCATCCCGCGGGAGGAGCCGGGATGGAGCCGGGATGGAGCCGGGAGAGGTCGGGCTGGGGCAGCGCTGGGCTCTGGGCCCGGCCTGGGCGCCCCCCACGCGCCCCCTCCTCAAATTCCCCTGGCGGGGGGCGCTGGGAGCGAGGGGGGGGCGCAGGCGGGGTCCGGGTGGGGAGCGCTGAGCGCTGCGGGTCTGCCTGGCAACTGGTGAGTCACCAGCGCCGCGCGCTCTGATTGGCTGAAGGTTGTTCAACGCCTTCTCTGATTATCTGATACTCGCGGGGGATTTTGGTTGGTCGTTGGGGGCTGTGGGGCGGCTTAGGGGGGGGTCTCTGCGCCTTTGGGGTTCGCTGGGTGCCGATTTTGGGTTCAGGTGCCTCCCAAGGGCCCCCCGGGGGGGGTGACACACGGGGGTCCCCATTCTCGATCCATCCTGGGGCCGGTTCTGCCCCCTCCACTCTCGGTCCCGCCGCGGGATCCCCCAAAGTCCCTTCCCACTGTTCCCCAATAAACGAGACCGGGGCGAAGTGGGAAGCCTTCCTGGGAACACTGGGAGCAGCCGGGCAGGGGCAGAGTGACAGCGGGGCTGGGGGGGACACACGACCCCCCAAAATCATCGCCGGGGATGGGGCGAGGGGTCCCGGCCGGGCCCGAGGCCACGGGGAGGGGCTGCGGCCGCCGGAGGCTCTGGAGCTCTGTGGGCAGAGCAAAGGGGGTGACACCGGGCGGGGGGGCCCCGGGGGACCTCAGAGCTCCGGGGGAGGGGGGACGCGACCCCCGGGCCCCTCCCGTCACCTGCTTGCGCAGGTAGAAGCCGAGCCCCAGCGCCAGGAAGACAAAGCCCAACACGAAGCCCCCGATCCCCGTCATCATCTTGGGGGGCGGAGGGGCAGCTTTGGGGGGGGTGGACGGCAGAAGGATCCGGGAAACGGCGGCGGCTGCCGGGAAGGGACCGGAAAGGACTGGGAGAGAATGGGATGAACTGGGACAGAATGGGATGGACTAGGACAGAATGGGACAGGAGGATACACTGGGACCAGGATCTGGACTGGGCAGGGCCAGATTTGGAGCACCAGGGATTATACTGGGATATATTGGGACCACACTGAGGGCTACTGGGAACATACTGAGGCCCAATGGGTGCTGCTGGGATATACTGGGAGTGATTTGCATAATACTGGGAATGACTGGGATTGTACTGGGAGTGACTGGAACCCCAGTGGTGGTGAAAGGGCACAATTGGAAAGATGCAGGGGGCAACTGGGATCATCCTGGGAGCAGCGGGTCCATACTGGGGTCATACTAGGATCATACTGGGAGTGACAGGATCATGTTGCAGTGACTGGCATAGTGCTGGGAGTATCTGGGATCATACTGGGGGTGACAGGAATCTAACCAGACTCATACTGGGAAGTTACCTGGAATCATACTGGGGGTGACTGGACTCATACTGGGATCATGCTTAGAGCAACTGGGACCATGATGGGACAAAAGGCAACATAGAGGGACTGACTGGGAGTGGCTGGGTTCATACTGGAAGTGACTGGGGCTGTACCTTACTCCTACTGGGAGGGACTGAGAGTGAAAGGAACCATACAGGACATGTCTGGGAACAACTGGGACCATGTTGGGGACAAGTGGGATCTTATTGGGAATGACTGGGAACATAAAAGCTTGAGTGGAGTTTTTATCCCGTGGCATTCCTGGGGAGCAGCGGCAGCTCCGCGCCCCCAGCCCGGGGGGTGGGAGCAGGGGAACCGCTGGCAGCATCTTCGGGGCACAGCCGAGGGCTGGGGGGCTCCTCCCCCAATTCATTTTCTCTGCCCAATTCAAATCATCCCCTCCCATTCAAATCCCCTCCGTTCACATTTTCTCCCCACCATTAAAGTTTCCTTGCCCCAGTTCAACTTTTCTCCCCAATTAAGCCCTGAGGCCCCACCCCATCCCCGGCTCCTCCCAGCAGGACCCGGCCGGGACCTTCTGGAAACAGCAGCGGAAAGAGTTCAAAAATTCCTCATTACTTCCATCGATTTCCTTGGTTTCCGGGGCATTTTCCTGTGGCTGCTCCAGGCCAAGGCTGAGGGGTCCCCTCGGGCTCCAGCCCCTTTCCAGACCCTTTTTCCAGCTCCTTTCCTCAGCTGACCCAAAGCTGCGGATTTTGGGGAGCAGGAAGAGTCGCTCTGCTCGGGAGTCCCCGCAGTGCCCCAGGGAGGCCCCGAGGCTGCAGCGCGGTTCCCTCCGGCCCCTTGGAGTGTTTGGAATCTCCAACTCTCAGCAATCGCTGTCCGTGGCATTCAATTCCCCCTGCAGGGTTTTCCCCCAGTCCGGCTTTCTTTCCAGAGGGTTTTGTGGTTTTGCTTCGAGCCGGGGCCTGAGGGCACCGGAGCGGCCGCGGGTGCCGGGGCAGGAAGGGCCAAGGGAGTCCGAGGGCCTACACTTGGCTTTCCCTGCTAAGGCCTCATTCTTCCTTCTGTAAGCTCTACAACTGGCTGGTTGATGTGAGCTGTCTAGGAGATGGGGAAAACGAGATGCTTTCAAATTGGGGGAATTACCCTGGTAAATCACTGTGTTGCCCACCGACCACAAACACAAACCAATAGAGAGTCAGTTTATGCGGTGCTTTATTCAGGGCCCGGGGACCTGGGGACTAGTGTCCCAAATCAGGCTTCCCAAAGGCCTATCGTTTCACTCAGCTCTTTATACAGTTTCAAACATTGGCACACATACAAGATTTAATCTTCAAAGTAAAACATACATCACAAGGATTAACAATTGATAATCATACCCTAAGCCATATATCTTCATGGTTGTCTAGTCTTAGATAATGCTCAACGAGCTCCTACCGCTGAAATCCCCCTTGCATGCAACATATATCAACCCAGAACAATTTACTTTTAGACAGGTTCACCATGCCCAGCTAATTCACTATTCCTAACCTCCCCACCCAGTACATTCCATTCCTGTTTCCCCAGAGAACTATTTCTACACCTGAGGCCTTACAGCCTAGCAGAGCCTTAGCCTTACTACTTCTAAAATCCAATATCCTATCCTTTTTGTAACAAGTCCCCCCTTTTGAGCATCCTTCGAGCTTCTTCTGGGTTCGCAAGGATGCTCAACAATTCATGTCGCTGTTTCGCGATAAGCAGGAGGTGGAACGGCTGGTTCTGCCAGGACTTCTCTTCGCATTATCGCCTTCATTATTCGCCGAGTATGTTGACCTTCCTTGACAATCATTCCTAAAAGACACTTATATACTATTAAGGCAACTAAAATGATTATAACAATCATGATTCCATATTGTACAATTGAGGATATCCATCCGGACATCCGAATTCCCAGGGAGCTGAACAGTTCTCCAACCCAATTGTGCTCTGCCTCTTTCTGAATATCATTCACCTTTCCTTCAATCTGTTCTAATTGACTTATATCCTTTTCTACTTCTTGTGTAACATTCGGGATGTGAATGCAGCAATGGTCGTCTCTACCATGCAGATATCCACATACGCCATGCTCCTTCAACAATATCATATCTAGAGCCATCCGATTTTGAATTGTCATTCTAGACGTAGCTTGTAACTGCAGATTTAAGTCCTTGAATCCCTTCTTGGTCACAGCCGCTAACCTTTCTGTTTGTCCCAACAATTTGTACAACATTTCCCTGTTTCGATATGATGATATTTGTGCAAAGAGAGATTCTAATACCCACCCAAATTTAATTCCTGAAGAAGGTTCATGCCAATCTTCCCCTTCTTCTAACCCTATGTCCCCAATTTCCTGACTTATATCTCGCTTATGTCTTATTTGTATTTCTGAGGCCGTTGATTTTGTCGATTTCCAGAAAGGACAAAGAGTTGGAACTCCTAAAGTAATTTGTGTAGTTGGACCATCTACCGGCATATGAGTGGTCCAATGTCCATGACCCATTACCCAAACTAAATTTCCTGGAGCTCGGATTGATGTAGTTTTACAGTTTAACTCTCCTTCTGTATTTTTGTCTTTTATCGTGTGGTTATATCCCCTACATTCACAGCCAAATCTCAAAAGTACCTTTACCGGCAGTAGACTCACAGACTCACTTGGGCTGTCACAAGTGAAGACCTCAGTGCAATTCCAATCGGTCATCCTAGGTGCATCTTTCCTCCAACTATCCTGTCCTTGATAGGTCTTTGAGTAAGTTTGATTTTTCCGTCCCTTCCAATGAATACGCCATTGAACTGTTCCTATATAACTATAAGTTTCCAACAAACTAGGTCCCCAGATTGTCTGCCATTGTTCCATGGTAGTTGTGTTTGTAACATTCTGGCATATTATTTCAAAATATTGTTCAGTTGCGGGGACTTCTCGCGTTTGTCTCTCATCGTATTCACACCATCCTATTCCACGGAATCTTCCGATTTTGGTAAATACAGCATTCGGAAGTTTGTAACAATCTACTTGGTTCCCCGGGGTTTTCCAGTGTTTCCTTATCACATTTGTCCGATTAACCAATTTAGTTCGGATCCTAATCTCCTGGGTACAACTTAAGGTAACTGTTCGATTAGATGCAGGCATGTCTGGAGCTGGTATAATTCCCCATGGTGGTATAGGATCTCCCGCCGCATGGGGCAAAGGCAGACATGCAGTGATTGCTGATACATTTTGTGTTTGCCCAAAATCCCTAATTAAACCCACAATCAGATTCTCTGGTTTGGTTTGGATTTCATCCTCTGGTACCTGCCGAGTCACCCTTATTTTTTCAACATAAACACTAATCATCCCGGTTGCCCACCAATCATCTCGAGCAACCCAACACCAGTATTGTCCATTATCTTGCTGTTCTAGGACCTCTTTAATTACTAACACTATTTCTTGGGGTTTTCTTCTAATTTGATATTTCCCTTGAGCCACCAAGCTTTGTCCTCCAAACCACCATTCATACTCAGTGTAGCTTTCGGTTGGTATCCTACATCTTAAAACCAAATCCTGCCCTTCCTTTGCGTTATATATTTCCTGTTCAGGCTTGATTCCTCGCTCCTGTTGTAATACCACTTCTACCTTCCTGACCCCATAACCTCCACTATCACCACAAACGATAACACAAAGGTATTTACCCTCCGATCTACCAATCTCTGAGTTCGTTATATTCAACCATCCTCTGCTCTCATTTCCCTGCGTCCACCAACTTGTCCCTTGTACCTGTGGATTCCACATTTCCTGTGTCGTGTTCCATTTCCACCATTTCATTCTAATCTGTTTCTGACACCCTGTCTCAAATTTATGAGTACATTTTATTCTGAGAGGCGGTCCGTCCCACATATCTACTTTCCCATTTGGGAGATTCACCTGGACCTTGTTTTCCGGTTCTGTTTGGGAGATATTTAAAATGTCAAGATTTACGAATCCATAATCATAACTCCCTTTTATCCAAACTACACAAGCGTATTTTCCTGTTCTGGCCTTTGTTATATTGGATATCTGCAGGGTAATCCTACCTTTTTGCTGCTTCTCATCCCAGACCGTTTCTACTCCTTTATCTGGAATTTGATTCTTGGTGATCCATTTCCATTGTGCCCTGACTCTGTCCCATCCAGCTCCCTGATCATCGACAAACAAACATGTAAGATTTACATTTGAATTCTCTGGTACCCACACCCTTGATTCAGGTATTGTGATTTTAACAAAGGTTTCAACAATTATTATTTTACTCAAGAGTAACAATGACAGCATTAATTTTTGGCTTTGAACACCATTCTGGTGGGAGATAGGGGTTCCACCGACCATCGGGAGGGGACCTTTTTGACCCGTGTGTAATGGATCCAGCTGTTGATCCCGTCGACCTTGACGGCGGTGTAAGTTGTCATTATCACTTGATGGGGGCCGTCCCATGTTTCCTTCAGAGGCTCCACCGACCAGTTCTTCACGTAAACTTGATCTCCTGGGTGAATATCGTGAGCAGGAGTGTCCAGAGGTAACGGTCGATTCCACTCCAGCGTGGATCTCAGTGCTGCAAGGGTCTTATTTAAAGACAGAACATAATTTACAATCATCTGATCCCCGATTACATGTGGGTCCCCTTGATAGGTTACAGCATGATATGGTTTGCCGTACAAAATTTCATACGGACTTACCCCTATCCTTTCTCGTGGTTTAATCCTAATCCTCAGAAGGGCTAGAGGCAATGCTTGGGGCCACTGTATTTTAGCTTCTTGACAAATCTTTTTAATTTGATTTTTCAGAGTTTGATTCATTCGTTCCACCTGACCACTAGATTGAGGTCTCCAGGGGGTGTGTAAGTGCCACTGAATTCCCAGAATAGTAGAAACTTCCTGCACGATCCCTGCAGTAAAATGTGGTCCTCTATCTGATGATATTCCTAAAGGAACCCCAAACCTTGGAATAATTTCCTTGAGAAGGGTTTTCACTACCTCCTTGGCCTGGTTCGTCCTGCAAGGGAAAGCTTCGGGCCATCCCAAAAAGGTGCACACATAAACTAGTAAGTACTTGTATGCCTGAGATTTTGGTAACTCGGAAAAATCTATTTGCCAATAATCCCCTGGTTGTGGCCCTACACGTATTTTCCCCATTTGGACCTGTCTTCTAACCAGCGGGTTATTTTTAATGCAAATCGGGCAGGTGGCATTTATTCTTTTGGCCATTGTTATCATCGAATTAGAGAGTACTATTTTCTTTAGATATTCTACGAATGCTTCTGCACCACAGTGGAGTTTGTTATGTTCAGTTTCCATGACTACTTTCATCAATCCTACTGGCAGTATAACTTGTCCGACCGGTGTTACATACCATCCTACAACATTCCTTCTTGCTCCAGTGAATTGTGCCAACCGTTCATCCTCCGGAGAGTAGCACGGTTTCTCTTCTAAATAAGGTGCAGCGGGATTTTCTCTTGTCGGTATCAGAGCCATTTGAGTCCAGACCAATCTGGCTGCCCTTTTCGCAGCTTCATCTGCCATCCGATTCCCCTGAAATTCTTTCCCGGAGTCTGCTTGATGACCTCGGACATGCATGATCGCTACTGCTGTAGGTAAGTGTACAGCTTCCAACAACTGGATTATTACTTCCTTATGTTTGATCTGTGAGCCTTGAGAGGTCAAAAGTCCTCTTTCTTTCCACAAAGCCCCATGGATGTGAACCACACCAAATGCATACTTTGAATCAGTCCAAATGTTTACTTTCCTGTCTCTACTAAGGACCAATGCCCTTACCAACGCCCATACTTCTGCTTTTTGCGCTGAAGTTTCCGGAGGCAGTGCTTTAGCTTCCACTATTTCTTGGAGTGTCACCACAGCATACCCTGCATACCTGGTTCCATGCTCCATAAAACTGGATCCGTCCGTGAACAGCTCCACATCAGGATCTGCCATCGGGACATCTTTCAGATCTTCACGGCTGGCATACATTCGATCACCTCCACGCAGTCATGCTCCAGTTCTCCTTCCTCTTGGGTAGACCTAAGGAATTCTGCTGGATTGAGATGGTTGGTTATTTTTAATTCAACATCATCTTGTTCCCGCAACTGAGCCTGGTACTGCATCATTCTGCTGGAGGAGAGCCAATGCCCCCCTTTTTGTTCCAAGACGGCTATGACCATGTGAGGTACATATACCGTGATGTGTTTTCCCAGTGTCAGCTTCCGTGCCTCCTGAATTAGGATTACCGTAGCAGCCACTGCTCGCAAGCACCCTGGCCACCCTCCGCTCACCATGTCCAGCTGTTTCGAGAAGTACCCCACGGGCCTCTTCCATGACCCCAATCGCTGTGTGAGTACTCCTAAAGCTAATCTCTGCCTTTCATGCACATACAATTGAAAGTCTTTTGTCAGGTCAGGCAGACCCAGGGCGGGGGCCTCTTTGAGTGCTTGCTTTAATTCCTGAAAGGCCTTGTGCTGTGTCTTACCCCACTTGAATTCGGGTTCCTTGATTGTTTCGTACAGTGGTTTGGCCATGAGTCCGAAATTCGGAATCCACAGGCGACACCAGCCGACCATTCCTAGAAAAGATCTTAATTCCTGATTATTTCGTGGTACAGGGATTGCACAGATGGCTTGAATGCGATTCACCCCTATTCTCCTGACTCCTTGTGATATTTCACATCCCAGATAAATTACCTTCTGTCGCACCAGCTGCGCTTTTTCCTTGGATACTCGGTATCCTGCCTGACCCAACATGTTTAATAGTTCAATTGTTAACTTTGAGCACAGTCCCCGCTCCTCTGTTCCCAGGAGTATGTCATCCACATATTGTAAAACAACATAAGAAAAAGGAGACTCTTTTACCTTGGTAGTTTTCCATTCCTCTAACTCCTTTGCTAGCTGGTTTCCAAAAATGGTGGGTGAACACTTAAATCCTTGTGGCAACCTGGTCCATGTTAACTGTCGCTTGCGGTGAGTGTCTGGGCTTTCCCATTCAAAGGCGAAAATGTATCGACTCTCGGGGGCCAGTGGGATGCAGAAGAAGGCGTCTTTTAGATCAATCACTGTGAACCACTGAAAATTCTCAGAAATCGATGTTAACAATGTATATGGATTGGCCACCACCGGGTGTATATCTTTGGCAATTGCATTTACTGCTCTCAGGTCCTGCACCAACCTGTATTTCCCATTTGGTTTCCTTACCAGAAAAATTGGAGTATTAAATTCCGATTCGCATTCTTGTAAAATCCCTAATGCTATAAATTGCGTGATCATTGGGGCAATTCCTTTCCTGGCTTCCAAACTAATAGGGTACTGTCGAACTCTTACCGGATGTGCCCCTTCCTTTAATTCAATTTTTACAGGAACGGCTACCCTGGATCTGCCCGGGGTCCCTGTTTCCCATACCCACGGGACTACTGCCTGCTCTATTTCCTGGGGTATCTCCTCTGTCTTTGTCTCTTTAATCACAAAAAGTTTTGCCAGATTCCCCTCCGGGATTTCTAGTTTAGCACGCCCTTTCTCGAATATGATTTTTGCATCCAGTGCCGATAATAAATCTCGCCCCAACAAGCATTCCGGGCTGCTTGGCATATATAAAAACTGGTGATCCAATTCTTTGTTTCCAAATTTGATTTCCAGTGGCCGCAAGAATGACCTCTCCACCACCTCCCCCGACACCCCTACTACTTTCACAACTGAATCACTTAACGGTCCTATTTGTTCATTGATTGCAGAGAAAGTGGCTCCTGTATCTACCCTAAATTCCCTGGGCCCCCCGTCAACTTCCAGGACCACTTTTAGATCTTTATCTAGTCAGCTCTGATTTTGATAGTTCCCCATCATAAAGGCTTGAGTGACACCTTGTGGTCCTGGCGCGAAAGGGTTTAACCCATCATTCGCGTTCATTCCCTGATTTATGGGATTCCTTCCTGGAAAGTTACTCATCGGTGTCCCCATCCCCAAATTGAGGGGGCACTCATTCTTCCAATGACCTTCGGCGAAGCATCGGGCGCACTGATTGGGCCCCAATTTACCTCTACCCCTACGCATCATCTGGTTCCCTACATTCTGATTCACAAAACCTCCGAAACCACCTCTTCCCATGCCCCCGTTTCCTCTGCCTCGTCCCCTCCCCTGGCCTCTCACATTCATCTGACTTGCCTGTTGTAACACTGCCAACATGCTTGCTTGTTGCTTCTTCACTGCCTCTTTCTCTCTAATATTATACACTTTCCACGCTACTTCAAGCATTTTCTCCAAGTCCCGAGTGTCATTCCCTTCTAGCTTTTGTAGCTTCCTCCTAATATCCTCCTGTGACTGTCCCATAAATATCAAGGCCATTTGTAGTTTTCCTGCCTCCGATTCCACGTCTAAGTCTGTATACCTCCGTGCTATTTCTTTCAGCCTCTCCAAGAACGCAGATGGTGACTCTGCCTTATCTTGTCTTACCGCATACAACTTAGACCAATTTAAAGTCTTTGGGATTCCCCTCTGAATTCCTTCCACCAACAGCTCCTGATAAACCTGCAACCTATGATACTCTTCTGCCAAATTAGGGTTCCATTCTGGATCTTCTCTTGGTACTATTTCATTCACATTCCCTATTCCTTGTAGTGCTGGTGCTTGCAACTGAATCATGTCCCTTGCCCGATTAGACATAGCTTTAAATACCATCTCCTTTTCCGTAGAATCCATTATCGAGTCTAGCAACACCTGTAGGTCATTCCAGTCCGGATTCTGTGTCTTTATTACCATTTTCACCACCTGAGCCACCTTTTCAGGATTTTCTCTATAAGCTCCTGCAGATTGCTTCCAAATTATTAAATCATTGGGGGAAAACGGAACTTTCACTCTGACCCGATCCCCTGTTGGTCCAACTGCTTCTCGCAATGGGGCCATTAGATGTGCTCGAGAAGCGCTTTTTCCCCTGTCCAGATGCCCTCTGCGAGTACGCTGGGAGAGCGGAGTTCGGGATTGTTCCCTCCCTCTCTCCCTGGGCTCGGGAGTTCGGGATCGTTCCCTCTCTCCTTCCTCGGAGTCAGATTCCTCTTCCGAAGAATCTGAGTCCGGGAGGGGGAGGTTGATTGGGTCGGATGGTGATACCAACAAAGACACATCCTCCTCAGGCTCAGAGAACCGTACCCTTCGCTCTTTACAACCCGCACATTCTTCTGGTTCCGTTTCTAACACCATCATTCCACATTTCCTCTGCCAATCCTTTTTTCCTATTAGCTGATAGAACAAATCCAAATAGGGTATCTCATCCCACTTCTCATTTTCCCGTAGGTACCGCATCATGGGGGTTATAATTTCAGAATTAATAGTGCCATTCCACGGCCACTGCATCCCCCCAGTTTCATATTCAGGCCATACCTTATTACAATAATCAATCAATTCTCTTTTCCGCAACTCCCGTCCCAATTTACCCTCCTTCCAATGACTTAGCAAACACCCGAGGGGAGATTCCTCCGGAATATCCTTATCTGAACTTGACAAAGCCCGAAACACCCGCAACGGCATCATTCCAGAGGTATGCAACCACACAATAACACACACACACCTAGTAACACACAGACTAATACCAATACTAATTACCACAATATCCAATTCCCTCCTTGCTTATCTCGTCGCCGCGAGAAGCAAGGGCTGGCTCTGCAAAGCTTTCGCTCTGTCTGACGGCCAGCGCCTAGGCTTTATAATCCAAACCAATGCCCCAACCCTGCGAGTAGAGACTCGTCTTACCGGGCAGGCTACCACCACCGGTTTAAAAGGAATAAAGCACCTTGTGGGCTTACCTCACGGTTGTCCGTCGGACGCGGGGTCGGGCACGGGCTGATGTCTCCCCAGAAATCACCTGGTGCCGGCACGGAGCAGATCACCCCGCGAACCGCCCCTACGACCCCCGGAGTCCCATCTGGGTCGCCAGAAAACTGTTGCCCACCGACCACAAACACAAACCAATAGAGAGTCAGTTTATGCGGTGCTTTATTCAGGGCCCGGGGACCTGGGGACTAGTGTCCCAAATCAGGCTTCCCAAAGGCCTATCGTTTCACTCAGCTCTTTATACAGTTTCAAACATTGGCACACATACAAGATTTAATCTTCAAAGTAAAACATACATCACAAGGATTAACAATTGATAATCATACCCTAAGCCATATATCTTCATGGTTGTCTAGTCTTAGATAATGCTCAACGAGCTCCTACCGCTGAAATCCCCCTTGCATGCAACATATATCAACCCAGAACAATTTACTTTTAGACAGGTTCACCATGCCCAGCTAATTCACTATTCCTAACCTCCCCACCCAGTACATTCCATTCCTGTTTCCCCAGAGAACTATTTCTACACCTGAGGCCTTATAGCCTAGCAGAGCCTTAGCCTTACTACTTCTAAAATCCAATATCCTATCCTTTTTGTAACAACTGCAGTTCTTCAGCAACAGAATTTCAAGGTGCAGCTGGGCCTTTCAGCCATTGCATCGATTTTCAAATGGCACCCGCAGCATCCGACGTGTGAAGAGCCCAGTGTGAAGCTCCTCAAAGACACTGCAGCAGTTGTCCCCCAGCAGACAGGACGTGTCTGTGCTGAGTCACCAGAAAAGCGAGCTAAGCCCGGAGTCATTCGTGCACGGGCAAGCAGAGTTGGTTTCCAGAGGAGTTGCATGCACTCATTTCCCTCTTCCACTCAGTACTTGCTCTCCTCTTTCAAGCTGGCTCCTGCCTTTAACTGGAGCTTTTGACAGAGAAGGGAATGACTGCATCTCATTTTCTTTGGGATGTGTCTATCCAAATGTCTGCAAGGAATCTTACAGGGAGCATGGAGCCTGGGCAAACATCTGTGAGGCTGCAGCTTTTGACTGCTTGAAACGGGCCTTCTTTGGGCTCGGCACCTGCAGGCCACCGCAGAGCGGTAGCCGCAGGCTGCTGCCAGAGCTGCAACACAACAAAACTGTGGCAGCCCGAGAATCAGCGCGCAGCTCTTCTGCATGTTGTCCGACGTTAAGGTGCCAAAGAAAGAGCAAGCAGGAAGAGAGGAGCTTTGTGTCAGGAGACAAGCCAACACCTCCCTGCCAGAAAGGGAGGTCAGGCTCCAAAGTGAGTCCGAGCAAAGGTCAGCATGCACCTACGTGCTCAAGAGGCAACTGCGCACTGCAGTACTCCTGGAAACTGATTTCCTTGGCTTCTTTTGTCCCCTAAATGTCATCAAAGCAGTTAGGGCTTTCAGAAGCAACAAAGATGCCAGCAGGAACAAGCACACTTGCTTTTAGTCAAAGCCTTGGGGAGGAAAAGCCACTTTTGCTTGGATTTCTTGGGGGCCTGCTGGATCGGTGCATTTTCGAAGTTACCCCGGGATGCCTTGAGCACTGGCTTATGGACGGTAAGGATTTTTTCTCCTGCTTTATGACTGAGGAGATCTTCCCAGGCTTTTCTTTTGCGTCAGCTGTACAGAAGATTTCGGTTGCCGGGCGTAACTACGCCAACAGAGCCAGAGCGGCTGCTATTGTGACGTCAAGGGAGCCGGGCCGCATCACAGTGCTGTCAGCGCGACGTTGTCCCGGCGCGCGCGAGGCCTCCTTGTCCAGAGCAGCTCTTTGGCTCGCTCGCTGCAGGAGGACCCTCGTGACTGAGGCGTTCTCAGCAGACGGCCTGCACCCCGAGAGGAGTCTTGGTTTTTCCCCCGGGTGGCATTCAGTGTGCAAACCCGCACAGCACTGCTAGAATGATCGGGCAAGTCTGTGCCGCGGTTTGCACGGTTTTTTCTGTGGCGTATTCCGGCTACTTCCTGACCCACCTGACTCGTAAGTAAAGGTTTATCCTGGGGGTAGCCATCACACGGCTTTTGCTTCACTTTGCTCTTGATGCTCGTTTGTAGTGATGAAGCGGATTTGGGAGCAAAAGTGCCATTAAGATGCCGCTCCTTTGCTAAAGCTCCTGCCAACAGCATCAGCTAAAAAGGGGGTGTCTGCACTCGCTGGCGGCTGGAGAGTATTTGCAACGTAACCTGCAGGGGTTGCGTTCCCTCCACGGGAGAGCGCGTGGCATTGGACACTGTCATTTCCTCAGCTTGCTGCTTCAGCCGAGACAACCTGCAAATTGCAGGCTGGCAGGGAGCCTCACAAGTACTTCTAAAACTTGCCCAGGAGTGAGGGAAAGCACTTTCTTGCTCCAAATCCTGCCATTAGAGGCCTTGGCTCTCTGCTGTGACCCTTGACGGTGTGCCAAGAGAGCAATTCCCTTGGCAATGAAGTGCAAGCTCCTAACCGCTTAGGCTTTGCTCCTGAACCCAGGAGCTGTTCCTGGGCTGCTTTAGAAGAGAACCGCCACAGCTATGGGGTCCTTTGTGGAAGCTTTCCTGGGGGATCATTTGCAGCAAATTGATGGGAATTAGTGCATGCAATTTATTTAAAAAAAATAAAACAAATAAAACAACAGCAGCAACAACAACAACAACAAAAAAAAACAGAAAAGAAAGGTTGCAGAAAAGAGAAGAGGAAAAAGCTGCTTGAGCTGTTGGGCAGAACAGAAGCTCTGACTTAAAGGCCACTTGGCATTTCTGTGATCGTGTTTCTATTTCTTCAGCGACAAAAGTAGAGAGAGCCTAGTATAGTGTCCTTGTTGTTCTCTTGCTTGCTGTGGGAAAATTTTGTGTTGCTCCTGGAGGGATGTTGGGAAAGGAAAATGCTCTCTGTTGGGACTGACTTGTCCTGTGGGACTCCCCAGCACAGGCACTTTTCTAACGGCATCTGGTTCCTTTTGCCTTGCTCGCTGCAGGTCACCTCACACGCGGATGGAGACAAGCCCGTCCTTTGGTGAGTGGCAAAGGAACCTCTGACCTTGCTGGCATGTAAGAATTGTGCGGCAAGCTGTGAGCTTGGCCTGTTGTGGTAGAGTGTAGAGTGCCAGCCTGGGAGGCGGAAAGAAAGGCCAAGTCGGTGTTGGCATCAGCAGCAGCAAAGGGAGCAGTGGCTCTTTCCTAGTTTTCCATTGAAGAGCCTTTCAAGAGATGAAAGGCAAGTATGGCAGGCCAAAGGTGTCTTGCTGATTCTAGCCAGGGTGGAGGATCAAATGCACAGCAAGACGGAGCACCACCTAATTTGCCCACCTTAAGAGGTTAAGAATTTCACGACTCAGAATCCCACTTTGATCAAAGTTTCTGATTTCCCCTTAGTCTGGGTGAAAAGAAAGCAGCTTACGGAGCTGACAAGAAAGCAGCTCCTAAAGGACTGGCTGCTCCCTGTCCCTCTCACTGCTGTCTGTCTGCAGGGCTCACCAGCAGGGTCAGCAGCTCCTCTGGCTCCCTCTCTTGCTGAGGAAGATGCGGAAGAGGAGCCAAATGACAAGAAGCCTCCAGCTGGTGTCCATCCACGGCCTGAACGTGCAGAGCCAGTAAGTGGCGCCTGTGGTTGGCACTGCCTTTGGTGCAGGGCCGAGCTTCAAGTTTCTGACGAGCCAGCCCTTGCCGCTCGTGCCTGAAGATGCTGGGGGTTGTGTGCCTGCCATGACGTAGTGCTGCTTCAGCCAGGCCAGGCACCCCTGGCAAATGGCTTCTGAACTTGCCCATTTGAGCGCCATTTTGCTGGGACGCTGAGAGGGCCTGAGAATGTCTCTTGGGATCAGACGAGAGGCAGCATTGTGCCTTTCAATTGTTGCCAGCATAGAAGTGAGCCCCTCGGTGCACGGTGTCCGTGCAGGCTCCCCGTGGTCAGTGGACAGAGACGGTCCAAAGACTCAGTTGAGAGCCTTGCAGGATACTTAGGAGACACTGGCCCCTGGGAGGGACCAATTAGCTTCAGGCACAACGTAGAGCAGACTGGCCTTCTGGTCAGATGCTACCATGCCCACTCGAGGGTGACTTCATTGCCCAGGGGAACACAGCAGGAGGAAAGCAACAAGGCTCTGGGGCCCTGCTCCCACCTCTTGCTGGATCTTTGCAAGCTCGTCAATACCTTGTTGCAGTGGTCTTGCAGAAAATCGATAAAATGTAGCATGAACCTGGCCATGTGCTGCTGTATCACAGCAGCCTTTGGGCTTTGCCCGTTGCCTTTGAGAAGGGGACAGGCAAAACCCCCCCAGCCAAAGAGGCCTGGCGGTGGCTGACAGCCTTCCTTTTGCCGTGTGCTCTGCAGGGCATCTGTGCCAGCCGCCTTTCTGACGGGCAATCCTTTCTTGTCCCAGCTCTCTCTTGACGCGCGCTCTGCCGTCCAACGTGCCGCTTCACCGGCGCGCTCTGCAGCAGCCAGCACTCCCCCACGTGCCAGCACTTCGTCCAGCAGCCCAGCCCAGCAGCCGGAGATGAGAGAGGAGCAGAGCCTGAAGAGACTGAGTACGTCTGGTGTATTTCTGGTCTGCCAGAGCGGTGTGTTTTCTGCGGGTCTCTGTATTGGCTGCGCCAGCAGTTCCTCCTTGCTTTAGTGTCCCAGAGGCATTTAGGCCTCCCTCCAAGAACCTGTTGCTGTGCTTTGAGGCAGCAAGAGAGCGCTCGGCGTGTTCCCGCTGCCTCTGAGGGCAGCTGGCACTGGCTTGACTTTTCCTGGGCTGCCCTCTGTGCCAAAGACAAAAGCAGAGATTGTTTCTGTTGAGCAGAAGGCTGGCACCTAGCGGGTGACTGGGCCCCAGGGAGCTCTCGGGCCCCAGCTCTTCTCTGGCTGCCCTTTTTACGACTGTTCTCGCTCCTCCTCTCACTGCTGCACACTGTTCTCCTAAGTGGCCCTGCCGGTGACAGCAGGTGCCACTGCAGAGGCCGCGGAGGCCCTTCCTTAACTCGGAGGGCCCAGTTCCTAAAGGCCCTTCGTTCTGGCTTATCACATGAGCTGCTGTGCTTGAGAGCCGTGAAGTCCTTCTTGGAAAGGCCAGCTGCTGAAAGGCGGAGAAGATGGCCCTCCCGCTCGCTGTTCTCAGCGGCTGGAAGCCAAGTGACTGCAATGGGCACAGAGCTCCCGACAGTGGGGCTGCATCTTGGATCGTCTGGGGAGCGGCATCTCCCTTTGAAAGTGAGCACCTTGCACTGCTTTTGTCTTTCAGGGAGCATTGTGAGTCTGGGCGAGCCGAGGAGGAAATACTCGGCGTTTGAAGAACTCGGACGAGGGTAAGTCTGACGCCTGCTCCTTATGCAAAACCGTGGGCCCGGTCATTTGGCCGGTGCAGCGTCAAGCGTGAAGTCAGGCAAGCTGCGAACACGGTCAGACTCTGGCTTTACCTTCCTGCCACCTCTCAGGACTGCTCAGTCAGAGCAGTCAGAAGGCATCATCAAAGACAACCTGGTGCTGGCAAGGTCTGCCTTGCTTGCAGCAAGGAGCAGGGCCTGGAAGATGTCCTGCCCCTGCCGGCCTACCAGAGCACCTTGTCACCCGAGAGCTGGCAGATAACACTTCTCAAAGGCAGAGTTTTCCAAGTTCTTCTTCTCCAGTTTTTCCAAAGGGTCCCCCTTAGGCTGGGAACGGAAGCAATCGGGCGTGTGCCTTGGAGATTTGTAGCAGCCCTTGGTGTTCACACTGGGCCTCAGTTTTCTCCTGGACACCCTGCGTGGCAGAGGGCTGCTGGGCTCTTGTGCTATTGGCGGGGGAGGCGCTGCAGCCAGGCGTTTTCCAAATGCTCCAGGCAGCCTGGGGAGATCTCCCGCCTAGGCTGGCTTTCACCGCCAGGGACTAAAGGGCTTTTTCTGCTGCCGTTTTCTTTCTAGGGGTTTTGGAGCTGTTTATAAAGCCCTCGACGCCAGCACAGGACAACAGGTAAAGTGTCAATGCCCCCAGCAGATTTTGCAGCTCTGGAGCGCTTTCGCCGCGGCTGCGAGCCTTGGCTGGAGCTTTGGGTGGCCGCTCCATCTCTGCGGCAGAGGCTGCTCCTCTGAAGCACAGCCTAGGCTCAGCAGCCTGCAGACGGCATTTGGGACGGGCTTCGGTCCTTCTCCTAAGCTCTGCCCTTTGGCACAGCTGGGCTGCGTCATTGCACAAGCACTCGCTGCGTGTTCCTGGGGATCTCGTGCGACGAGCGGCTTCTCAAGTCAACGGTCTCTCAATGTCCTTTTAGGTGGCCATCAAGAAAATGGCGCTTCAAGAGGAGATGTCCGAGGAGCTGGCTGTCAATGAAATCGTGGCCATGAGGGACAGTAGGAACCCCAATATTGTGTCCTACTTAGACAGGTGGGGCTATTCTCATGTCAGTGTTCCTTTAGGATACTGCAAGCCCAAAGTGGCAAACCCCTTTGGTCACTGGCAGAAAATGGAGCTGTTTAGGATTTCTCTCCTCCAGTGCGTGGGAGGAGGTTGCACTTGGTCTGCAAGAATCTCCTCTGGCAAATGCAGCTTGGAGAGCACTTCCAGAAAGCTGGGTCAGCCCCTCGGGTGACTGGGCTGTGCCCAGGTCCTCTCTCTCCATGCCGGGCTTTTCTTCTTTCAGCTACCTGGTCGATGGAGAGCTCTGGCTGGCGATGGAGTTCATGGACGGCGGCACGTTGTATGATGTAGTCGGGGCAGTGTACCTCGAGGAAGGACAGATAGGCGCTGTCTGTCGGGAGGTGAGGGATGCCGCTTGTGCTTCCCCTGGCCTGTTGGCCCTTGTCAACTGGTGGTTAAGAACAGCAGAGATTTCTTGCTCACGGCCTTGCTTTGCTGTTGCTGTCACGACACGCAGAAGAAAGAACATCTGAAGCCAACTGCCTGCCAGTGTCCCCGCACTTCCTAGGCTCCGTTCTCGCACTCTTACGTGCTGCCATTGTGCTGGGGCGCTCGCGCTCGCTGGCTCGCTGGCTCGCTCGCTGTGTCGCACTTGTTTCCTTTTGCCAGCTTTGCCTCTCAACGTTTGCCTGGAGCCTGTCTGTGTGTCCTGCATTCCTTGCCGCTCCAAGCCTGAACGCTGGTGGCAGAATTTCAAGCTAAGGGCAAAGGAGATGTCCTCAGCTTCAAAGGATAGCATTGCAGCCCAGATGGCGTTGGATTCTGGAACAGGTCTAACGTGCTGCTTCCTCCTCTGCTGCCACAAGGCTACCAAGAAAATCTTTGCCATGCCACCCCCCAGCCAAAGGGCACGCGCTACGTACCGAAGGGAGGAGGGGCTTTTGGAAGCTCAGATGTGCCTTTGCTTGGAAAGATAGAACACTCGTAAGAGTGTTGAAGCAGCAAGCTCTTCCTCTTGACAGCACTAGGATGCTGCGCCCTGGCTCCCAATTCCCTGAGAAAGCTGTCACTCTCGTCCAGCCCGTTCCTTTCTTGCGGGATGAAATCAGGTCCTGAACCTTCACCCTTCCCTTTCTCCTCTCTCTCTCAGTGCCTGCAAGGACTGCATTTCCTTCATTCCCGCCGAGTCATCCACAGAGACGTCAAAAGCTGCAACATTCTTGTGAGCACGGACGGATCTGTCAAACTGGGTGGGTATCCTTGGTCCGGCGCAGCGTTCCCGGGATGCGCTCTGGGGCTGCTCTGGGGTAACTGCCAGTTCTCCAGAAGCACTGCTTGGCCAGTGCGCCAAACCTGAGGGCGTTTTTGAAGAGGCCAATGCCTTGTTTCCCTGGCTACAGCCCCGCGGAAGCAGAGCACTGCTGCTTTTCCAGCTAGATTCCCCGTGGCCTTGTCAGGCTTTGAGCGGGCAATTCTTTGGCTGGGTTTGCCAGTTGTAGCTGGCTTTGACAGGGTTTGTTTTTCTCCGCAGCTGACTTTGGCCTCTGTGCTCAGCTCACCCCTGAGCACGACAAGTGCAGCTCCAGCGTCGGCACTCCCAGCTGGATGGCGCCAGAAGTCGTGAGAGGAGAAGCCTACGGCCCCAAAGTGGACATCTGGTCACTGGGGATCGTGGGGCTGGAAATGGTGGAAGGGGAAGCTCCTTACCAGAGGGAACCCCGTCTCAGGGTAAGGTGCAGCTTCAAAGTGCGGCTCTGTGCGAAGAGAGCTGTTGTGGCTAGGAAAGGAGCAGGTAGAGTGTCCGCTTCCCTTTTTGGTAGGTTTTTGAACTGATAGAAAGGAACGGGGCCCCAAAACTGCAAAACCCCAGGCACCACTCGGCTCTCCTGCGCGACTTTCTCCGCTGCTGCCTGCAGACAGACGAGGACAGGCGCTGGTCTGCCCAGGAACTCCTGAAGGTAAGAAAAAGCAAAGCGGCAAAAAGCCCTGCGAGCTGTGGACGCCTGCATGAAGGGCCGAAGAGGACTGTGGGCCACGTGGGCCTGGGCGAGACAGGTCCGGGAGCGGAAGGCGGAGGGGCAGATGGTGCCCTCGGTCCTCTTTGCGCGTCTTCCTGGTAGCAGAGGAGCCCTGCTTGAGCCTGTTGGACGTGATCTTGGGAAGTCATGGTTCCTTTTGGTTGTGTTTTTCCTTTGGGCAGCATCCGTTTGTGACCTCAGGCGATCCTGCCTCCAGCCTGGCTGCTCTGATCATCTCAGCCAAGCAAGTGCAGGAAGACTGGAGAGGAGACGCTTGCGCCTGAGGAGGCCTTGGTGCCCCGCCAGCTCAGAGGAGTGAAGAGGGGATGTACTGTATTTAAGAGAAGATTCGGTCATCCCCTGAGTTTTATAATTTAGCTGTTCCATAGTTAGGAAGTTTATGGTTTTGAGATTTTCTTAGCTTAGCTGGTTTTCGTTAGGACTCCAGTCCCCAGAAAGTTTCATTAAAGGAGCATTGTTTAGCTAAGAGTAGAGTATTGCTGATGTAGGGAAGCTAAGAACTATCCTTGAGCTAGAAATGGACAAATCGTCATCCTGATGATTAAGCTATGAAAGAAAAAGCTGGACCTGTCGTGGTTTGACACTTTCAAATACCAGGTAGCCATGAAAATCATCACAAAGGGCTCATGAGTTGAGATAAGGATTGGGAGAAAAACATTCTGAGTTCAAAACAGGCTCAAACTTAAAAGTATAAAGTGATAAAAACGAAATGGCCAATCAAAATTTATAAAGAAAGGACATTTATTATGCGACCGAAATATCGGTTTCAAAAGCCACGATCGAGAAAAGCAGCTCCGAGCCCGGCGTCGGAGCTGGGTGAACACGCATAGATCTGATCTCTATCGCACCAGACATCCCAAGTTCACGCCTGCTGCTTTGGCTGGTCCCTTCTTATACAGTTTTTGGGTGAAGTCCGAATTAATTCTATTCTTCTCATATTCATGAAGTTTTCCTGTCCTGGAGTTGGGCTGCACAAAGCCTTTCCTGGGTCTGATGAATCGTCCATCCTGGGTGATGAGTGGGTCATTTCTGCTGATGGATGGGCCATCTCTGGTTCCTGGAACTTATTTTTAGTTCCCGGAATGTCCGATTCCTTATCAGATGAGATGTAGATACCAGAAGGTGTTGATCAAATCGTCATAGTGCAAATGTCCCGGTGATAAGATCCAACCCCACCTAGGTCGAATCCTCACTTATTGTGAGAGAACTTCTTTTGGTGTTGTGAAATTTTTCTCTCAGCCAAGCTGGTGGGGGGGGGGTTTGAAACTTTGTCTCTACATGGTCTGATTACATTCTAGTTTTATATATAATAGCACGAATTACATACTTTATTTATAACATAAAGTAAATTTATTATTAACAGAGTAGGATAATGAGGAAGAAAATAAGCCTTTCAAACACATTTTTCCCCTCCATCCCCTCCCTCTTTCCCTCCAACAGCACAGGGAGACAGGGCCTGGGAGTATTTAAGCCAGTTCATCACTCGAGATCTTTCTTCAGTTCCCTCAGGGAGGGGAGTCTCTTTCTTCTGCTCTGCCATGGGCTCCTTCCCACAGGAGACAGTTCTCTGTGCACTTCTCCAGCGCGTTTCTAATTTCACGAGTATCAGTCCCGCCCAGCCCGCTGTAACGTGAGTCCCTCCCACGGGCAAAACGGTCTTCCCAAAACTGCAGGTGTGGTCATTAGTCCATGGGGTGTAGTCTTTTAAGGATCAGCTGCTTCAGTTTGGAAGCAAGGGCCCACTTTCTCTATCTCTGGAAGCAGGAGCCCTCTCTCCCTGTTCAGGTCTCCCCCTGGATTACAGCTTTTGTAGCACCCAGCCGCTCCGCTGTGAGCACCTTTTCCCACGGGCTGGGAGTGGATCTCTGCATCCCCCCGTGGACTTCATGGATTCCAGGGAGATAGTTTGTTTTATCCCAGTCCTCAGCACGGCTTGCAGAGAAAATCTCGACTCCGACTCTGGGAGCATCTCCTGCCCCTCTTTCTTTCCACTGACCTTGGTGCCGTCAAGTTGTCTTTCTCTACATGTCCTCACTTCCTCCTCTTTCTACGACTAGGAGGAAAGAACTGCTGCTCGTAAGTACCATTCCCAACAAATGCCAGCAGTTGCAGGATTTCTGCAGGGTTTCGCAGCACGGAGAAGTTGATTTGGTCTCGGTGCTGCCCCGGGCAATCGTTTGCCGTGTTTGCCCTGCCGGCCCCGTGGCCCCGCTGCCCCTGCGCGGGCGGTCGCAGCCGCCGTTCAGCGCCTCTCTTCATGCGGGCGCTGAGAAGGAGAAGCCGCCGCCGCCGCCCCGGCCTTTCTGCTCGCAGCGCGGCTGGCTAACAGCGGCCAGGCAGGCCAAGCTCGCCGCTTCATCTGTCCTCGATCACTCACTGGGCTTGGGGAGATCCTTGGTAAGTCCTGCCCGGGAAGCCTGTGAAAACAGGAGTCAATCTGATTTGACCACTCGTGTGCTGTAATGCAGCCTCCAAAAGGAGCGATGCTTTTCTGCACCTGTGCGCACACGTGTCTCAAGCACGTGAATCCTCCATTAGCTCCACATTCATTCTGAGGCTTTGCACCCAACTGTTGATTTGGTCCTGATGTTGCTCATTTTAGCTTCCATGGTTTCAAAACAAAGCAGATCAGAGGAAACAAGAAATTTGAGTTTAAAACCCAAGAACAACATCTGATGAAAATGCAGAAGAAAGATTTTATTACTGCATAGCTTTTCTTTTATTAAATCTTCTGTCAGTAGATATGTTCCTCCTAATTCCTTTATGCCTTTTGAACCACAGCTATTTATCATTATTCCTTTTTAGTATTTATTATGCTTTTCAAACCCCATGTATAACAGGCGTATGCAATCAGAAGTAGTTTTCTATCCCAAACAGACTGAAAAACTCACTTCTTCATCCCAAAGAGACTAAAGCCGGTGTGTTTGGCGTCCCATCTCCCACAGCCGGTCCCGGTATCTCCGCAGGGGATTTCTGCCCTGGGGCAGCCCCGTGGCCATGGTGACACCCTGAAACATAGATTTAAAAGAAACATAAAGATTTTAGTTATAGGCTAGCTGCGTTGAAATTAGTTAGAATAAGAAAGAATTTGAGCTGGACTAGAGTTAATTAAACTAATTAAGAGAAAATAATAAGAGATTTGAAATGGTTTTTAAGATGTTAGTAATTGATTACGGAATAATTGATGATCTGTCAATTGTATGTTTGTTTAGCTGTGCTTAGAACGAGGAACAGAAATATTGATCAGCTGGGTAGGGAACAAGGACAATTCCCAATTTCCTCCCTCTGTGGGAACCTATTCAAAAGTCAGGCAAGAGGAAATTGGGAGGTCACTAAAGTAATTAAGATTGTTAAAGTTCAGAAAGGCAAAAAAGGTCCAAGTGAGGGAGATGAGCTTACTTCATGTGTCTGGGACCCCCGACCCAATTCGAGAGCAGCGACTCAATTCAGAGCACGCACTGCGCGTGCTTAATGCCATTAAAGCTCATTTCCATATGAAGCGGAGAATGGGAGGGGTCACTGTTATAAATATGTATTTGTAGTTTGGATATTCATCACTTTTGTGGCTAAATGAACTCTGTAACCGTTCATACCTGGGCACTGCGCATTAGGAAGCTGTTCCACGCCGCTGTCCGGCGCCAATAAAACATTCACTTTCTAACTCTAAACTGTTAGAGAGCTTTTGTCTGTCTCAGCTGGGTATCGATATGAGATCGATATTCACATCTTGGTAAATCAAGCCCCGAGCACGGACACTGGGGCCGGTGTGCGAAGGCGTTTGGGACTGCACGGACGTTCTTTAGCAGCAATGTTTGTCTTTATTCTCTCTGTCTTTACTCTCTCTCTCTTTATTCTCTCTTTTCTCTCTCTTTTCTCTCTCTTTATTCGCTCTCTGAAGAAAATGAATGCAAAAGCTAAATTTTTTAGCAATATAATATTGAACATTTATTAGTCGTACAAAGGCAAATCACAGCGCTGGGGCACTTGGCACTATTGCCAGCGGCGCCCTCCATTCATTTTACTGTGGACTTAAGGACTCTCTTAAACTGTTCCATATTCATTAAGCCCAGAAAGTCATTTACACTTCACTCAGCTTTCCCCCCTCTCCGGTCTCTGCCCCTTCCCCCAGCACGCCGCCGCCTCGGTGCTCGGGATCGCTTCAGAACTGAAGGCAGGCACCTCCCTCCGGTGCGTCCCCAGTCTCCAGCCTCATTTGCAGCTGCCCGTTCCCTTGGGAGGGGTGAGTTCTGAGGAGAGAACAGTCTTCCTGGGATGCACGCGGTTTATCTTCTTTGTTCCTCTAAGATATCTCGGTTCCTGGCTCTGTAGTTTCTCAGCGCAAAAGACATTTATTACCATCTGTTTATTAATACATTTCTGAGCGTATTGCAACTATTTCGAAGTTACAATTTACCTGAATCTCGTTTCTACTTAATTGCATTTTACCTTAACGCTATTTCTACATAGTACATCATCACTTCTAAATGTTAAAATCATAGATGCGAAAGACAACATTTATCATTCACTCATTTCTCACAATTGGAATCTGGATTGCAAAAGCTGACAGACAGACCCCGAGCGCCGACGGACACCCGTCAGCGGCGTCACGGCCCAAGGGATCGGAGCTGCGGCTGGCGGGGCTGGAAGCTCCGTCCAGCAGCTCCGCTGCCGCCCCCAAACCTCGGGCTGGAGCGTGGGGTCTGGGACACAGCCCCGTGCTGGGGGGCAGAGCCGCTGCTGGGGCCATCGCTGTGTCCAGGGCATCCTTTGTGCCCCTCGGGCAGCTCCAGGCTCCCGAGGGCTCCCCGAGGGTTTCTGTGGCTGTCCCTGCTCCCCAAATCTGTCGCGTTTAATGCCCAAGCGCGGCAGCCCCGTGCCCTGTGGCAGCAGCCGGTGCCGGGACACAGTCCCGGGAGCTGCGCTAATGCCCGGCCGTGCCCAGGAGGGACTGAAGGGAGGGGACTCCATAAGGATCCCCCCTCTGCGCCCCTGGCTGCGCACGGAAAGGTTCTTTAGTGCATGGGAGCGATTTTCCGGGGTTTCTGGGTGCCACGGGCCGGCGGAGACGCCCCTCGGTGCAGCTCTTTGATCGGATTTTCTTTTTTTCTCGGGGTTTTCTCTCGTTCCCAGCTCGCCCGTCCTGCGGAGCGGCTCCTTCAGGGGCCCGGGGCGGTACCGAGCCCTCGGGGCGGCTCCAAAGGGCCCCGCCCGCCGCCGCTGCCCGAGGCCTCCCCGCTGCTGCCGGGAATCGGACACCGCAGGCGGCCCCGGCCCCTTCCTCTTCTTCCTCTTCTTCCTCTTCTTCCTCTTCTTCCTCTTCTTCCTCTTCTTCCTCTTCTTCCTCTTCTTCCTCTTCTTCCTCTTCTTCCTCTTCTTCCTCTTCTTCCTCCTCGCTGCTGCCGGGATTCAGCCCCCGCCGCCGCCCGGCTCCTTCTGCCGCTCCTGCCCGGCACGAAGCGGCGCTGCTGCTGACGGGGCCGGAGCGCGGCTGCCCCGCGACTGCCCCGCGACTGCCCCGCGCCTCAGGGCCGGGCCGGGGAGTGACCGCACGGGCGGGGAGGGACCCCCCGCTGGCCAGGGCACGGACTGACCCCATGGGAGGGACCCCCCGCTGGCCAGGCCAAGGACTGACCCCATGGCAGGGACCCCCCGCTGGCCAGGGCACGGACTGACCCCATGGGAGGGACCCCCCGCTGGCCAGGGCACGGACTGACCCCATGGGAGGGACCCCCCGCTGGCCAGGGCACGGACTGACCCCATGGCAGGGACCCCGCGCCGGAGCAGGGAAGGATTCCTGTCCCCGAGGGGGAAGCAGCGGCACGAACTGACCGCGACTCCCATCCCTTCTCCCTGCCCCGCTGGGCACAGCAGGGAGGAGCCGGGGATAAAGTGAACTCCGGCAAGGAGAAAGAGGTCGGGGGAAGGTTCTGTACCAGGGTTTATTTTCCTCCTCGCTCTCCTGTTCTGATTCGCTCCGTCCCAAATCCAGTTCATTCCCCACGTCGGGGCTCTTGTGGCCGCGATGGCGATCCCTGAGTGACCTCTCCCTGCCCTTAGGCCGAGCCACGAGGACTCGGATCTGTTCCAGTTCCGTGCAATTCACGGGCATTTGGGGCAGCTGGAGCGAAGCAGCTGGAAAGCACAGCGGGCTCGAGAGGGACTCAAGCAGGGCAGGAGCCGGGGCTGCCCCGAGGGAGCTCTCCCGACACGAACCTTGCCGGGCTCTTTCGACGGGAATTGCGGGGAATGTTTCCATTCATCGCTACAAAGCAGAGTCACAAGTGGAGCTGAGCTTTCAGCTTGAAATGAGGGAATCGAACGTGTGCGCGGGGACTGCTGTAACTTCAAGGTGCCACTTGATCCTTTAGTTTCGGAAATATTCAGCCCCTCAGCAGCGATGTCTCTCCCAGCCCATCGGCTCCTGGCTCAGACCCAGCTCAGAGCTCGGAGAAGAGACCCAAAGTCGCAACGGAATAAGCTCTGCCGTTATTTTCTTCTTTCATAATTATTTTATGCTATTTTATTTTATAATCTATAATACTTTTTTTTTTTTGCTTTTATTCATAGTTTCTATATTTTTTCAATTTTTTTTCTTCGTCTATTACATCGGGTTTTTTCTCTACTTCACCCAACACAGCCTTTGTTTCCTTCCCGGAGGTTTGTGGTGAGATGCTGTCCTACCGGTTCTCCCCCTGAAACCAACGAAATCAATCGAAATAATGATGGATTTTTGAAGTCTTCCCGCTGCTGTTTCCAAAAGGTCGCGGCCGGGTCCTGCCAGGAAGAGCCGGGGGCGGGGAGGGGCCTCAGGGCTTAACTGGGGAGAACAGTTTAATTGGGGCGAGAAACACTTCAGTTCTGGGGAGAAAATGTGAATGGAGGGCAGAGAAAATGAACTGCGGGGAGGAGCCCCCCAGCCCTCGGCTGTGCCCCGAAGGTGCTGCCCGCGGCTCCCCTGCTCCCACCCCCGGGCTGGGGGCGCGGAGCTGCCGCTGCTCCCCAGGAACGTCACGGGATAAAAACTCCATTCAAGCTTTTCCAGCTGCGGCAGCGACGCTCAGCGTTCCTTGGACCTTCCACGGTCCGTGGACATCCCGTGTCCCTCGGCTGTTCCGCGTCCCTCGGGTGTTCCATGTTCTTCCAGTTTGTTCCCGCACGCTCCCAGCCACTCCCAGCTGCTGCCAGCTGCACTCAGCACGCTCCCAGTTTCTCCCAGTCGCCCTCAGAATGGTCCCTGTTGCTCGCAGTGTGACCTCTGTTACCCCAGTTCTGGTCCCAGTGGGTTCCGGTCCTGGTTCTGGTCCTGGTGTATCCCGGTGTCCCAGTCTGTCCCAGTCCATCCCAGTCTGTCCCAGTCTATCCCAGCCTGTCCCAGTCCGTCCCTTCCCAGCAGCCGCCACCGTTTCCCGGATCCTGCCCCTCCCGCTCCCGGAGCTGCCGCCGGACGCTCCCCAAGATGCTGACGGGGGCCGGGGGCTTCGTGTTTGACTTCGTCCTCCAGGGCTGGGGCTCGGCCTCCACCTGTAGGAAGAGGTGAGGGGGGGCCCCCGGGGGTCGTGTCCCCCCCTCGGAGCGCGTGTGACTCCCCCATGTCCCCCCATGCCGGGGTCATCCCCTTTTCTCTCCCACAGCGCTCCTGACCCAGCTCCTGCTCCCCCCTGGGAGGGGCTTTGGGAGCCCTTGAATCCCCCCCCATTCCTGGGCACTGGGAACCCCCTGCCTTTCCTTCCCCAGCTCCGGGACCCCCCTGCACCCTTCATCCTGCACCAACACCCCCCTGCATTCCCTGTCCCGGGTATCCTTCTCTCCCAGCCCCTGCATCCCCTTTTTCCCTGACCCCGGGGACCCCCGGACCCCCATTCCCGGCCATCCCGGGGCACCTCAGCCCCAGGCCTCCCTTTCCTGGGAAACCCGAACTGGGCACGGGGCGCTGCAGCCGCTCTGGTATTTATGATCACCCAAAGGAAAGGGAGAGGAGAGAGAGAGAAGGAGATTGGGAGTCAGGGATCGGGGTCACAGAGCCCAGTCCTGCTCCGCCGGGGCTGGGGCCCCGCAGCCGCAGGACAAAATGGATCCGCGGGTCCCGGTGCTTGCCCCGCTTCGGGCCGAACCCAGCGGGTTCCCGGCAGAGTTTGGCCGCGGGGCCCGGGAGCTCAGCCCAGCCCGGCCCGGGGGTCCCGCAGGGCGCGGCCGAGGAGGGTCCGGGGGATGGCAGGAGGGGATCCAGGGGAATTCCCTGGAATTGCCCCGTCCCCTCCCCCCGCGCTCCCTCGGTCCCTTTGGCTTCTCCGTCTCCCGCCCTGCGCCGCCGGGATCTGCCCGGCGCCCGGTGACGTCACGAGCAGCCCGAGCTGCCATTGGCGGGCAGGAAAGAGCGGCGCCAATGGCGGGGCCGGAGGCGGCTCTGGGGGCGGGGCCGGAGGCGGCTCTGGGGGCGGGGCCGGGATGGGGGCGGGGCCCAGCGGAGCAGCGCGATGGCTCCAGCGCTGGGGCCGGGGGCGCTCCTGGGGGGGCGAGGGGCGAGTGGGACCCCCGGCACGGGAATCCCCGAACCGCAATTCCCGGGCACGGGAACCCCCTGAGCTCCCATTTCCGGGTACTAGAACACCCTCCACCGCCATTTCCGGACACTGTGACCCCCCTGCCTCCCCTTCCCCAGCACCGGGGAAGGGGTTCACCCTTGTCTGGCCCCGGGGTCTTCCCGAACCCCCCTGAACCACCATTCCCGGATACTGTGACCCCCGTGCATCCCCTGCCCAGCACCGGGACCCCCTGTTCCCCGTAGCTGGCAGGAGGACGTCCCTGAAGCCCCATTCCCGGCAAGGGGACTTCCCTGAACCCACAGTCCCCGTCTTAGGAAAACCCCCTGAGCCACCGTTTCTGGGCCCCGGGACCTCCCTGAAACTCTATCTCCGGGCCGGGTACTCCCCCGTCCCCCCCGTCCACCCCGGTCCCGGCAGAGGGACCATCTGACCCCCATTCTCGGCACCGGGATCTCCTTGCACCCCCATATCCAGGTCTGAACCCCCACTCCTGTGCACGGGGATTGCCCGGCACCTCCATCCCCGGCGCTGAGACCCCCCCCGAGCCCCCTTATCCCGCACCGATACCCCCTCGCACCCCCTCTTCCCCCGCCCCCGCGCTCCCTCGGGCACTTCCTCGGCTCCCAAGCTGCGCCACCGGGATCCGCCCGGCGAGCGGTGACTGCCCCCGGCACCGGGACCCCCCTCCCGCCCCCGGCTCCTCCCGGGGCCTTCTGGAAACAGCAGCGGGAAGAGTTGAACAATTCATCATTATTTCAATTGATTTCGTTGGTTTCCGGGGAGAGCCGGTGGGACAGCACCTCACCACAAACCTCAGGGAGGGGAAGGCTGCGTTAGATGAAAATAGCGAAAAAGCCGATGAAATGGAAGAAAAAATAAAAAGCCAAAAAGAAAAAAAAAGACAAACGAAAAGTAAAATGGATTATAAAATAAAATAGCATAAAATAACTGGGAAAAAAAAAAAAAGAAAAAAGAAAACAACAGCAGAGCTTGTTCTGTTGGGACTTTGTGTCTCTTCTTCAAGATCCGAGCACCGAGGCGGCGGCATGCTGGCGGAAGGGGCAGAGACCGCAGAGGGGGGAAAGTTGAGTGAAGTGTAAATGACTTTCTGGGCTTAATGAATATGGAACAGTTTAAGAGAGTCCTTAAGTCCACAGTGAAATGAATGGAGGGCGCCTCTGGCAATATTGCCAAGCGCCCCAGCGCCGTGATTTGCCTTTGTTCTACTAATAAATGTTCAATATTATATTGCTAAAAAATTCAGCTTTTGTATTCATTTTCTTCAGAGAGTGAATAAAGAGAGTAAAGAGAGACAGTAAAGAGAGAGAAAAGAGAGAATAAAGAGAGAGAGAGTAAAAAGAGAGAAAGACAGAGAGAGTAAAGAGAGAGGGAATAAAGACAGAGAGAATAAAGACAAACATTGCTGCTAAAGAACGTCCGTGCAGTCCCAAACGCCTTCGCACACCGGCCCCAGTGTCCGTGCTCGGGGCTTGATTTACCAAGATGTGAATATCGATCTCATATCGATATCCAGCTGAGACAGACAAAAGCTCTCTAACAGTTTAGAGTTAGAAAGTGAATGTTTTATTGGCGCCGGACAGCGGCGTGGAACAGCTTCCTAATGCGCAGTGCCCAGGTATGAACGGTTACAGAGTTCATTTAGCCACAAAAGTGATGAATATCCAAACTACAAATACATATTTATAACAGTGACCCCTCCCATTCTCCGCTTCATATGGAAATGAGCTTTAATGGCATTAAGCACGCGCAGTGCGTGCTCTGAATTGAGTCGCTGCTCTCGAATTGGGTCGGGGGTCCCAGACACATGAAGTAAGCTCATCTCCCTCACTTGGACCTTTTTTGCCTTTCTGAACTTTAACAATCTTAATTACTTTAGTGACCTCCCAATTTCCTCTTGCCTGACTTTTGAATAGGTTCCCACAGAGGGAGGAAATTGGGAATTGTCCTTGTTCCCTACCCAGCTGATCAATATTTCTGTTCCTCGTTCTAAGCACAGCTAAACAAACATACAATTGACAGATCATCAATTATTCCGTAATCAATTACTAACATCTTAAAAACCATTTCAAATCTCTTATTATTTTCTCTTAATTAGTTTAATTAACTCTAGTCCAGCTCAAATTCTTTCTTATTCTAACTAATTTCAACGCAGCTAGCCTATAACTAAAATCTTTATGTTTCTTTTAAATCTATGTTTCAGGGTGTCACCATGGCCACGGGGCTGCCCCAGGGCAGAAATCCCCTGCGGAGATACCGGGACCGGCTGTGGGAGATGGGACGCCAAACACACCGGCTTTAGTCTCTTTGGGATGAAGAAGTGAGTTTTTCAGTCTGTTTGGGATAGAAAACTACTTCTGATTGCATACGCCTGTTATACATGGGGTTTGAAAAGCATAATAAATACTAAAAAGGAATAATGATAAATAGCTGTGGTTCAAAAGGCATAAAGGAATTAGGAGGAACATATCTACTGACAGAAGATTTAATAAAAACTATACTATAAAAAAATCTTTTGCAGAGTTGTCAGTGGGTGTTCTTGGTTTTTTTAAAAATTTTGTATTTCTTGTTTCCTCTGATCTGCTTTGTTTTGAAACCATGGAAGCTAAAATGAGCAACATCAGGACCAAATCAACAGTTGGGTGCAAAGCCTCAGAATGAATGTGGAGCTAATGGAGGATTCACGTGCTTGAGACACGTGTGCGCACAGGTGCAGAAAAGCATCGCTCCTTTTGGAGGCTGCATTACAGCACACGAGTGGTCAAATCAGATTGACTCCTGTTTTCACAGGCTTCCCGGGCAGCACTTATCAAGGATCTCCTCAAGCCCAGTGAGTGATCGAGGACAGATCAAGGGTGGTTCTGGATAATCTATTTTCACTCAAATTTTCCAACTCCTCCCACTGGTTTGAAGTGCCAGTGTCCATTGTTTGAGCCACCACAGTGGAAAGGAGCAGCACAGCTGAACAGAGAAAGTGACTTTTGCCCTCAGAGCAGAGCAAGCAGGAAGGCACACGGCTTGCACACATGAAAGTCTCTTGTCCATTCCAAGAAAAAGGCATCCACCAAAAGCAAAGATTTGTTGAATTCAGTGTAAAATACAGTGATTTCAGGGAAACAGTTGAAAGGAATGCGATGAATGTGTCTTTGCAAACAGACCCTGTGAATCTGCTACTAGGCGGGGCCAGGGACTTGTAGGTAGGGAAGTGACAGAAGAAACCATCAGCTCGAGAGTCTTCCTGATGCAGAGTAAAGTAGAATCTGCAACCAGAATCAGCATCCATCGAGCACCTCGCACCCAGCATCAGCTCTGGATCCCCCCAGCTCCCATCATCCAGCCCTGGATCCCCCCAGCTCCCATCACCCAGCGCTGGATCCCCCTCAGCTCCCAGCATCCAGCCCTGGATCCCTGCCCAGCTCCCATCATCCAGCCCTGGATCCCCCCAGCTCCCATCATCCAGCCCTGGATCCCCCCAGCTCCCATCACCCAGCGCTGGATCCCCCTCAGCTCCCAGCATCCAGCCCTGGATCCCTGCCCAGCTCCCATCAGCCCTGGATGCCCCCAGCTCCCAGCATCCAGCCCTGGATCCCCAGCTCCCACCAGCCCTGGATCCCAGCCCAGCTCCCATCAGCCAGCCCTGGTCCCTGCCCGGTCCTGTCACCCAGCTCTGCACCCTCCAAGCCCCCAGCAGCCAGCTCTGGGCTCCCAGGCACTCCAGTTCCCCCTGCACCCTCACCCCACGGCAGCCTCACTCTTGTGCGGTTTGGGGAGCGGTGCCCTCAACCACCAGCGGTGGAATGACCCTGTGCTGGTTTGGGCACAGCCCAGTTTTTGGTAGCGGGGGAGGCCACGGAGGTGGCTTCTGTGAGAAGCTGCTGGAAGCTTCTGCTATGTCCGGCAGACCCAATCCCTGCTGGCTCTGAAGATGGACATGGCACTGGCCAGCTGGAGAGGTTGGTAGCGCCTCTGGGATGGCGAATGTGAGAAGGAAATCAAAGCAGCGCCTGGGCAGTTTTTTTCCAGGGGAGGCGAGGCGCCGCCGGCGGGGCCATCCCGGTGCCGCGGGTGTGGCCATGTGGCCGCTGTGGCCGCCGCCGTTTCGGTGCTGCCCGCGGCGAGCTTGGCCTGCCTGGCCGCTGTTAGCCAGCCGCGCTGCGAGCAGAAAGGCCGGGGCGGCGGCGGCGGCTTCTCCTTCTCAGCGCCCGCATGAAGAGAGGCGCTGAACGGCGGCTGCGACCGCCCGCGCAGGGGCAGCGGGGCCGCGGGGCCGGCAGGGCAAACACGGCAAACGATTGCCCGGGGCAGGACCGAAACCAAATCAACTTCTCCGTGCTGCAAAACCCTGCAGAAATCCTGGAACTGCTGGAATTCGTTGGCAATGGCACTTGGAGCAGCAGTTAACCCTATACCAGCTATTACATTGTACAGGAGGTTATGATCCAGATTATATAGGTATCTTATAACTCAAGCTATATTAGCATCTTGGAACTTTGACCCCAGTTGTAATGTTAACTAGTTAATATCTGCATAGAAAGGTTATTCTTAACATGTTTACACATCATTTACAAGCAGCAGTTCTTTCCTCCTAGTTGTAGAAAGAGGAGGGAGTGAGGACATGTAGAGAAAGACAACTTGACGGCACCAAGGTCAGTGGAAAGAAAGAGGGGCAGGAGATGCTCCCAGCGTCGGAGTCGAGATTTTCTCTGCAAGCCGTGCTGAGGACTGGGATAAAACAAACTGTCTCCCTGGGATCCATGAAGTCCACGGGGGGATGCAGAGATCCACTCCCAGCCCGTGGGAAAAGGTGCTCACAGCGGAGCGGCTGGGCGCTACAAAAGCTGTAATCCAGGGGGAGACCTGAACAGGGAGAGAGGGCTCCTGCTTCCAGAGATAGAGAAAGAGGGCCCTTGCTTCTGAACTGAAGCAGCTGATCCTTAAAAGACTACACCCCATGGACTAATGACCACACCTGCAGTTTTGGGAAGACCGTTTTGCCCGTGGGAGGGACTCACGTTACAGCAGGCTGGGAGGGACTGATACTCGTGAAATTAGAAACGCGCTGGAGAAGTGCACAGAGAACTGTCTCCTGTGGGAAGGAGCCCATGGCAGAGCAGAAGAAAGAGACTCCCCTCCCTGAGGGAACTGAAGAAAGATCTCGAGTGATGAACTGGCTTAAATACTCCCAGGCCCTGTCTCCCTGCGCTGTCGGAGGGAAAGAGGGAGGGGATGGAGAGGAAAAAAGGTGTTTGAAAGGCTTATTTTCTTCCTCATTATCCTACTCCGTTAATAATAAATTTACTTTATGCCTTTAAGTTTGAGCCTGTTTTGAACTTAGAATGTTTTTCTCTCAATCCTTATCTCAACTCATGATCCCTTCGTGACGATTTTCGTGAGTAGCTGGTATTTATAACAGTGTCAAACCATGAAGTGGCCCTTGTGTTCCATGTGGCCCCTCTCTGTCACAAGTGACCCTTGGTTCCATGAGATTCCATTGCCCCACACTGGTCCCCAGGTTGCCCTGAGGCTGCGCTGTGTCACAATGGACACTGGATTCCACAGGAGCTGGCAATGGCCCAGTGGCATCGGTGTCCCATGAGGCCCCACTTGGTCAAAGTAGAGCCTTGGATCCGTGAGATTCCATGTTGTCACAATGGCCTGCTGAGTTCCACGGGGCTGCACTGTGTCACAGTGGACACTGAGATCCACGTGCCCTGGCAATGTCCAAGTGGAACCTGGCTTCCACGAGGCCCCGCCGTGTTTGAAGGTGACATTTTGCTCCCCAAGATTCCATTGTGTCACAGTGGTGTCCTGGGTGCCACAAGGCCCCTCTGTGTCACACTGGAGCCTTGGTTCTGTGAGATTCCATTGTGTCACAGTCGTGTGCTGGGAGCCACGAGGCCCCGCTGTAAAACAGTGCACACTTGGTTCCATGAGTTTCCATTCCATCAGAATGCTCTCTTGGATTCCATGAGGCCTTGCTGTGTCCCTAGGGAGCCTTTGTTCCATATTTTCCCCCTGTGTCACAATGGTCTCCAGCGCTCTATGAGGCCACACCATGGGACAGTGGACATTTGCTTCCATGAGATTCCACGGTGTCACAATGGTCTCCTGGGTGCCATGAGGCCCCTCTTTGTAACAGCTGAGACTTGGTTCCCCAAGATTCCCTGGCGTCACTGTGCTCTCCTGGGATCCATCAGGCTGTGCTGTGTCACAGTGGACACTTGCTTCCTCGAAGGCTGCAGATGTTCCAGTGGCACCGGGTTTCCTTCCATGAGGCCGCGCTTTGTCCCAATGGGGCCTTGGTTCCATGAGAATCCATTGTGACCCTGTGCTCCCCTAGGTCCCACGAGGCCTTGCTCTGCCACAATGGCACCTTGTTTCTACTCGGCCTGGCAATGTTTTTGTGGCCCTTGTGTTCCATGGGGCCCCTCTCTGTCACAAGTGACCCTTGGTTCCATGAGATTCCTTTGCCCCACAGTGGTCTCCAGGTTTCCATGAGGCTGCACTGTGTCGCAATGGACACTGGATTCCACAGGAGCTGGCAGTGTCCCAGTGTCACTGGTGTCCCATGAGGCCCCACTTGGTCAAAGTGGAGCCGTGTTTCCATGAGATTCCATGTTGGCACAGGGGCCTGCTGAGTTCCATGAGGCTGCGCTGTGTCCCAATGGACAATCTCGCTGCCCTCGGCTCTGCGCTGCCATTGCCAGCCCTGCCCTGACCTCTTCCCAGCCTCACCCTCTGTGCCTTGGACACACACACATGCCCTGAGCTCATCCTCCCTCTGGGTGCTTCTCCTGCCCCAGCGCTGCCCTGGGAGGGTTCATTCCTCACAGGAGCTGCTGTGTTTGTACTGGTGCATTTTATAGCTCTGCTTCTGCCTCTCTGTCACTTGTGTCTCCACAGAGCTCTGCAGGGAGAAGATTCATGGAATGACAGAGGTGGGAAGAGCCCCTTGAGCCCCCTTGGCCAGGCTGTGGCTGGGCTGGAGTTGCCTTTGTCCAGAGCAGCCCCCGGGCTGCTGTGCTTGGCACTGGTGGCTGCAGCGGGGTTGGTCCCAGCCCAAGGCTTTGGCTGTCCCTGAGCAGGGCTGGCCCCGCATGAGGCGTCTCTGCAGCCCCCCCAAACCATGGGCTGGGGTGGGCAAGTGTTCCCAAAGGCACAGGGAGGGGACAGCTGGGCTGGACTGACCCAAGGGATCTCCCATTCCATGGGACATCATGGTCAGCAATGGACTGGGGGAAAGGAAGGGGGCAAGAGGGTGTCTGGATTTTCTGTATTGATCCATTTGTCTTCCAAGGCAGCCACTCCATGCACTGAATTCTTGCCTCCCTGTGCTTTCTTTGCTTCTGCATTTGGCCTTTGCTCTTTACTTCCTTGCCCCAACCATTAATCTCTCTTCATGGTGACTCACAGTTTTCTCAGCTTATTTTCTCCCAGTGCCTGGCTGGGGAGGGACAGTGCCAGAGACACTTGGTTGTCACTTGATGGACAGAGAGGTTTTACCACGGTCACCTTGCCCAAGCCTTCTCTTATGGGCACACCCAGAAGTGTCAGGGCTCTGTCGGGTGCCCACCCCTGAGCTGGGCTCATGCCCTGCTCACAGCCCCAGGGCTGCTCAGGGACACGAGTCCTTCCCTGGCACGCTCGCAGACAGTTCATTGCAGCACGGGCAGGGGCTCCCTGGGCTCTGCTGCCGCTGCCAGAGCCTGGCAGGGAGCTCAGCCCTGCGGGTGTCACCCTGCCCTGCCCCTGCCCGAGGTGCCCCACGGCCGCAGGGATGGGCACGGGGAGCTCTGTGCACAGGAGCTCATCCCAGCCCCGCATCCAGGGGGTTCCCAGGGGACGGCACTCTCTGGGAACTCCAGGAACAGCTGAAGGTGTTTGTGCTCGCTGGGTTTATGTCCCCCCCCCCCCACACAGGGTGTTCAGGGCTGTGTCTTGTCTGTGCACTGCAAACACGGAGCCCTGACCCGGTCCCTGGATGTCCCTCCATGGAGGGAAGAACAACCTCTGTGAGCTGGGCAGAGAGGCCCCTGCTGGCAGCGGCGCTGGCTTTGCCAGGGCACTGCTGGGTGCCCCCACCCTGAGCACTGCCACCCTTTGCTGCTCAGGGCTGGTTTCCTCTCCAGGGTGCTGCGTTGGGCACATCCTGGAGACAAAATTGGGAAGGAGATTGAAGCTTTCAGGCCCTGCACTGGGGAGATGCCCTCGCATGATGGAAATGCTGCTGCAGAGCCCAGCTCTGTCCCAGCAGTGCCCACGGCCTGTCCCTGCCTGCAGTCCCTGGGCAGTCACACAGCAGGACTGGGACCCAGCTGACAGAGCCCTGAGGCCTGAAACCAACGCAGGGGCTCTGCAGGGGAGTGTGGAAGAGAAGGAAGAGGAGTTACGGAGGAGAAGCCCTGGGGCTCCCTGGCAGTGCTCTCCTGCTGGGACTCTTTTCTCCCCCAGCTCTGCCCAGAGGCACCGACCCTGCAGCTCCAGAGAAGTCAGGGAGGAAAGATGTCAGGGAAACAAGACAACACAGGCTTCTTTCTTTTGTTCCAGCACACACATACTGTAGTGCAGCTCCCCGTTTCTACAGTCTCTGGGTCACACTGGAAAGGCAAATACCAAATTAAAAATGGAACAGACAAAGACTTTTGTGTGAACAAATTCACAGCAGCGTAACACCTGTGTCAGCAGCAACAAACACAGGACACAGAGTGGGCATTAATGAGTCACATCAGAGCAGCTCTGCAGGAGAATGAGAGTTTATTGCTGCTGAAAACCAGCCGTGATCCTTTTCCTCAGGGCATCCCTGAGCTCCTGCTTCCTCAGGCTGTAGATGAGGGGGTTCAGGGCTGGAGGCAGCACCGAGTACAGAACTGACACTGCCACATCCAGGGATGGGGAGGAGATGGAGGGGGGCTTCAGGTAGGAAAATATAACAGTGCTGAGGAACAGAGAGAGCATGGCCAGGTGAGGGAGGCACGTGGAAAAGGCTTTGTGCCGGCCCTGCTCAGAGGGGATCTTCAGCACGGCCCTGAAGATCTGCACATAGGAGAAAACAATGAACACAAACCAGCCAAATACCAAACAGACACTGACAGCGATGAGCCCAAGTTCCCTGAGGTAGGATTTGGAGCAGGAGAGCTTGAGGATGTGTGGGATTTCCCAGAAGAAGTGGCCCAGGCCATTGCCCTGGCACAGGGGCAGGGGAAATGTATTGGCCATGTGCATGAGAGCGTAGAGAAAGGCACTGGCCCAGGCAGCTGCTGCCATGTGGGCACAAGCTCTGCTGCCCAGGAGGGCCCCGTAGTGCAGGGCTCTGCAGATGGACACGTAGCGGTGGTAGCACATGAGGAGGAGGAGGGAATACTCTGCTGAGATGAAGAACAGAAAGAAAAACACCTGAGCAGCACATGCTGAGTAGGAGAGGTGCCTGGTGCCCAGAGGGAATTGTGCATGGCCTTGGGGACAGTGGTGCAGATGGAGCCCAGGTCGCTGAGGGCCAGGCTGAGCAGGAAGAAGAACACGGGGCTGGGCAGGTGCTGGCCGCAGGCTCCGGCACTGATGATGAGGCCGTTGGCCAGGAGGGCAGCCAGGGAGATGCCCAGGAAGAGGCAGAAGTGCAGGAGCTGCAGCTGCCACGTGTCTGCCAATGCCAGCAGGAGGAAGGGGCTGATGGAGCTGCTGTTGGACATTGGCTGTGTCCGGGCATTGGGTTCTGCCACGGAGAAAAAGACAGTGAAGAGTTAGAGGAGATGTCTGTAACCACAATCAAAGCCATTTCCCATCCACCCTCCCCTGGAACATACACAGACACCCTTTTGTGTTTAAGAGTTCTGAGGTTTTTGTTTTTAAGCTCCCCCCAAATCTCTCCTGGTATTCTTCGTTATCAGAAATCCTCAGGATTTCTGCTGCCCTCAGGGAGAACAGAGCAACTTTTGCAAGGCAAGATGATGAGTGGAGACTCAGGGGAGGTGCTCTGTCATTCTGACCTGCTCAGAGTTTCTCTGTTTCACTTTTCTCAAATGCAGAAGGTTCACCCTCCCATGTTTCCCTTAAAGATCACCAGGTGCTGCTGGGAGCAGATGGATCCACCACAGACCCCCAAATGTCCGTCCCTCTCTCAAGGTCTCAGCACCACATTCATAGCCGAGGACACACCTGGCTCATTTCACCAACCCAACAGCATTTTCACACTTGTAGCATCTCTGCTTTTCTCCTCTCTCTGGGCCTTTCAGATAACACAAAGATGCTCCAGGACAGATTTGCATCCTGGAGGGAACTCCCAGCTTGGAAGGAAACCTCGGGGAGAGAGCCAAGAGTCCCAGAGCTGGCACTGGATGAAGGGAGATTGAGCTGCTGCCCTGGCTGCACTGACAGCCCTGCCCAGAGCCGGGCACTGGGGACAGCGTCACCCTGAGCCAGCTGTGCCCCCTCCCAGAGCCCCCCAGTGCCAGGCAGATGCTCCCAGCCCTGTGCTCTGCAGAGGGAACTGGGCCCGGGGCTGCAGAGCTGCCCCACGGCTCTGCTGCAGCTCTGCCTGCACAGGAGGGGCTTCACGCCTTGGACCCTCGGCCCTGAGGGCAGAGGCTTGGCTGGGGGGCACAGGAGGGAGGGGGCTTGTTCAGAGGGAGGGGCTGCACTCGAGGGCATCCTGTGGAGGTCTCTAAGCTCTCCCTGACACATTGCTGGGTTTGTTTTCTCTCCTTCCCTGATCTCATCTCTGCTTCCTGGGGATTTTCCTCTGGAGCTGTTTCCCTGTGCCTGATCTCTCCCTGCCAGCACTCACGGACCCCAAATCTCTGTGCACTCTCCTTGGCCCTACAGAAACCTGCCTGTGTGCAGGGCACTGGCTGGGGCAGGTTCTGTTTGCAGCTTGGAGAAAGGACAGCTCAGACTGAGCCTGATGGGTCCAGCCAAGGTGATGCTCGTGCTGTCCATGGGCACAGGAGTGGCTGAAAGCACAGGAGGGATCTCCTGTGCACCTGCTGATCACTGAAAGTAACAGTTTGGATGTCCCAGGGACCTGACAAAATTCATAACACCTTTAATATTTATCCTCCCTCCCCACCATTCTCCAGTGGCAGGAAACTGAAAACAAAGTCTCAGGAAATGTCCTCATTTCTATCAAAATCCTTGTATTGGAAATATTCTGGGAGTGATCAGAAACCCTCAGCCCGTCAGAGCCTCATGAGCATTTCATCTCCCCTGCACTCGAGATGCTCTGAGTTGTACTCACAGAATCCGTAGGCACGGGGATGTTGCAGCTTTAGGAGATCCCTCCAGGAGCTGCAGCTGCCGTGTCCTGCAGCCAGAGGCTTCCTGTGCCAGGGGCTGGCAGTGATTCTCCCGCAGTCACTTCCCAGCCTCTTCCCAGCCCCGGCTGAGTTGAAGCCCTGTGTGCCTCTGTGCTGTGCCCGGGCTGGCTGCAGGCAGTGCCCCAGCCCTGCTGGGCTGTGCCCAGGAGCTGCTCCTGGCCAGAGCTGTCTCTCTGCAGCGCTGCCGCTTGCCAGGAGCTGCCTCTGTGCCAGGAGCCCGGCCCAGCTCAGCAGCACAGACACAGCACAAGGACTGTAATGACCCTCTCGGGCCTTGGTGCTGAGGCCCTGAACATCAGTCCCTGACAGGGACTGGCACAAACCTCTCAAGGATTCAAGTCAGAATTGAACTTCAAAGTTTCTGGAAGTTTTCATGGGTCCCAGTGAGGGACACAACTGAGAAAGTGTCCCCAGGCTCCAGTCAGAGCAGAGAACTGGAGGCAGGGATGACAGGGGGGGACAAAGAGAAGCCAAGTCTTGGTGCCCTGGGGCACAGCAGTGTCTGTGCCACCAAGGGCTGGGAGGAGACACCTTGTCCTGAGGCCCTGGGGCCTCCTGGCACAGCCCCAGCAAGGCTGGGCACTGTCAGCCCCTTGTCCTGCCCTCAGCATCCCCCCACATCCCAGTGGCCTCAGGGATCTGCTGGAAGGAGTCCCTGGGGAGCCTTGGTCAGGAATGGCCCTGGGGGGCTCCTGAATGCTCCCAGGGACTGCAGGGTTTTCAAAGGACTTTGGCTTTGGCTTTTGCCTGGGAGTCTCTGAGAGCTTTGTGCAATCCCGGCCTCCAATTCTCTCCTCCAAGGAGTCCATGAGGAGCCTGTGGTGGGCATGGAGCTCAGTGGGACCCATTGATGCCATGAGACTGTGGAACAACATAGGGGAAGAGTCCATGGGGAGGTTGTGAGAAAGAACAAGCAGCACTGGGGAGGATGTGAATGAGGAACAAGCAAAGGAAGAAAAGGATAAGAAAACGCAAACTGAAGGACAGTTGTGACATACACGACAGACAATGTGACACACAGACAAGAGCCAATCACAAAGCATAAAGCAGCGTGTGAAAATGCCCTTAACCCATAATAATTATGCACGATCATGTGTAGGGAAAGCAAGAACTGTATATGAGGGACAGTAGGTCATCAATAAAATGGCTTCTGCCTGATTCACACTGAATCGTGTAGAGTCCATTGTTTCTCTCCGCAGCCAGCAGAAGAGACAATTGGACAGAGTAGATGAAATTTTTTAGGGTGTAAAGGTAAAAAATCAGCTCTTCCCAATGAATTTCCAATGTTGATCTGAGTCCCGATGGATGTTCCTGCCCCTGCGTTCATCCAGGTGCCTATGGGGATCCAGGAGAACGTGGAGAGCACCAGCCAGGGGTCTTCCCAACACAGATCACAGGGAATGTGGGGCACCAGGGCTCTGCCAAACGTGGGTCCTCTGATGGGGGATGGAGCTGGAGCAGAGGACAAAGCTCTTCCCACAGTTGGGGCACTCGCAGAGCTTCCCTTAGCAGTGCCTCTGTTGGTGTTGGGTCAACTGAGAGCTCCTGGAGAAGCTCTTCCCACACTGGGGACACTCGTAGGGCCTCTCCCCGGTGTGGATGCGCCGGTGCCTGATGAGGTCAGAGTTGTACCTGAATCCTTTCCTGCAGTCAGGGCAGCGGAAGGGCCTCTCATCCGTGTGAATGCGCTGGTGCAGGAGGAGAGTGGAGCTGGTCTGAAACCTCTTCCCACACTCAGGACACTCGTAGGGCCTCTCCCTGGTGTGGATGCGCCGGTGGCGGATCAGGTGGGAGCTGTGGCTGAAGCTCTTCTCACATTCCCCACACTCATAGGGCCCCTCCCTGGTGTGGATCATCTGGTGGCAGATCAGGTGGGAGCTCCGTCTGAAGCTCTTCCCACACTCAGGACACTCGTAGGGCCTCTCCCCAGTGTGGATCCTCTGGTGGTTGATCAGGGTGGAGCTCAATCTGAAGCTCTCCCCACATTCCCCACACTCATAGGGCCTCTTCCCGGTGTGGATGCGCTGGTGGACGATCAGGTCATAGCTATGTCTGAAGCTCTTCCCACATTCCCCACACTCGTAGGGCCTCTCCCCAGTGTGGATCCTCTGGTGGATGATCAGGTGGGAGCTCCGGCTGAAGCTTTTCCCACATTCCCCACACTCATAGAGTCTCTCCCCAGTGTGGATGTGCTGGTGGCGGATCAGGTTGGAGCTCTGGCTGAAGCTCTTCCCACATTCCCCACACTCGTAGGGCCTCTCCCCAGTGTGGATTCTCTGGTGGTCGATCAGGTGGGAGCTCCGCCTGAAGCTCTTCCCACATTCCCCACACTTGTGGGGCTTCTCCCCATTGTGAAGCTGCTCATGAACCACCAGCTCTGACCTCTGGCTGGATCTCCGGCCGCCTTCCCGGCACAGGGTGGGTCTTTCCTCCTCAGAGCACCCTGGGCTGCATTTGCAGCCCCTCCTCCTGCGGGATCTCTGGGGCTTTTCCTCCCTGTTGGATTCCTGCACCATGGAGCCACTCAAAACGGCCTCTTCCACCAGGTTCTGCCGTGGGGATTTGTCCTCCCTGGGCTCCGTGCTCAGCTCCTTGTCTGGGGGAGGAAGGACAAGGAGAGGATGGGATTTGCCTCCGTGCCACAGGGAAGGGGAAGGAGATCCCCCCAGTCCGTCCCCGGCAGGACGGTGTCGGCAGAGGGGTTGTCCTGCAGCCGGGGGCGATGCTGGGCTGGGAGATGGAGCAGGAGAGAGGGGGAAAGGGGCACTGACTTCCTCCTCACCTGCCTGGGGCTCCTGGGGCATCTTCCTCTCCCTCGCAGCCTCCTCCTCCATTGTATCAAGGGCTGGGAATGGGAAATCCTGGTTTGGGGAAAACAAGGAAGGAGCACATTGAGTTTAAGGTCCCTCTGCCCAAGTCCATCTCTAGAAGTCACTGGGCACTGTGTGTTCATAAAAATCTGCTCTGAAAAAGCCTCTCAGGAGTTCCCTGTCTCTGATCTCCCCCCTTTGGTGTTCAGGGGTTCCCCCCTGTCCCAGCTGCTGGGGGTCCCTCTTTTATTGGGGTCCCCCTCTCTACTTGGTCTCCACCCTCCCCAGGCTGCTGGGAGTCCAGGAATCCAAAAGCTCCCCCCTTTGGTCTTCCCATTTAGGGATGCTGGGGGTATGGGGTCCCCAGGTCCCTTCTCCCCTTATTCTCTGCTTTGGGGTGCAGGGGGTCCAAGGAGTCCCCCCTGCCCCTCTCCAGGCTGTTGAGGGTCCTGCGAATGGCGGCGCTCCCCCCTCTCTGGGCTCCCCACTTTGGGGTCCTGGGGCTCACAGGGGGTCGCTCCTCCAGACTGCCGGGGCTCCCCTGGTCCCGGTACTGCCCCTCTCTGCTTGTCCCACTCTGGGGTCCCGAGGTTCCCCCTCTGGCTCTCCCAAGGGGTCCTGCAGCCCCCTGGCTCCGGGCTGGAGGTGGCCGTGCCTGACCCGGGCAGACCCAACCCCCACCACAGGGCATACCCCACATCCCCCTGCCCGCTGCCAGGGCTCTGCTGGCACCGCCACCGGGACCCCCAGAAACACCTCCTGGGGACCCCCAATGTCCTCACAAGGGGCATTTTCTGCTCAGCTTTGGAGTTCTTCATTCTCCAAACATCCCCACGAAAAAAACCCAACCCAGGGAACCCCCCTGGGATATCTGGGCCGAGCTCCCGCTCCCCGGGCACCTGCGGGATGGGGGGCGATGATCCCACGGGTGGGGGGCTGTGAATTCAGGGAGTGCTCAACCTCATGTGGGGAGTGACTGGGTCTGAACTGGGGGCAACTGGGTTCAACTGGAACCACACTGGGAGATAATGGGAGCAGCTGTGCCCATGCTGGGGTCATACTGGGATCCTAATGGAACTGACTGGGATGATACTGGGAGTATCTGAGGATGACTGCGACCATACTGGAATCAGACTGGGAGGGACTGGAAAGGTGCTGGACATGACTGGAACCATACTGGAGGTGACTGGGAGCAACAGAGACCATGCTGGGAGCAACTGGGCCCACACTGGGAGTGACAGGGAGTCACTCTGGGCATGACTGGAATAATACTGGGAGTATCTGGGAGTGACTGGGGGCATACTGGGGGTGACTGTAACCATGCTGGGGGTGACTGGGTGCAACTGGGATCATACTGGGAGTGACTGGAAGCAACTGGGACCATACTGGCATTGAGAGGGGCAACTGGGACCATACTGGAAGTGACTACGGTTCCTACTGGGATTACAGCAGGAGTGAATGGAACCTGACTGGGGGTTACTGGGAGCTGCTGGGCCCATGTTGGGAGGAAAATGTGGACACATTGGGAGCAACTGGGATCAACTGGAGGGTACTGGAACCATGCTGAGGGCGCTGAGGCCACAACTGGGATCATACTGGGAGCAACTGGGACCACACTTTGGGCAATTGCCAGAAACTGGGATCATGCTGGAAGACCCAGGAAGTAATTGGGAAAGACTGGGATAATTCTGTGGTAACTGGAACCTTACTGGGGCAACTGGGAGCAACTGGGAATGACTACAAGAATGTTCAAGGCAACTGGGATATACTGGGAGTGTCTGTAACCATACTGGGGGTGACTGGAACCACACTGGGAACAGCTGGGATCATGCTGGGGGGAAATGAGACCACGCTGGGGGCACCTGGGAGCAACTGGATCTATGCTGGGGGAAACTGGGCATGACTGGGACTATTCTAGGGGCAACTGGGATCATACTGGGAGGAACTGGGAACAACTGGAACTATGCTGGGGCAACTAGGATCATACCGGAATCACAGTGGGTCCATGCTGCGTGAGACTAGGATCACACTGAGGGTGACTGAAATCATACTGGGATTGACTGGGAATGGCTATGAGCAACCGGAATCGTGCTGAAAGCAACTGGGAAGAAGTGGGAGTGACTGGGAGCATGCTGGGGGTGACTTGGATATACTGGGAGAGACAGGGAGTCACGAGGATCATACTGGAGCCTACTGGGCTCATGCTGGCATTGACAGGGAGCCTACTGGGAACACCCTGGGGGTCACTGGCATCATACTGGAAGTGACTGGGATCATACTGGGATTATAGAGGGTGTCAGTGGGGGTTACTGGGAGCTACCAGGCCCATGCTGAGAGCCTACTGGGGATGCACTGGGAGGAACTGGGAATGATAGGATGCATGCTGGTGACAACTGGGATGTACTGGCAGTGACTGGGATAAATGTGGGGGCAACTGATCCATGCTGAGGTAACTGGGAATGCCTGGGAATGACCACGAGAATGGTCAGGGCAACTGGGGTATACTGGGAGTGTCTGAGACCATGTGGGTGCTGACTGGGACCACACTGGGTGTGACTGGGAATGTGCTGGGGAGAACTGGGACCATGCTGGGGGCAACTGGGGGCAAATGTGAGTGACTGGGGCCCTGCTGGGAGAGACTGGCATCATACTGGGAGTGACTGGGACTATGCTGGGGCAACTGGGAGAACGGGGAACACACTGGACAAAAATGGGAAGTACTGGGAGCAACTGAGACTGTGCTGGGGGCAAACTGCATCATAATGAGGAGTGACTGGGAGTGACTGGGTTCATACTGGGAGCAACAGGGATTCTGCAGGGAGTGAGAGGAAGTGACCAGGATCATACTGGGTCTGACTGGGCTCATACTGGGAGCAGCCCTTCCCGCCCCGGGACCCCCGAGCCCCTTTCCGGCCCCGGGACCCCCGAGCCCCTTTCCCGGCCGTGCCGCCCCTGCAGCCCCCAGACCCCCCCTCCGGGGTCCCGCCAATCCCAGGGGTCCCCCCTCTCGGGGTCCCCGCTTTGGGCTTCTGGGGCTCTCCTCTCTCCGGGGTCCCGCTTAGGGAAGCCGCGGCTCTCCCGGGGGTGCCCAAAACCGGTGTCCCCCCGCCCCCGCCGGCGCCGCGCCGTCCCCACGGGGCCCCGGCAGAGCTCGGAGGGCCCGGCCCGAGAAGCCCAACCCCCACCGCGGGGGGACCCGCATCCCGCTCTGCCGCCACCGCCACCGGGACCCCCAAAAACACCTCCCGGGACCCCCGATGTCCGCCCGAGGGGCATCTGCGGCTCGGCTTTGGAGTCCCGCAAGCTCCAAACATCGCGCCGCCCGCCCCGACAGAGAGGATGAAACAGCGAGCCCCAAATAGATTCCCTGGAAGCTCCAAATATCCCTCCCCCCCTCCAAAAACACCTCCCGGGATGTTTGGGGCGAGCTCCCCCTCCCCGGGCACCTGCGGGATGCGGGGCGGGCGATGCTCCCGGCCCGAGCGGCTGCGGATGCAGAGAGCGCTGCCTGCACGTGGAGCCTCCTCCGCCTGCTCCGGCTCCTCCTTCTTCCCCCCGGCCCTTCTCTTCCTCCTCCTCCGTCCCGCCTCCTCCTCCTCGTGCCCTTCCTCCGGGAGCTCTCGGGGCAGCGGGGCCGGGCCGGGCCACGATGGGAAAGGGCTGGGTCACCCCAGAGCGAGCTGGGGCAGCGGAGGTTTGGGGCAACAACGGGAAAGGGGTGGGAGAGGGGGGATCCGGGGAGGTGGGACAGCGGGAAAGGGGTTCCAGTGGGGTCCCCCAGTTAACCCCAGCACCCCCAAACCCCGTCCCAGCCCTCCCTGTTCCCTCCCCATCCCCGGCTGAGTGGGGGGCTCAGCCCAGGACCCGTCGCCGTTCGGGGCTCCCCCGAGTGCAGCAAACGGGAGAGTGCCCCCCGGGTGAAATTTTGGGGTTCGCTCTACCATCGGCGCTTTGAGATCCGCCGGTAAAATTGGTCCCCACTATAACTCCCGTTAAAAGGGCAACACCACTCCCGTTGATTCCGGCAGCGGAGCCCGGGGGGGGTGGGGTGGGGGTGGGGGTCCCGGCAGAGTTTGGGGGTCCCGGCAGGGTTTGGGGGTACCTGGGTGATGCCGATGATGGCGATGGGGACCCCGTGCTGGGTCTGAACGATCGCGAGGGGCTCCTGGGGGGGTTTTGTGGGTCCTGGGGGTTTTTGGGGTCCCGGGGGTTTTTGGGGGTTCCCGAGAGGGGTTTTCAGGAGTCCCAAAGTGGGGGTTTGGGCGATCCTGGGGCGAATATTTGTGTGTCCCAAGTCTGTTTTGGGGTCCCTGCCAGTGATGGAGATGGGGATCCCCTGCCAGGTATAAACCTTCTCAAGGGGGTCCGGGGGGTGTTGGGAGGTTCCGTGGGAATTTTGGTGTCCTGAGAGGGTTTTGGGGGGTCTGTATGGGGCTTTGCGGTCCTGGTGAGTTTTTGGAGGGTCCCGGGGATATTTTTGGGGTTCCCCGGGTGGTGTTGGGGATTCCCGGGAGGTTTTGGGGTACCTGGGCGATGCCAGTGACAGAGCTGGGGACCCCGTGCCGGGTATGAACCTTCTCGCTGCGCACAGGCAGCGTCAGCGTGTTCAGGGAGATCCTGGGGGCCCGGGAGGTTCACCCCAAATCCCGGGGGACCCCATATGCTGAGAGACCCCCCGAAATCCCCTCGCCGCTGGATCTGCTGCAGGCAGGGGGGCACCAGCACTCGGCCCCCACCCCCACTCTCACGGGGGGGCTGCAGAAGAAATCTGGGGGGTACAGACGGGTGAATGGGAACACCTGGGACCATGGTGGGATCATAGTGGGATCATCCTGGGAGTGACTGGGATCATATTGGGAGTGACTGGGATCATACTGAGTGTAACTGAAGGTGACTGGGATCATACTGGGGTGACTGGAGCCCCAGGGCCCATGCTGGGAGTGACCTGGGCCCCACCCCGGGTGGAACTGGGGGAACTGGCCCAGCAGGGGCTCAGGGTTGTTCTCCCCCAGGGCTGCCCTGGGTCCTGCTGCCACCCCCGGCCCCACGGAGCGGAGGGACAGGGGACAGCCGAGGGACAGGGGACAGCCAAGGGACAGGGGACAGCCGAGGGACAGGGGACAGCCAGGGAACACGGCCTGGCCCAGGGACACTGTGCTCCAGCACTCTGGGCTGTTGTGCCCGGGGCGTTGCCCTTGGGCTCCCAGGACAGGCAGAGGGGGCAGAATCCCCTCCAGGAGCTGTTGTTGGCTTGAAGATTTGGTGTTGGACATTCCCACGGAGCCACCTGCAGTGGCCGGAGCCCGGGCAGTGCCCGGTGCCACCAAAGCCGCTCCGTCAGTGCCCTCCTGTCCCGGGCAGGGCAGAGAACACCGAAGGAAAGGCCCGAGCTCGGCTCGGGGCAGGGAGAGGGCACTCCCCTGGCGCTGCCACGGGCACCACAGACCTGGCCTGGGGAAAGGATTGGGATTTATGTCCCAGCGAGTCGCAGCAGGGATTGCTTCTCATTTCACCGCTGTCATTTGATTGGCCATGAATTCCAATCATTTCCCCATGGAATTCCCATGTCAATGGGCTGGGGGGGAGATCCATCCATGGAATTCTCACCTGACTGGGATGAGAGTGAGATCCGCCCATGGAAATTCCATGAGAATTCCTGCATTCCCAAGTGCCCCATTCCTGAATCCCACATTCCCATAGGAATTCCCCTCCCCCTCCCACACCCACCTTTGTGCTCCAGAGCCTCCTGACCACATCCGATGTATTCTGGGAGCTCTTCCACACAGGTGTGTCCCAGGTAATGCTTCATCTGCTCTGCCAGGATCCCTTTGGATTCCCAGCACCTCTGGGGGATCCGGGTGGCACCGTCGGACACCGCAAAGTTCCCGGATCCCAGCTGGAAAGAGATGAAATCTCACCCGTCATAGCCATGCCGGTGGGATCCATGGACGCTCCGTTGGACAGGAGGTCGCAGCTGGGAACCACCTGCACCGTGGGGAGACCTGGGAACGAGGAGAGAACGGACCCATGGAGTCGTGTCCCAGCCCCACGGAGCCCCTTGCAGCTCCCTGGATTCCTATGCCAGGCACACAGATCCCATCCCACTCCCACAGATCCCATTCCCACAGATCCCAGCCCAGCCCCCGGCTCCCCCCACTCCCCCCGCTCTGGTTGTACCGGCCCCGTCTCCAGGTCACTGTCGGCCGCGTGCCGGTTCCTCTCCTTGAGCCGGGTCTGGCTATCCCAATGTCCTGGGTCTGGCCATCCCAATATCCCAGGTCTGGCCATCCCAATATCCTGGGTCTGGCTATCCCAGTATCCCGGGTCTGGCTATCCCAATATCCTGGCTTGGCTCCCGCTGCCATCCCCGTGCCTGCAGCTCCATCCGGCCCCGCTCGCTGTGGCAGCACTCGGAGGGGGTCCCATCCACGTCCCCATGATCAGGGAGTGGGGGGCCCCCGGGCCGGGCCCTGACAGTGCCACTTCCAGGTACTGCAGGGAGTGGAGAACTGGGGGGACACAGAGATCTGGGGGAGTGGGAGTTCAGGGATCCAGGGGGTCTGCAGGTCAAGGAAAGGGGGCACTTGAAGAGCTGGGAAGGAGGTTCAGGGGCTCAGAGTCAAGGAAAGGGGGTGCAGGGACTGGGAGAGGTGGGATGGGGTGTCCAGGGAATCCTGTGCCCAGGAAAGGGGGTGCCAGGGGGCCTCAGTGTGAGGGAAGGAGGGGCTGAGGGGCTGGGAAATGCAGGAATGGGGGCACAGGGTTCCCAGAGTAAAGGAAAAGGGTGGGGCTGGGAGAGGGGGGTGGCCGGGAAAAGGCTGCGTTGGTGCGGGGTAAGGGGGTGCAGGGGGGTCTCAGTGCCGGGCAAAGGGGTAAAAGGGCATCTCGGTTCTCAGGAATGGGGGTCCAGGGGGGTCTCAGGGCCGAGGAAATGGGGGGCAGGGACTTGGAGAGGCAGAAGGGAGTTCCAGGGGCTCCCTGTGCCCAGGGAAGGGGGGTAACAGGGTGGGGGCACCCGGGAAGGGGGAGTTCAGGGGGTCTCCGGTTTTGCAGAAAGGTGGGGCTGGGGGCTGGGAAAGGCAGGACTGGGGGTTCGAGGCGTTCCAGGGCGTCCCAGGGTCAAGCACACGGGAGGTCTGGGGGCTGGGAGACATGGGATGGCCGGGAAAAGGGAAGCAGGGGGGTCCTGATGTGCGGCAGTAGGGGATTCAGGGGGGTCCCTGTGCAGGATGAGGGGTTCAGGGGGGTCCCAGGGGGTGCTGGGGTCCCAGTCCCCCCTCGCCGCCCCAGGAGCCCCCAGCCCCAGCGCTGGAGCCATCGCGCTGCTCCGGGCAGATCCCGGCGGCGCAGGCTGGGAGATGCGGCAGTGCCCGAGGGAGGGCGGGGGAACGGGGGGATCACTTCCAGCTGTCCCCAGGGAAGGCTCTGTAAATCCCAGTCAATCCCAGTCGCTCCCACACATACCCAAAATCTTTAAAAAAGGACTGCTGAGGTCAGTAAGATGGATCAATGCCACCAGCATATTTACAAATACCTGAGTTGTCTTTCTGAAAAGATCAGTTACCTCTTAATCCAGAGTTACAAAAGATTTTTCACTCCACATTTGGGTTTTGGTTTTATGTGTCATAATATTTTCTGGGTTTTTTCTTTTTTGCTTTTCTATTAATAAAACAGAAAATACGTCCTAAATGATGGAGCAGCACTGCTGAACACAGGGACATGCAGAGGGACCAGAAGCAGCTGCCTTTGTCCCCCTGCAGCTCCAAGGCCCAATCTCAGAGCAGACAGGGCTGGCAGAGACTGGCAGGCTCCCTGTTTGCTGTGCTGCCCCACTTGTGAGCGGCCCAGCTTTGCGTGAGGCACAGGGAGAACAAGGGGCAGCTCCCTGCCAGCCCCGCAGCCCAGGCAGCCCTCGGGCCCTGGGGCTTGGGGCACTGTCAGCACCCGCTGCTCCAGCGCCCGCTCCTGCTGGCACTGACAGCAACACCCAAACTGTGGCTGATCCCGAGGGAGCAGCAGCAGGGCCTGGATCTGATCCCTGACTCTGGGGCAGGGCTGGACAAATGACCCCCACAGCAGCAGCAGCAGCAGCAAATGGAGCTGACTTTCAGCACAGCCCCTGCCGCTGTTCCCTCCCGTTGGCAGCGGTGCCACAGCAGCCTGGGGCACCTGGGAGCCCTCAGTGCCAGCAGGGACTGGAGATGGCAGCCCTGGGCTCCTGGAGGGTGTGCAAGGAGCAGAGGTGGGCACTCCCTGTCCATGTGGAGCTTGCAGGTGGCAAAGGCTGCTGTGAGCAGGCAGCTCCAAGGGCAGAGAAAGGAGGGTCTCGAGCACTGGATCTGTGCCAGTGCCACAGCCCTGGGCAGCAGCCACCGAGCCCCGGGGGCACAGAGGGCACAGCAAGAGGGACAAAAGCAGTCAAGGGCAGAGACTGGGCAGGGCGAGAGCTGGGAGCAGGAACAGCTGCTTCATTGCACTCTTGGAGAAAGCTCTTGGCTGTTTCAAAGCGCTGAAAGGCGTGAAGGGCACAGAGGAGGCCACAGCAAACAATGCTCCTGTTTTCACAGCCTCCCCTCTCCGTGTGCCAGAAGGAATTGGATGAACTGTATTCTTCTCTCCAAGTCGTCTCGTTCAGCATGAGCAGCTCAGCACCAGGAGCTGAAGGAGCTGAAGCCTTAGGCCACAAGAGCTGAGCAAGAGGAGCCTTTTTGACCAAAGCAATGCTGGTACCATGGACCTGGCTAAATGCAACAGACAGAATCCTGGAATTACAGAATCCTTTCTGTTGGAAAAGACCTCTGAGCTCATCGAGTCCAACCATTAACCCAGCACAGTCAAGCCCAGTACTAAACCACGTCCCTGAAGTGCCAAGGCCTGGACAAGAGGCCTGACTGAGGCCTGAACAACAGGCCCTGAGCCAAAGGTGACCTCTGGATGAACCTTCCAACCAAAGGTTATCTTTGTATCTGCTCATTACCGAACTATGCATGATCATTAGCGCTGTGATAGATGTATCCACTCATTAGTGAAACATGTATTGACCTTTCTGTGTTTAGAAGCCAGGCAAGGCCATGAAATCCGACATTTGGCCTTGTTTGGGGCTGTATGGTCAAAGTCAGCTCCCTTGGCTCCTCCTTGAGCTCTGGCCAGGCTTAGGAGGAAGCCAAGAGGAGGATGAAAGCAGATGTTCCCGCACTAGAAGTGCTGTCAGTTTGTTTCTCCAGCACTGTCAAAGCTGGGCCCTCTCCCAGCGGGGTTGGAGCCTCAGCTGTGGCTGGAGGCAGCTGCAGGAATTCCCAGTGTCCGGGAGTGGCTCTGCAGTCCTTGGCTGGGACAGCTTCCCCCAGCTGATGGGTGGCTCTGGGTGATGGTAAAGTCTGAGGGTCACTGGGGCTGGATCTTGGTTAATCACTGCAGGCAATCTTTGGCACTGATGACTGGGGGCATTGCTGAGCTGCTCCTTCTGCTGTCCCTGCTGCTTCTCCCCCAGCCGCTGGCACCAACTCCCAGCCACCCACTCCTAAAGCCACGGGCCCACTGGGACACTGCAGGGGCTCGTGGAAGCCAGCGGCCATTGTGACACAGCGGGGCTGCACAGAGCCCACGGTGCTTTGTGACCCGTGGCTCCCAGGAGAGCCTTTGTGATGCTGGGGAACTACAAGGAAGCCTGGCTCCTCTGTGACACCACCATAGAAGCTCACGGAGCCCTGGAGACCGTGGTGACGCTATGGAGCCTGATGCAACCCTGCCTCCACTGTGACACCACAGAAGCTCAGGGAGCCCTGGAGACCGTGGGGATGCTAGGGAAGCTGACGGAACCCTGGGCACCACTGTGATGCTATGGAACCTGGTGGAACCGAGGGGCCACAGTGTCACTGTGGGGGATTTAGGAAGCATGAGACCCTGGTGGGAACCCAAGGGATGATTAATCCTGGCAGGAACCTGCTCCAGGTGGGCTCCTCTCTCCCGGCTTCCACAGGTGCTGCTAGGATCCCACTCCGGCACTGGCTTGGCACGGGCTCACGGCTTCCTTTGGCAATGGCTCTGCTCCAGGATGGCATGCTGCAGAGAATGCAGGTAGATTTTGTGCTCACTCCTGGCATGCAGCTGGACAATAAAGCCTGATCCAGCCCCCCCTCAGCCCATGTCCGGCTCTGGCATTGGGGCGGGGCAACTTTGGGAGCAGCCCCAGCCCTGCTCCTGCTCCCGGCTGGGCACCCAGCTGCTGGGACACAGGTGTGTCCTGTTGGCCCCGCCTGCCCCCACACCCGTGGACAAGATCTGGGGCACTTCGAACCCATTTTAAGGGTGAATTAGGTCGGTTCAGAGAGGGCAAAGGGACAATTTGAGAGGCTTTCTGGGCTGTCCTTGTTTTGCTCCCCACTGCAAATCTCCCCCCTCTATTTGTATTCCCTGCCCCGCCCCTACCGGTTCCTCCCGTCCCCTCCAAACCCCGCTGCGGAGGGGGAGGTACCCTCAACAGCTGCTGTCCCACGTATATGGAAATGCCCTTCCCCGTTACCCTCCGCTCTGTCCTCGTCCCCGTGGCCTTGCAGCCGCCAAAGGGGACAAAGCCGGAGCGAGGAGCGGACCCCGCGCTGGCCCACTGCGGAGGGCTTCCCGTGGCTCCGCAGGCGCCGCCGCTCGCCCCGTTGCCAGAGGGAATGCCTAGGGCGGCGGGCGAGCGGCCAATCCAAATGGGGCTAGGACGACAGGGGCGGGTCGCGGGGGCGGTGCCGCGGCGCCCGGGAGCAGGGTGGGCTTTGCTTGGGGCCGAAAGCGGGGTCGGAGGGCCAACGAGGGGGGGTGGCCGCACAAAGTCCCTTTCGAGCGCAGGGAAATGCGGCGGTTTCAGGGCCACACGCGGGCGCAGGGCCGGCACCAGGTGCGGGCCCGTTGGGGGAGGCAGCGCACGAAGGGGTCGGGCAGGGCATGGGCCCTGCTCCCAGTCTCACACTTCTGCATTTGGTCCTGCTGCTTCCCATCATAGAGAAACACCTTTAAGTCCTGACTTCCTTGTTTTCGCTGTCCTGGAAGCAGGGAATACAAAGAACCTGTGGCTGGCCCTGGATCAGCTGGGAAATTGTGAGGGTAAGTGCCTTCTGCTGGTACTTGCCATAATCATGTTCCTCCACACTTGCCTTCAACCAATCCTTTCCCAACATACCAACACCATCCATCCTCTGTTGTCGAGACCCCTTCTCGACTCCCCTTTTTAGCCACCTGGGCATGGATTGTTGAGACCCTTTCTCAACTCCCCTGATTGCCTCTCCCCTCTGCCCCCCCACCCCCGGTCATGGATTGTCTTTAATTACCTCTAGAAGAATGTGCAAACTACCTCGACATTCTCCCAAGGGACTCTTTGGAGATATTTCAGTGTCATCATCCCTTTTGCTGGGACCCATTCCTGGCTTTATGTTTGCTACCCTCCATGGGTGCCCTGGTTTACCTGTGGTACCCTCCATGGGTGCCCTCCCAGGTTTACTCCCTGAAGATCCCATTGTACTCACCAGTGAGATTTTCAGTGGTCCTTCCCTGCAGACTCTTCATGGACCCCCCCTGGTCCACCACTTGTCTGTCTCCTGGACAGTCTTGGGAACCCAATCAATCACCCGGTGCTGCCACCACTGAAGGGAGCTGATCACTGAAAAGATAAGTGAGGTGCGCCTTCAGCTCCGCTCGTTGTCTGCTTCACCAGGATGGTGGAAGGATTGCAGATGAGTCCCCATCTTGTCAGGAAAATTAATCTACAAAACCAGAGGTTTATGTCCAAAAAGAAGACAGAGGAGTCCTGCAACATTATTCGAATAAAAGGAGAGGCCATGGGGCATTTCCCATAGTCTCTCAAATGACTGGGGGACACAGCCTCCTTTTTTATCCTAAGTTCCCTGCCACATCGCCCTCTTTTTTTTCTCACTGGCTGAGGTACTCAGCAGGTACAGACTTCCCGAATTGCTTACTCTATGCCCCACTCTAATATACATCCCCCTTTCGTTATATAAAGGAAAGAAGAAGTAACTATTCATAGTTCTATTAAGTCTTTGTTGTCCTGCTCCAGGTTTAGGAATTTAACATGGCCTTGGCTGATGTCGCGGGTTGGGTTTGTAACCGGGCAGAAACACCAATTTAGTGTAGTGATTTGGTCTAAAATACTCATTACTGTTTATCCTCTGTGAGATAAGAATTAGGAGAAATGCAAAGCGGGCACCAACTTGAAAGAATATAAAGAAGTTTATTAACAGACCTAGAAGAAGAAAAGAAAAAAACCCAAAAATTTATACCACCTTCAGAACTCTCCTCCTCCCCCCACCTTCCTCCCTTCTCCCACTGACAATGTAAAGACAACCCTTAAGATGTTCAGTCTGTTTACCACTTCCATAATAACCTTGTTCAGTCCATTTAGAAAGAGAAGTCTCTTTTTGCTCACGCTATGAAAACAGTATCACACCGAGACAGCCACCCACTTCCAAATATTGTTCAGTCCATTTAGGAAGAGGAGTCTCTCTGCTCACATGTGAGTCCCTTCCCCCGACTTGCAGCTTTTCCCGCAACTGCTTTCGAGGGTCCACTCTTGAAGTTTTTTGGGGTACAATTTTAAGGTTGAGCCATTCAGAAACAAAAAAACCAGAGGCCCTTCTCCTTCCATGGGAGCAAAGGGTCTTTCTTATCTTCAAGACTATCTCTGGGAGCATCTCTAGGAATTGAGGTTTTTCTCCTTTCCTCTTTGGAGCAAAAGTCCTCATCTGGTTCATCTCTCTCTCTGTCCAAACTTCTCATGAAATTACAGCTGCGGCAGCATCTGCCTATTGCTTATGACTTGAACACTCCACCCCCCATATCTTCATGAAATTACAACGGGATACTCTGATATATCATAGCTTCACAACAGACTTTCAGCTTTAAGCATCTCCTCTCTCTCTCCCCTCAGGTTTTCAGCTCTTCACAGCAATAAAAGGGTTAATCTCACCTCGGCCTTGCAGCTGGAATGTTGCTTATCGCTGTTGGTCACTGACCTGTGCCGGACAGAGGTGCCGCTTTGCTGAATCTCGGCCGCAGTGGAGAGGGGGGGGGTTCCGAGCCTCTCTGGCCGCCCACGGCAAGGCAGTGGGGGGGGGTTCCATGGCTGGAACAGTCCCATGGCTCCAGGCTGGCCGTGGCCCGGCCCGGCCTGGCCCAAGCAGGGCCTGGCCGGGCCCACTGGCCCCTGCACGGGGCCCGCAGCCACCTGTCCCAGCGCCGGAAACGAGAGAGAGCTTGGGGGGGAGTTTGTCTATTCTTAAGTGTGGATCACAGAGGCGGTCACAACTTTAAGTGGCTTAAAGAATTGTCCATATTCAAACTGGCCAGCTGATAGGTTCTATCAGGTCCCAGAGGAAGCTGTAAGCACCCCTTAGCAAGGATATCCCTTCCGGGACTATGCTTGCTAACCTATGACAGCTGAGCAACAGGTTGTGTTGATTAGTAACAGTTTCTAGAACTAATAGTTTCTCCTGTTACTTCACTACCCAGAAGTTCCTAGCCCTATCTACAAGCAGATTCACACGGTCTGTTTGTAAAGACACATTCATATCATTCCTTTTATTCCGACACCTACTCGGCTGCAGGGTGGCTCCCCAGGCACCGAACATGCTCCCCCCCTGTAAGAGACGGTCCAAAGATCCCTCATCTGCCTCACGATCATCGCCGAGAACAGAGACTGAACACAGGAGTCCTGGCCTGGCTGAGGTGGGATGTCTGCTGAGTGTTGCCTACGGGTGTGCCCGCTGGGAACTGGTACGCATTCCTGAGGAAAATTAGTGCAGGTCCCAATGGACTGCGCCGTTCTTGCTGCCCAGGCGGGAAGGACTGAGCTGAAGCGGAAAGGAACGACCTGTCCTGCACACCTGTCCTGCACACCGGTCTTGTGCGTCTGTCCTGTACCTGTTTCCCAAAGCAACGGACTCCACAACAATGGCTGTAAATTTCCCAACCTCTTGGCCAGTTGCCCCTCGCTTCTGAAAAGGACTATAAAGGGACTTTCTGAAATAACCAAGTCGGAGAGATCTCCCCCACGGAAAGAAGACGAATCTATTGGCGGAAGACCACGAGGACTTCGTCTCATCCGTTGGTAGCTATTGCCCCCCCCCCCCCCCCCCCTTTTTCTTCCTCCCTACTTTGTGTCTCTCTCTCTCTTTCTCTCTTCTATTGCATTACTGTGTTGTGGGCACTTAATAAAGGTGCACTGTTTTGATTTAAACTGAAATTTCTTGTGTCCTTTTTACACTCTGAGATCTATAAACGAACCATCACGACCCCCGCTTGCATTAGCGGATCGTGACACCCCCACACACATACCCCCGGCACACACACACCCCGGCACACACAACGCCCCCTAACTTGCACACCCCTGGCACACACACACCCCCATCACACATACACACACACCCCTGCACACACACACACCCCTGCACACACACACACACCCCCATCACACACCCCTGCACACACACACACCCCTGCACACACACACACACCCCTGCACACACACACCCCTGCACACACACACACCCCTGCACACACACACCCACCCCCATCACACACACACACCCCTGCACACACACATACCCTGCACACACACCCCTGCACACACACACACCCCTGCACACACACACACACCCCTGCACACACACCCACCCCCATCACACACACACACCCCCATCACACACACACACCCCTGCACACACACACACCCCTGCACACACCCACCCCCATCATACACACCCCCCTGCACACACACACACCCCTGCACACACACACACACCCCCATCACACACACACACCCCCATCACACACACCCCCCCCTGCGCACACACACCCCTGCACACACACACACCCCCATCACACACACACACCCCTGCACACACACACACCCCCATCACACACACACACCCATCACACACACACACCCCTGCACACACACACACCCCTGCACACACACACACCCCCATCACACACACACACCCCCCTGCACACACACACCCCTGCACACACACCCACCCCTGCACACACACACCCCCATCATACACACCCCCCTGCACACACACACACCCCCATCACACACACACACCCCCCTGCACACACACACACCCCCATCACACACACACCCCTGCACACACACACCCCCATCACACACACACCCCCATCACACACACACACCCCCATCACACACACACACCCCCCTGCACACACACACCCCCCTGCACACACACACACACACCCCTGCACACACACACACACCCCTGCACACACACACACCCCCATCACACACACACACCCCCATCACACACACACACACCCCTGCACACACACCCCCATCACACACACACACCCCCATCACACACACACACCCCTGCACACACACACACCCCTGCACACACACATACCCTGCACACACACACCCCTGCACACACACACACCCCCATCACACACACCCCCATCACACACACACCCCTGCACACACACACACCCATCACACACACCCCCCTGCACACACACACACCCCCATCACACACACACCCCTGCACACACACACACCCCTGCACACACACATACCCCCATCACACACACACCCCTGCACACACACACACCCCTGCGCACACACACACACCCCTGCACACACTCACACCCCCATCACACACACCCCCATCACACACACACCCCCCTGCACACACACACACCCCCATCACACACACACCCCTGCACACACACACACCCCCATCACACACACACCCCCATCACACACACACCCCTGCACACACACACACTCATCACACACACACACCCATCACACACACACACCCCTGCACACACACACCCACCCCTGCACACACACATCCCCATCACACACACCCACCCCTGCACACACACACCCACCCCTGCACACACACACCCACCCCTGCACACACACACACCCCTGCACACACACACACCCCCATCACACACACACACCCATCACACACACACCCACCCCTGCACACACACACACCCCTGCACACACACACACCCCCATCACACACACACACACCCATCACACACACACACCCCCATCACACACACACCCATCACACACACACACCCCTGCACACACACACACCCCCATCACACACACACCCCTGCACACACACACCCCCATCACACACACCCACCCCTGCACACACACACCCACCCCTGCACACACACCCACCCCCATCACACACACACACCCCCATCACACACACACCCCTGCACACACACACCCCTGCACACACCCACCCCCATCATACACACCCCCCTGCACACACACACACCCCTGCACACACACACACCCCCATCACACACACACACCCCCATCACACACACACCCCCCTGCGCACACACACCCCTGCACACACACACACCCCCATCACACACACACACCCCCATCACACACACACACCCATCACACACACACCCCTGCACACACACACCCCCATCACACACACACACCCCCATCACACACACACACCCCCCTGCACACACACACCCCCCTGCACACACACACACACACCCCTGCACACACACACACCCCCATCACACACACACACCCCCCTGCACACACACACACCCCTGCACACACACCCCCATCACACACACACACCCCCCTGCACACACACACACCCCCATCACACACACACCCCCCTGCACACACACACACCCCCCTGCACACACACACACACACACACACACACACCCCTGCACACACACATACCCTGCACACACACATGCCCTGCACACACACACCCCTGCACACACACACACCCCCATCACACACACCCCCATCACACACACACCCCTGCACACACACACACCCATCACACACACCCCCCTGCACACACACACGCCCTGCACACACACACCCCTGCACACACACACACCCCCATCACACACACCCCCATCACACACACACCCCTGCACACACACACACCCATCACACACACCCCCCTGCACACACACACACCCCCATCACACACACACCCCTGCACACACACACACCCCCATCACACACACACCCCTGCACACACACACACCCATCACACACACCCCCCTGCACACACACACACCCCCCTGCACACACACACACCCCCATCACACACACCCCTGCACACACACACACCCCTGCACACACACACCCCTGCGCACACACACACACCCCTGCACACACACACACCCCCATCACACACACCCCCATCACACACACACCCCCCTGCACACACACACACCCCCATCACACACACACACCCCTGCACACACACACACACCCCTGCACACACACACACCCCCATCACACACACACCCCCATCACACACACACACCCCCATCACACACACACACCCCCATCACACACACCCACCCCTGCACACACACACCCACCCCTGCACACACACACACACCCCTGCACACACACACACCCCCATCACACACACACACACCCATCACACACACACACACCCATCACACACACACACCCATCACACACACAGACCCCATCACACACACACACCCCCATCACACACACAGACTCCATCACACACACACACCCCCATCACACACACACCCCCCTGCACACACCCACCCCCACACACACAGAGTCCCCTGCCACACCGCTCACAGCTGCCGTACCCTCGCCACCATGGCCGGTTGGCAGAGCCCACTGCTCACACGCTTCCCCAAACCTTGCATTGCATTGCTGCTGTCTCTGTAGCCTTCCCTCGGCCTTACTTCACTCCACTGCCTTGCATTGACTTGCTCACCCATCCCCCACCTGACTTCCCTTCCCATTTGTCCAGGTCAAACCTTTCATTTCCTTCTCCTTCGAGGACTCTCATTGCCTTGCCTACCTGTCCCTTGTTTTGCCTTGCAAAGCCACCACTTGTCTTGCCTTGACCTTGAAGCCATTCCCTGCCTTGCACTAATTTGCTCACCCCTCCTCCACCTGGAATTCAAGATCCCTTTTCTCCTGGCATTTCCCAGCCTTGTCCTGCCCTGTTTGCTCCTCCTAGGACTCTCAAGGCTCTCATATATCCCCAGTGTTTCAGGAGCACGTGAGAAGAAGCCCAGGGGAGGACACATGCTGCCGGACTCCTCTTTAAGGGCAGCTTTGTCTGGAACCAATCCTTGCATGTCTTGAATTTTGGAGGCAATTCATATTTTGCCCTTGGGCTCTGAGACTAGAATGAGAGTTCTTTTGTCTACAAAGGCAAGCAGGTAGCTCAAGTGTTTAAGGTGCAGATTAGAGATGGCCCATGCAGGATCAAGGCCGGATAGAGCAGTTGGTCCTGGCCGCCTTTGTCTCCCAGTAATCCTTGAATGTACCTGTCACTTGCCTTGCCTTGGCAACCAAAACATTTCCTTGCCTTGCCCTGCTAATTCTCCCTAGCCTTGCATTCCCTTGCATGCCCATGCCTCACCCTTGACCTGCCTACTGCTTTCCTCCAGGGCCTTGCCTTGCCTAGCCCTTCTGGCCTATCCATCACTGGGCTTACTTTCTTATGCCCAGCTCTGCCTCTAACTTCTGGGCCTTCCCTCGCCTACCCCTCCATTTGCTTTCCCCTCACTGCCCTGGCCTTGCCTCCTGATGCCTAGGCCACAAGATAATGCTTGAGCTATGGAAAAAGCTGTAGCTGTGTAGAAAGTAGTTACTTTGTAACAGGGTATCTGACTGAGGCACTTCTTAGAAATCAGCAAATTTAGCAGAACAAGCTAACTGCAAAAAGCTGACCACTGGCTATTTGAACAATCTCACAGAGCATGTGCAGAAAACAGAGGTGAGAAGTTCAAGCCCGAGGAAGACTTATGAGCCTTCATCAGAAATGACCACCAGGAGGCTGATGATCACATCGTGCAGAAACCGCCCATGTGCTCCAAGGGCTGACATCATCATGTGATTAGAAATTTTGTTGCACTGTGAAGGTTGGGAAAGTATAATGGACACATTAAGTTAAAAAGTATAAAAGCTGGTACTGTGCAAAGAATGGATGAGTGAGTTCGTGGTGGAGCTATCCCACTCACTCCCGGTATTGAATAAACAAATACCTGCTCTCTAGGCCTTATAATATGGAGCACTGTTTTCTTGCCTAGTCCTTGGGCATCACTACCTCTCCCTTGACTTGCCTACAATTGCCTACACTTGTTTTGCAGTGCCCTGCCTGCATGGAAGGCAAGGTAAGGGGTGGTAGGCAGGGCAAAGCAAAGACAGCAAGTTGTAGGTAAGGCAGATGTAGGCAAGGGAAGCAACAAGGGTAGGCTTAGGAAAAACTAGGCAAGGTACTGAAGGCAAGGTCAAGTGACTCGGAGTGCCTTTCTTTGGGAAGCAAAGGACAAAGTGCCAGTGTTGCTGGAGCAGATGTTAAGGTACCATGGGGAGGAATAGTCCAGCAAGACATTTCTCTCCTGGCCCCTTCTGTGTAGGAGCAATTGTTGGATGTATGCAATAGTGGAGGTGGTAAGCGACTTTCACTTGGTAAGTTCCAGAACGAGAATGGCAATGCTTTTTCATGGGAAGGAAAGCGTGTAGCCCCAGTGTTAGGGGTGCAGAGAAGAAGCTGCCTGGTGGAAGTCAAGGGTGGCAGCAACTTTCTGTCCTGGCACATTTGGTGTGGAAGCATTCCCTCAATTCATACAATTATGAAGTCAGTATCCATCTTTGGAAGGTGGTCTCCTGACAGAATCAATTTGGCATATGGTTTCCGCTTCTCAGAGGTGGCCTTCTGAAATACTGGCAGCACACATCTTTTGTACAAGGTAAGAACCTACACTGAGTCTTGGTGAGCAGCTGATCTAGTGCCCAGGCTGGTAATGCCCAGTAACAGTGTTCTGGCATCTTCATATGGGATCAGTCCCTTGATGTTTTGTATTTTGGAGGAGGGGATGCCATTAGTTTTGAGATGGGCTTCTAGTTCCTCTCACTGGCAAAGAAAGCAAGTTTGGATGCGCACTTTGGGTGCTCCTAGAGAATTTAAAGGCTTTTTCCCAATACGCAGTTCCCTGGGTTAGAGCTGTTGAACTATCAGTGGGAATGCAAAGGCCAAGCTGTTGAGCTTTTTCTCCTGGTACCTTTAGTGTGTGAGCAGTCCCTGGTGCTGTTGCATTTCAATCCTGACTCCATGAGGCTGAAGGCTTAGGATGGTACATAGAGCTGAGAAGGAAAATGCTGATAGCATCGGTGTGTGCTGGGAGTTCAATGGGTGCAGCTGAAGTTGTAGGCAGCAAGAGCTTTCTCAGCTGGCACTTTTGTGAGCTGTTTTTGCCAGATGCTTTCAAGTTTGTAGCTGGACTCTGCAAGAGTGAAAAGATTTGTTAGGGCTGATAGGAAAGATGTGTGCTAATGCCTTTACAAACAATTCAATATGTGAAGGTATGGGTGTTAATGTCTCTACCAGCCTCACACTAGTTTGCTGCAGAACCTAGGCAGTTTGACTCCTGAAATAGACAAATAGGTCCACACAACCCTGATGTGTTGGTTTTGCACAGCCTGCTTTTTTTGTAGTGGAGGGGCAACAGAGGTGGCTTCTGTGAGAAGCTGCTAGAAGCCTCCACCATGTCTGTCATTGCCAATCCCTGATGGCTCTGAAGATGGACATGCCGCTGGTCAAGGCTGGGCCAATTAGGGATGATGGTAATGCCTCTGTGATAACACATTTAAGAAGAAAATCAAAACCAAGTGGGGCATTCAGTTTTAATTCATGGTCAGTGGAGAAGGAAGGGGAGAAGGTGATCCAGGCGCCAGAGCCCTGGTTTCTCTCCAGGCCATGGTGAAGAACATGGTGAAGCAGCTGTGCCTGTGCAGCCCATTGGGGGTCCATGGGGGATGCAGAGATCCACCCGCAGCCTGTGGGGGAGGTGCCCACACCAGAGCAGGTGGATGCCTGGAGGGGGCTGTGATTCTGTGGGAGACCTGATGGAGAGAGGGGACCCCTTCTTCCAAGCTGGAGAAGCCTGTCCTTGGAGGACTGCACTCTGTGGAAGAGTGATCCACACTGCAGCAGTTTTGGGAGGACTCTTTGCCTGTGGGAGGGCAAGTGAGGGATTATCACGGGTGCCTGGCATTTGGGCAGTGTCAAACCACGACACCTGAGTTTCTGAACTTTGGAGGAAAATGACATATTCAGGGTGGGGAATATGTGATAGGTTGTTTGGGAAGTTTGTACCTTCCTAGTACCTCAGCCAGTGGGGAAGGGAAGAGGGCAACATGCCACAGGACTTCAGGATAAAAGGAGGCTCTGTCCTCTGAAACCTTTGAGAGAGAAACCCCATGGGGATATGTCCCAGTGGACTCTCTCCCTTTATTCAAATAAAGTCACAGGACTCCTCTGTTTCCTTTATGGACACTGGTTTTTCATAGCATGATTTTCTCGCACAAATGAGTGCTTGTCCAGTGTCCTTCTACCATCTTCCACGGCAAGGGGAGCTGGAGGAATGCCTCACCCAGTTTTGGTGATCAGCTCCCTTCTATGTTAGCTGGCACTGGATGATTGATTGGGTTCCCGAGACTGTCCAGGAGATTGACAAGTGATGGACCAAAGGGGTCTGTGAAGAGTCCGCAGGGAAGGACGATTGAAAATCTCACCAGGGATTACAATGGGATCTTCCAGAAATAAACATGGCTGGGCACCCAGAGGGGGCAGTAAAGGAAAGTCGAGAAGGGGTCTTGACTATAGGGATGATGTTCCCGAAATATCTCTGAAAGGTCCCTTGGCAGAATGTTGAGGTAGTCTGCGCATTCTCCCAGAGGTAATTAAGAACAGGGATGCCCAAGGGGGTTAGTAAGAGAAAGTCAAGAAGCAGTCTCAGCAATGAATGCCATGAGGGGGCAGTGAGGGAATGTCAAGGAGTCTTGACAACAGAGGATGGATGGTGTTGGTTTGGGAAAGGATTCATTGAAGAGGGGTGTTGAGGACTATGGTTAAGGCAAATAGCAGCAGGAGTGTAGAGAGATTCCTTATGGAACAAGGGCATATGATAGCCCTGGAAAGATTGGACAACCCAGGGTTGCTGAGGAAAAGCCCCTGAACTGGCCCCTGGCTGCAGGCAGGCCTGGAAAGCACCTGCCTGCAGGCAGCCTTGAAAGTCCTTGGCAAAGTTATACACTGGTCATCTCCCCCGCTGATTAGAGGCTGTCTAGAGGGACTGGGTGTGAATCTTTGCAAAAGTAGACATAAGTTGGCATAGTTGAACAATAAAGGGAGAACGATGCTCAAATCGCATTGGTGTACGTGTCGTTTATCTGGCCAGCTCTCCAGACTTGGTCCCTAACGCAGGAGTCTGTGTGATAAGGAAAGAAAAGAGAAACAGCGATGTTGGGATGTACTCTTCTTTATCTGCAACCTAATACAGGTCTGGCTGTAGGATTCCAGGATAGGAAAAACAGAGGCATTGTTCCTACAGCCCCTACCCCTCCCTGGGCCATTATGGAGCCAGGGTAGAAGGATTTGGGCTTGTATGCTTACTTCTCAGGACTCTAGGGGGTTTCTCTATGGCAAGGATTGCCTAGGCCAGGTGCAAAAGTGGCAGCATGGACTGGGGGCCTGTGGGGGAGGTGCGGGACTGAACTGAGGCTGTGGGCTCAGCGCTGGGCAGTGCCTGACACTGCCACCCCCGCGGGCAGGAGCTGCAGTGGCCCCCTGGCTCCAATAAGGCTGGCAGGATGTCCCATTTGTCCCTGTGGTGCCTGCCTGCTGAGATGCGCTGGCACCTGGTGCTTTACAGCATTTGTGGTGCTGGGAGAGTGGCCAGAGGGGCTGGACGGGTGTGCTGGGGGGGTGCATCTGGACACTGCATCAGGACAGGGACCGGCTTTGGTATACAGTGTAAGGTACAATTTGTCACTAAAGCCTGCCCTTATACAAGAAGGGATTTTTTTGGGGTCACCAGAGAAACGAGTGATTTTGCAGACAGCTCGGTGTCTGTGGGAGGGTAAAAGCCCACAGGCAGCATGAGCACGGGTTGAAGAGGTGGCAGAGTGGGCCCCTGGAGGAGCTGGTGAAAAAGGAACATCAGGTATATATAAGAGGTGATGAGGAAAAGGTAAAGGTAAGGGCAAGGATAATGGCACAGTTTTTACAACTCCCAACAGAAAAAGTGCAGGGAGCCCCAAGACCAAAGGGAAGGAGGCTGCCACTGGGATTTAACAGGAATTTGTCTTCCCCAGTGGGAGGGGGTCAGCCAAGACAGCAGCTGGGAAAGAATCAATGTGCCATATGTAGGAAAAAAAAGAGAACATTAGAAATGGATTGTTAAGGGTGTCAAAGTCTCCTATTGTATCAGGGGCTACCCACACTGGAGCCCTTGATAACATGCAGGGTGGGTCTGAACTGAGAAGGGTGTTTCCTAGTAGACACAGGAGCCACTTAGATTACTTTGAATTTTATGCCAAAGCGGGGACAATTGTCCAAATGGTTTTTTCCTTATTCAGGAAGTAAGTGGAAAGATGAGCAGTGTGTTTTATTCAGCCACTGCTGGTGAATGTGGAGGATGGGTTTGAAATGTATACATTTCTGTTTGTTCCTAGTTGTGGTTACGGTTTGCTAGGAGGGGATTTGATGACTGAGTTGGGAATGTGGGTTTAGTGTTGTGAGGGGTGATGGGGAGGCTAGCACTGTTTTGCTGATAAAGCTGATGCTAAAATAAACCCAGAAGGGTGGGCAGTCCCAGGGAAATTTGGAAAAGTGGATATGGAGCCTCTCCAAATTACTCTGAAGCAATCAGGACAAGTGGTGTCTAAAAAGCAATGCCCTATTTCAAGGGAAGGAAAGAAGGGGTTACAGCCAGTAATTGAGTCCCTGTTAAAGTGGGGTCTTTTGGAGCCATGTATGCCTCCGTATAACACCCCTATCCTGCCAGTTCTGAAATCAGATGGAACCTATAGAATGGTGCAGGACCTAAGAATAATAAATGAGGTTATTAAACCCAGGCACCCCATGGTCCCAGGTCCTTATACCACCTTGAACTTCCCTCCTCACACAGCTATTATTCAGTACTTGGTTTAAAAAATGCTTTCTGGGGATGCCCACTTACAGAGGATAGTAAACAGTATTTTGCTTTTGAGTGGGAACAAGAGGAAAAAGGGAAAATGGTAAAGCAACAATTGATATAGACAGTCCTTCTGCAGATATACATAAGCACCGGTTTTATTTGGGAAAGCCTTAAGAATTCACCCCACCCTCAGGGACTAGGTTATTGCAGTATGTGAATGACTCAATAAACCTGATGAGCAGAAACAGCCCGTTGGACCTCCTGCAGCACTCATCGCGCTTCCGGAGTCAACTCCCGAGGTAAATTCAGATCAGGATCCCCTTTTAATATATTAAAAAGCAGGGAAAGTTGCTTTGGGGTTAGACCTAGATAAGGTTGTAACCAATTGATGACACCCAGCAGTTTCTGAGCATCATTCAAGGTTTTAGTTGAATACGGGAATTGCACCTCTTGGCGTTGGATAGTTTGGTCCAAAATTTTCTCTCCTAAATATTTCCAAGGAGGATGCTGTTGAACTTTCTCTGGAGCTACCTCTAATCCATAGGCATGCAGAGCAGAGAGCAGCTGAGGCTGTATTCTCAGCAGCTCGTCTCGAGTGGACGCTGCCACCAGGATATCATCCATGTAATGGTAGCAGCGTGCATCAGGAAACTGCTCGCAGACTCCGGCTAAAGCTTGGGCGACATACCACTGACAGATAATTGGGCTATTCCTCATCCCTTGAGGGAGGACCTTCCATTGGTATCTCTTATCAGGTTCAGCATTGTTAATGGCAGGCACAGTAAAGGCAAATTTTGGTTTGTCATTAGGATGCAAAGGAATTGTGAAAAAGCAATCCTTCAAATCAATGATCAGGATGTCCCACCCTGTTGGAATCACGGTTGGTGAGGGCATGCCAGGCTGCAATGCCCCCATACCTTCCATTACTGCATTAACTTTTCAGAGATCCTGCAACAATCTCCATTTCCCTGATTTCTTCTTAATTACAAAAACAGGAGTGTTCCAGGGGCTAGTAGAAGGTTCAAGGTGCCCCTGTTGTAACTGTTCCTAAACCAGCTGATGAAGGGTGTCTAACTTCTCTTTTGGTAGGGGCCACTGCGGCTCAAAGATTGGTGTATTAGTCAACCACCACAAAGGCAGTGTAGGATGCTGTGCGCCCTTACACACAGTGACCCCTGCTAAAAATTTGTCCCAATCCGTACGCCCCAAGCTGCCAACACATCCCGTCCCCAAAGGTTAAGGGAACTGGTAGTAACATAGGGCCTAATTGTAGCTGTGTGTCCCTCTGAATCCTTCACCATCACAGGCTGTTCGCTTAAATAGCTCTGTGTGGTTCCTCCTAATCCTGCGATGGCCGATCCCACCGGGGCTAAAGGCCATGAGGGAGGCCACGCAGAGAAGGAGATGATAGTCACATCAGCACCCGTATCAATCAAACCTCGAAGCTGAATCCGGGGTGGTTGGGCGCTTGGCAGGACCAGGGTACATGTCATCTGTGGCCTTTGGTCAGAGATGTCTGCAGTCCAGAAGGCCTGCGGAAGTCCTGTAGATCCACTGCCGTTATCTTCCTGAGTTTGTTCTACCCTGGGGACACAAGACTTAAAAGGCACTAATTTAGCAAGGCAGGTCTTTTCAGGAATAGTTACAGGGGGTTTTTGCGTGGAGACCATAGCGCAAATCTGACCTTTAAAGTCAGAATCAATAACTCCTGAGTGCACTAAGATTCCTTGATGGGCAACGTCAGGTTTTCCCACCAGCATCGCACTGGATCCCTGGGCTAAGGGTCCATATGCATCCAAGGGAACCTTATAAATACCGCTAGAGTCTAAGACGACTGCGACATCAAACCCGTCTGATTCCGTGGGTGCCGCCTGATCCCTGGGTGCCATCTCTAGGGTGGCTGGGTAGGCCTGTGCCTGTGTCACTCTCTGGGGGAGCGACTGCATTGGAGAGCAATTCCCCTCTTTGCATCCCGGTGGAAGTTTCCAAGAAAGGCTGACCATTGGCATGAGTCTGGGATCTACAATATGTAGCGGTGCAGGTGGCTGCAACTACTTTCTCCTGAGGAGAACTCAGACAACCAGCTGTGGTGGTTAGCAACCCAAGTTTAGCATGTAAATTTGCAGTCATGGTGAGAACCCACGATTCCTTTGTTTTATCTTTTGCATGTTTTCCCCTGATTGGTTAATATTTTGTCGCTTTGTTTTATGTATGAAGTTATGTATATTCATTTTCCTTCTTTAATATGTATTAGTTCTAGAAAGTTCTTTTTTCCTCGACACCCCATTGGATCCTTCCCTGAGTCCCTTCCATGTTTTGTTCCCATTGGTTCCCTTCCTGTCAATCCCACCTGCTTGTCTATCCCATTGGCTGAGATTCCTTTCCTCACCTATTCTCTACCCAGTGTAAGATCCCTGGACTCTCCCATCAAATGGTCTCTTCATCCCTGTCGTTTCATGGGAATAAACCTGCGTGGAACACATATGGAGAGTCCCCTCTCTTTACTTCTTTGCCTTTGCCTGCGTGCCTGCTAAACAGCGACAGAAGGACACAGCCCCTTTTGGGTGAGGAGCTCTACCCCGTTTTTATTGTGTGTTGGGCACTGAGTGTCACCTTCCAGAGGGGTTTCAGCGTTAACCTCCGGGCTTCTTAGTGTTGGCATGTGAGGGGTAAAACCCCTTTCTGCCAGCTCCCAGTGGCTGCAAACCCCTCCAACAATAGTCTGAGCAATGCCCTGCTGTGCCACACCTCTTGCACTGGGGGATCGGTGTGTTCTCTTTTTGGCTTGGCTTAGGCTGTTTCCCTTTTTTGTGTGTTTGGGTTGCTTTGGTTCACTATCAGAAGATGTGTGAACAGGCTGCAGGAACGCAGCCAAAGCAGACCTTTTCTGATTCCCAGATCCCACCTTAGCGCAGACTTCAACCACATCTGTTACCTCAGGGTCTCCTGGTAAGGCATCTATGATTTTTCTGCACTCTTCATTTGTGTTCTCTCTCACTAACTGCCTTAACAACATATGCCTTAACCCGTCATCCTCAACCTGCTTCTTGAGAGAAGCAGCGACTTTCTCTACAAAGGAGAGGAATGACTCTGATTTCCCTTGAACTATTTCAGTATATCGCTTTCTGGGTGCAGACAACTCTATGGTTTTCAACAGGGCAGCCATGCCGACCTGTTGAGCTTGCTGCAGGACGCTAGAGGACAAAGTACCCTGTAGACTGGGATCAGAGGAGGGACCAGTCCCCATCAAAGCATCCATTCCTGCTGTCTGTCTAGGATTGGCAGCAGGGAGCTGCATATTCGCTAATGCAGCCTTGCCGGCCAGCTTTCTCCAGGTTTTCTCAAAAACTGTAAATTGTACAGGTTGAAATAGGATTTGATCCAGGTGTCTGATATCAAATGGAGCAAGCAAATCTGTATTTATCACCCTTATTATCTGCATAACCTCAGCAGAACCTAGCCCATGTTGTGCCACCTTGGATTGCAGATCCTGTGCAACCTTCCAAGCAATCACCTCATGCTTATCACGCTCGCCTGAATTTGGGAGAGCCTTATACACTGGGAAAGCTTGGACCTCCCCTTTCAGGGAGTCACTACCATCCTGAACTTCTGGCACAGCCTCAGGATGCAGTCTAACAGCTTCCTCCCATAATCCTCAAATCTGTTTGGCATCCCAAGTGTTTCCAATAAATTCCAATCTCCCTTCTCCAAAGGCCGCATCTTAACTGACTCTAAGAAGCAATTGTAGTGGGTCGGACACGCTGTTACCGTGCAGTCTTGAAAGGTCCAAGGGCGAGACCAGCGCAGCCTTTTCCTTTGCAGCCCAGTCTAATAATTCACAAAGTGAGTTTTCAGGAATGGAGGTGTGCATTATACTGAACACACCTTTCCAGACCGTTACCACAGCGTCGGTTTATGAGCCGCTGTTCGCCATTTTCTCCATCCCGTCGGACCTCCTGGTCCCGGGGGGGAGGAATGGAACAGTGTAGCTCTAGAGAAATTCGGCTTGGCTCGCAGCAGCAGGACACGTCGCAGCGTGCAGATCATGTCGGCGTAAACCAATTAATGTGCAGTAAATATTACCATATCCCGCAGCCGTAGGGAGGAGGAGAGAAATCCAGCAGGCAGGAATTGTGCAGCAAGACTGATTTATTTAATTATTTTACAAACTCTTTCATAGACTTTTTTTCTTCATAGTCTAATTGGACAAAGGATCAGCCACCCCTTGGGGTGACTGGCTAAAATCCTAAAACATCCATTATCAAAATATTTTCCTACTGTACTATAAACAATGTTCTACAAGGTCGCAGGTGTTCATGGTTTATAGAACTTCTGCTAATCTCTTCATGAGAGAGAAAAGTATCCCACGGCTTAGAAAACAATGCTAACAGCATTTTTGTATCCACACTGTGGTTAGCCCTAAATACGGATGTAACCAACTGATGATACCCAGCAATTTCTGAGCATCATTCAAGGTCTTAATATAACCCAAGAACTGCACCTCTTGGTGTTGTATAGTCTGATCCAGAATTTTTACTCCTAAGTATTTCCAAGGAGAATGCTGTTGAACTTTCTCTGGAGCCACTTGCAATCCATAAGAATGCAGAGCATTGAGCAGCAGAGGCTCAGCAGCTCGTCCTGGGGGGATGCTGCCACCAGGATATTATGGTAATGGTAATGGTAGCAGTATGCCTCAGGAAACTGCTCATGGACTCCGGACAAAGCCTGAGCAACATACCATTGACAGATAGTTGGGCTGTTCTTCATGCCCTGAGGTAGAACCTTCCATTGATATCTCATCGCAGGTTCAGCATTGTTAACTGCAGGCACAGTAAAAGCAAATTTTGGTTTGTCATCAGGATGTAAAGGAATAGTGAAAAAACAATCCTTCAAATCAATGATCAGGATGTCCCACCCTGTTGGAATCATGGTTGGTGAGGGCATACTAGGCTGCAATGACCTGATACCTTCCATTACTGCACTGATTTGTCGGAGATCCTGTAACAGTCTCCATTTCCCTGATATTTTCTTAATTACAAAAACAGGAGTGTTCCAGGGACTAGCAGAAGGCTCAAGATGTCCCTGCTTTAATTGCTCCTGAACCAGCTGGCGAAGGGCGACTTTTCTCTTTTGGTAGGGGCCACTGGGGAATCCAGATAGAGGTGTTTACTAGCCACTGCAAAGGCAGCGTAGGATACTATGCACCCTTCAGCACAGTGGCCCCCATTAAAAATTCGTCCCAATATGTACCCCCCAGGCAGCCAATACATCCCGCCCCTAGATGTTAAGCGGAGCTGCAGTGACAAAGGCCTGAACTGTAGCTGTTTGTCCCTCTGGGTTTTTTACCAGTACAGGTCGTTCGCTTAAGTAGCTCTTTGTGGTTCTTCCCAACTCTGCGATGGCCGACCCCACAGGGGCTAAAGGCCACGCAGGAGGCCACGCAGGAAAGGAGATGTTTGTCACATCAGTGCCTGTGTCAATCAAACCTCGGAGCTGTAGCTTGGGCAGCTGGGCATTTGGCAGGATTAGGGTACACGTCACCTGTGGCTTTTGGCTAGAGATGTCTGCAGTCCAGAAGATCTGCAGAAGTCCTATAGATCCAAAGCCACCATATCCATGATTTTGTTGTTTTGACCTAGAAACACACGACTTAAAAGACACAAGTTGAGCAATGCACTTCATTTCAGGAATAGTGACAGAGGGGTGGGTGTGGAAACCATAGCGCAGATCTGGCCTGTAAAATCAGCATCAATAACTCCTGGGTGTAAAAAGATCCCCTGAATGGTAACACTAGACCTGCCCATAAGCAATGTGCTAAAGCCTTGACCTAGGGGTCCATATGCATCCAAGGGATCCTTATAAACACTACAGGATTCTAAGGTGACTGTAGCTGTGGTGTGCACATCCACCCCGGCTGATCCCTGGGGGCTGCCTCTAAGCTGGCTGAGTAGGCCTGTGTGGGAGGAGCCATGCCCCGGGGGAAGTATTTGTGTCTGAGTGCACATTCCCCTTGTGCTCCTGGTCAAGTTTCCTGAGTGTGTCAAGTCGACCATTGGCACGGTACATGGATTCACAGTATTCTGCACAATGACCTGGCCTACCACATCTCCTGCATTGAGCAGCTCCCCTGTTCTCCTTATTTCTCTGCTTTTTTCTAATCTGTTTCTGATTGCTCTCAACCTTAGATTGCTTTTTTGTCCCACAATCACAATTTAACTGAATAGACCACAGAAGTGCAGCCAGAGCAGACTTATGATCTCCAGATCCCACCTCAGAGCAGGCTTCAACAATGTCTGTTAGTGTGGGTTCTCCTGGCAAAGCATCAATGATCCTTCTATACTCATCATTGGCATTATCTCTTGCTAGTTGTCTGCACAACATCTGCCTCAAGGTCTCATCTTCTACCTGCTTAAGGGCTGCAGCAATCTTTTCCACAAAGGATAGGAAATGCTCTTTCTGCCCCTGAGAAATTTTCACATACCGTGTTTTAGGAGCAGCCATGTCTATGCTTTTTAATAAAGCTCCCATGCCAACATTTTGAGCCTGTTCAAGGACCTGAGGATCCCAATTAGCTTGGAGCTCGGGACTGGAAAAGACACCAAGTCCCATAAGAGCTTCCACTCCAACTCCTGCTCTGGGATGATTTGGAGGCAACATCATATTCTGAGCTGCAGCCCTGTCAGCCAGCCTTCTCCAGTTTTCAAAAACTGTATATTGCACAGGTTGAAATAACACCTGAGCTAAATGCTTAATATCAAACGGAGAAAGCAGCTCAGTATTCAACACTAATAACCTGCATACCTTCAGGAGAACCAAGCCCGTATTGTGCTACTTTGGATTGCAGATCCTGGACGACTTTCCAGGCAATAACTGCATGTTTGTCAGGCTGACCTGAACTGGGAAGAGCTTTCTCTACAGGAAGTGCTTGAATAACCCCCTCTGAGGATGCACTATTGTCTTGAACTACTGTTGCACCTTCCTGAGGTAGGTGAAACATAGATTTAGAGGAAACATAAAGATTTTAGTCATACGCTTGGGACTTCAGTAGTAAGTTTGGGCCCAGTAAAAGTTAATCAAAATAGTTAGGAGAGCTGGAGCTGAAACAGAGTTTTAGATGCTAGTAACTGATTACCAAATAATTGATGATCTGTCATTTGCATGTTTGTTCAGCTGTGCTTAGAATAATGAGCAGAAACATTGGTAAGCTGGTGTATAGAATAAAGACAATTACCAATTTCCTCCCTTTGTGGGAGCCCATCCAAAAGTCATGCAAGAAGAAACTTATAGGTCACTAAAGTAATTAAAATTGTTAAAACTCAGAAAGGCAAAAAGGTCAAAATGAGGAAGATGAGTTACTTCATCTTTTTTGGGACCACTGACCCAATTCAAGACCACTGACTTAATTCAGGACACACACTATGCATGCTTAATGACATTTAAGCTAATTTCCATATGAAGCGGAGAATGGGAGATGTTAATGTTATGAATATGCATTTTGTATTTTGGATATTCATAATATTTGGAAATAAAAGGTATCATGTTTGCTTGGATCGGGGCCCTGCATCTTAGGGAGCTATCCCACACAGTGCCTGGCGCCAAATAAAACATCCACTTTCTAACTCTAAACTGTTAGAGAGTTTTTGTCCGTCTCAGTTGGATATCGATATTAGATCGATATTCAGTTTTTTGGTAAATCATAGGAACCTGCATAGATTCCTCCTGAGGCATCTGTACAGCTCCCTCTGTTTCTCCAGGCATGCCTACCTTCTCTACTAAATCCCAGTCTCCCTCTTCTAGAGCACGCAGTTTAACCACCTCCCAGAACTGTTTCGCATGTCTTGGACGTACCGTCAGCCTACAGTCTGGGAGTGCCAAGGACAGTTTTGTGGTACTCGTGTTAGCAATTGCCGGGCCAGCGGACGGCGTAGCAGCGGGAGCTGTAGATGGCTGCATGGAGCACAGTGATGCGACATTGTTGGCTGTAGCGGTACCGGTGTCTGCATGGAGCACAGTGATGTGACATTGTTGGCTGTAGCGGTACCGGTGTCTGCATGGAGCACAGTGATGTGACATTGTTGGCTGTAGCGGTACCGGTGTCTGCATGGAGCACAGTGATGTGACATTGTTGGCTGTAGCGGTACCGGTGTCTGCACGGGCGCGGCCGGAGCCGCCGAAGCCGCTGCGACTTCCGCCTTCGCCACTGCCGCCTTCGCCGCGTCGGTTTGCGCAGCCGGCTCGGGTCTCCCTGGTGCAGGCCGGGCAGCAACTGCCTGCCGCAACATGTCCGGCAGTGCTGCAAGCTGCTGCATCATCGCCGGCAGCACCGCCAGCCACCGCGAAATGTCTTCCAGAGCTGCGGAGATTTCCGCCATCGCCACCTGCCCCGTCTGCGCTTGCGCAGGGAAATGCCCGGATGCTGGCGCTTGCGCGGAGAAGCCGGGCGCGGCTGACGCATGCGCAGCACGATAGGGCAGCTCAGGTGCATGCGTGGAGCGGTTGTGGTATATAATCCATAAACTACAGGTTCCGACGGCCACGCCAATGCTGGAGCTGTTAAAGGCGGCTGTGGCGGAGGCCCGGCGACCGCTGGGACCCCTCCCGCTGCTGCGGGCTGCGGCATCGGGGGGGCTGTAGGAATTACGGATCCCCCCTGCCGCAACTGAAGTCGGTGGCTGTGCAGCCGTCTGGGCTGCGGAGGAGGGAGGGGTGGCCGCTGGGGCGAAAGGTGGGGGATGTTCCATCTTTTTACGTTGTTCGGTTATCTTTGGTAACTGCCCAGCAGGCGAGGGGTATTTCGGCATCACAAACTCATGCAGGGACGGATATTTAGGCGGAACATAGTTCTGGGGCAAAAGGTAGGACCCCTGCGCAGCCTCCGCGTTTCTCTCCGATTCTGCCGGTACTGGAACTGCGGGAGCGACGTCCATTTCAGGCGGCGCCGGGGACGGGACCGGCGATGGGTCCGTAGACTCCGTACCCACACTGCTCTGAGTCTCTAGACTCTCTGATGACTCTATTCCCTCGGGAATTTTATCTCCCTCAGGACCCCCCGAACTGGGCTGTCCCTTTCCTTCGTGTTTCGCATAAAAATTTTGTAAGACGTCAAATGAGAAACGCCATGCACGACGTAGGTCATGCACACCAGTATCTCCGTATATGAACTCATGAAGTAATCTATCCCCTAACTGTATCCAAGTTTCCAAGCCAAAAGCAGTATCAGGCTCTGCTGAAAAGCCGTGATCTGCCGCCCAACACAATACATTACAAAGAGCGTCATCAGAAATATTGGCATTCGTGGCCGATAAAACAGCTGTCCAGGCAGCAAGGACCGTGCTTTCCTTTGAATTTTTATGCCCCATCTTTCAGTTTAGAGTTCCATCGCCATAGGCCCAGGGCGGGGGAAATGGCACATATACCTCCGAGCTGCCGGAGCGTCTCTGAAGTTCGGTTGTGGTCGTAGTGAAACATAGATTTAAAAGAAACATAAAGATTTTAGTTATAGGCTAGCTGTGTTGAAATTAGTTAGAATAAGAAAGAATTTGAGCTGGACTAGAGTTAATTAAAATAGTTAGGAGAGCTAGACCTACAACGGTTTTTAAGATGTTAGTAATTGATTACTAAATAATTGATGATCTGTCATTTGTATGTTTGTTTAGCTGTGCTTAGAACGAGGAACAGAAACATTGATAAGTTGGTGTAGAGAACAAGGACAATTCCCAATTTCCTCCCTCTGTGAGAACCTATTCAAAAGTCATGCAAGGGGAAATTTGGAGGTCACTAAAGTAATTAAGATTGTTAAAGTTCAGAAAGGCAAAAAAGGTCCAAGTGAGGGAGATGAGCTGACTTCATCTGTCTGGGACCACCGACCCAATTCGAGAGCAGCGACTCAATTCAGAGCACGTACTGCGCGTGCTTAATGTCATTAAAGCTCATTTCCATACGAAGCGGAGAATGGGAGGGGTCATTGTTATAAATATGTATTTGTAGTTTGGATATTCATCACTTTTGTGGCTAAATGAACTCTGTAACCGTTCATACCTGGGCACTGCGCATTAGGAAGCTGTTCCACGCCGCTGTCCGGCGCCAATAAAACATTCACTTTCTAACTCTAAACTGTTAGAGAGCTTTTGTCTGTCTCAGCTGGGTATCGATATGAGATCGATATTCACATCTTGGTAAATCAGTAGTACACATCGCGGGCCACCAGATGTCGCTATTGTACCGAGAAACGGCAAGAATCACACCATCAGTCCAAGGAGAAATGGAATTATTTTATTAATTACAAGCTGGGTTATATAACTTGGTTCACAAGAGAGCATGATACGATTGGTCCCTTGATCAACCACCTCTTAGAATGATTGGTGGAGGTTCCACAACGCCCATTCAAAATATTTTCTCCAGTGTACCAAATCAATAGTTGGAAAACAAGTTTGCAGGTGCAAGTCTTGGTTTACAAAAATCTCAAATCATTTCTCAGCTAACTTGCATGAGAAAGGAAAAACTTCACAGAGTGCTTCAGCAGCTGGAAAATTCCTCTGCTCCTAGTTTTTTAGCATCCACAGGGATGTCTAAAGGGAGGGCACAAGTGATGGAGAGAAAGGTTGAATGTTTGGAGCATACTTTGACTGAAGGCTTGCAGTGTGTTGGCCCAGAGGGGGTCCAGGGAATCTTGGAGGTGCTGTTGCCCAGGACTGAAGGGGAGCTGTAACAATTTTTAGGATTAACAGGGTATTGGAGGACCCAGATTGAGGACTTTTTTTGTTCTAGCCAGACTGTTGTGTGATTTTTAACTCAAGATAGCCCCACTGTTGTGGTATGGACACCAGAAAGAAAGCAAAATTTGAGAAAATTAAAAGATGAATTGATTACTGTCCCAGCCTTAGCTTTTGCAGACTCAGAAAAGGAATTTGAATTGTATGTGGATGTTAAACAGGGCTGTGCCAAAGGAATTCTAGTGCTAAAATATTTGACCCATTTATGAGGGGGTGGCCCCACTGTTTGCTCTAAGGGTGACTGAGGCTCTGTTGTCTGCAGAACTGTGCAGCCACGACTTTGGTGGCAACTGATAGCAGGATTGTTAAAGTCTAGCATCAAGTTCTAAATGGATGACCAGCACTAGATTGTTACAGTATGAAACCTGCTTAATGGAACAGGAGGGTTTAGAATTGAGCAGCGGGAAAGGGTTTAACTCACCCTCCTGTTTAATTGGTCCCAAGGAAGGAGCCTTAAAGGAGGCTCTTGATTGTATCCAGGCGATAGATCTCCAGACCTGAGCTAGGGAAGATTTCTAGGATACCTCTCAGCCAAATTTATTTATAACTTCAAGAGTAATAGAAGGAAAATGAATTACTGGATATGGTATAGTTAAAGGAAGGGAACTGAAAGAAGAGGGTGTGAAAAACGAGGTTCACTCTTTGTAAAATTCAAAAAAAAGTTTAATAAAAGGGACAATTAGGAGACAACAGCAAAAAGGGTATTATGGCCGGGTGCTTTGGCAGAGCCAAAGGCACACCTCTACATCCAAAAGATCGTCTCTAAAAGTACATCTCTTATTGCATATTCATCACAATCATGCATGAGTCATAAATCCTTTGGAGTTTCTGTGTATCATCCCATCTGCCTTATCTTCCTCCTTGGCTCCATTCCATCTCTGCTCCCTCCATAAATTCTCTCTCTGGTTCCTGGTTTTTCTTCTTCTCTGATAGGATACTCCAGGAATGTGAAGGCTTTCTCTGCCTATCTTTTCTAAATTGACTACAGAAACAATAGGCATTCTGTATCATGTATTACATTACAGAACCTAGGTAAAGTTCTTCTAACTTTAAGGAACATGCAAAAAGCCAACATCACAATACATTCAAAACAAGGGGAAGTTACCTGCACATGGTCAGCACAGACTGCAGAATTATATGCCTTAACAAAAGTCTGCAAATTGTATCAAGGACAGGTGGTGAATATATTTTCAGATTCAAAGTATGCATGTGGGGGGGTAAATGTGTTTGCAAAACTGTAAGGACAGAGGTTCATTAATGTGTAGGGGAAAAAATTCGCTCAGGAAAGCTTTATTACTTACCTATTGGAGGTGGAGAAAATACCAAAAGAGGTAGAAATAATACATGTTAGGGGACATCAGGCAGGGTACTCAGCAGAGACTGGCAAATGGAGAGGCTCGGAAAGCACCACTTTTGCCAGAGGTCTTTGGGCTCCTCCCTTTGCTGCCAGTGGCTCAGCCATTGCTGGGGGAACTGTCTTTTCCACCAGAGGAGTTGGAGATAATTATGAGTGGTGGGGCAGAAGAAAGAAGGGAGAATTGATTTACAAAGGACAGTAAGCAGTGGATTCCAGGAGCTTTGATCCTGCAAATATTAAAACAACTCCATGGGGGGGAGTCATTGGGGCTCTCAAGGATTGGCAGAAGCCTTCCTCAAGATGTACTGCTTTGGGTCTTTCTGTTTTAGCAAAATGACCAGTTGAGGGCTGCCTGACTTGGACCAAATTTAATAGCCAGTCTACAAAGGAGATTGCAAGGCCAGGGAGTGACCCTGGGCTATACATCCTTTCCAAGGATGACGGGTGTATTTTGCTGAGATGCCTCAGGTGAGCGGGCTTAAATATCTTCTGGTAGTGGTATGCCAGCTGGCTGGTGGCCAGAGGTGTTTCTAGTTGCTTCAGCAACTACTGGATCAGTTATTAAAGTATTTTTAGAACAAATGATGATTGTGGGGGCAGTGGACTTGGACAGGGGAAGTCATTTTGCAACGGGATCCTTCAAAGGATTATGGTTCCTTTGGGAATTCAGTGGGACCTCCATATCCCTGGCATCCTGAGAATTCAGGTCAAGTAGAAAAGAAAAGAACCAAACCCCAAGGAGATAATTCTCAACCTATTCAGAGGAATGGAGGTTAAGTGATGTATGTTTAAACCAATATGTGACCAGAATATTGGGTCTAGTGAAATCTCTTTTGACAGGAAGCCCAATTAGCACAGACACTGCCTTTGGACTTTGCTGTTTGTAGCATCCAACCAGGACCACAGAAACAGAAGTCAGGACAGCTGAACACAGGTAGACCCATCATACTCCAATCAAGGCCTCTAAAACCCCAGAGATTTGGACTTATCAGCAGGAGGGAAAGGATGGGAAACCTCAGCTAACTCCACAAAAGTGAAACAGATCAGTACCATGGATCTCTGTGGATTAGGGGGTTAATACACTATTTCCTTACCACACTTGGTTCTGGGGCCAGATGTGGAAAAGCTGGGAAGGGGAAGTTCAGATGTTAATTTTTATACCATGCCAGGTGGTTAAAAAAAGTTTAATTAATGATAAGTAAGGTTTGTAAAGACCAGTTGAGAAATAAGAAGAGGGTGTATTCATAGGAAAGATGTGTGCTAGTGTCTTTAGAAAAAATTCAGTGCGTGAAATTATGGGTGTTAATGTCTGAAAGGGGTCTTAATGTCTCTACCAGCCTCAAGCTATTTTGCCTCACTGCTCTGGCCTTGCCTACCTCTCCCTTGACTTGCCCACAATTGCCTGCACTTGGTTTGCAGCGCCTTGCCTGCATGGAAGGCAAGGTCAAGAGTGGTAGGCAGGGCAAAGCAAAGACAGCAAGTTGTAGGTAGTGCAAGGCAAGGCAGATGAAAGGAAACAAAGCAAGGGTAGGTTAGGAAAAACTAGGCAAGGTACTGAAGGCAAGGCAAAGCAAGGCCAAGGGAGTTGGAGTGCCTTTCCTTGGGAAGCAAAGGACAAAGTGCCAGTGTTGCTGGAGCAGATGTTAAGGTACCATGGGGAGGAATAGTCCAGCAAGACATTTCTCTCCTGGCCCCTTCTGTGTAGGAGCAATTGTTGGATGTATGCAATAGTGGAGGTGGTAAGCGACTTTCACTTGGTAAGTTCCAGAACGAGAATGGCAATGCTTTTTCATGGGAAGAAAAGCGTGTAGCCCCAGTGTTGGGGGTGCAGAGAAGAAGCTGCCTGGTGGAAGTCAAGGGTGGCAGCAACTTTCTGTCCTGGCACATTTGTTGTGGAAGCATTCCCTCAGTTCGTAAAATTTTGGAGTCCGTATCCATCTTTGGAAGATGGTCTCCTGAAAAAGTGGTTTCCGCTTCTCAGAGGTGGCCTTCTGAAATACTGGCACTACATGTCTTTTGGACAAGGTAAGCAATCATCCTTAGCAATGGGACCTTTGGATGGTTGCAGTGGCACCTGAGTCTAGCGGGGGGGGGGTCCTTATGATGGTTGTCATGGCAACCAACATGTCAACAGGACTTTAGGGTGGTTTACATGGCAACTGACTCACGTAAGTGTCCATGGCATGGTCCCTAGGAATGGGCTTTATAGAGGCCATAGAAGATGACCACAGCAATGGGTCTCCATGCAGGTTGTCATGGCACCCAACACTAGCAATGGGGGGTTCTGATGGTTGTCATGGCAACCAGCCTTACCAACAGCACTTGAAATAGGTGACAGGGCAGCTAGCCATAACAATGGGTCTTCATGGAGGTTTTCATGGCAACTGATCCCGACAATGGGAACTTATGCTCATTGTTACTGGCACCTGTTGACAGAAAACTGTATCAGTGCAAATGAGTGTAGCAACACTCCTTAGCAGCAGTGGTGTCGGTGGTTGAAGCATGGACCCAGACCAGTAGGGAATCAGAATTTTTTATTCAAAGAAATGAGCTGGTTGTATACACTTTATCAAGGCACAGTATTTCCTTATACGGCAGTTCTCACTATGTGACCTATCCTGTGTTGCCACATCAGCAACACACTTTCCAAATATCCTTCTGTGGGATGATCACTCGCTGTTCACCTCTCCATAGGGGTCTGCCGTGTGACACCTCCCCCCAGGGTCCAGTGGAGACAAGCTTCTCTGTGCTGCCATGTGCCTCTGCAGGCACGTCCCACAGCTCACAGCTCAGTTCTATCTTATCTCTCTCCATTCAGGGGTTTACTGATGATTATCATGGCAACCGACTAGCAATGGTTCCGGTATCCATGACGACAGTCCCCAGCCACAGGCCTTAATACAGATTGCCACGGCAACCCACCATCACAACAGGTCAAGTGCTTGTTGCCATGGCAGCTGTTAATGCAGCAATGTGTCTCAGTGCAAATGTCCAGGACAAGCGTCCTTTGCAACAGGTTTTATGTTGGTTTCTATAGCACCTGACCGTATTGATGGGTTTCAGTGCAAGTGTCCATAGAGATAGTTCATACCAGCGAGTTTTAATGATGGTTGCTAGAGCTTCCAACCTTGGCAACTGGATCTGAGGATGGTCTTATACCTTTTGCTATTAACACTGTTGCTCTTACTCTTTGTTTTCTTATCTCATTGCTGTTTCCAGTAAATTGTTCTTATCTCAACCCACGATCTTCTTTTGTGCCTCCAATTCTCAACTCCATCCCGCTGCAGCAGGAAGAGGTAGAGGAAGTGGAAGTAAGAGAGTGATGTGTGATTTGGGACAGTCTTGCTGGGGGCAGTGAATTGGGAAGTTCCATTCCTAAACCACAACACAGACACAAGCAGAGATGAGGCTGAATGTGCAGGGCTCAAGAGAGGCAAGTGGTAGGAGGTCAGTACAGCTTTTGGAGAAGGGTCAGTCCTGCCTTGTGTAAGGCCCCACAAACATGCTCGAGGAGCCTCTTACATTTTTTTTATGAACTCTGAATTAGCCACATGGGCGAAATAGTGACAAGATACTCTCACAAAGTCAAAACAACAAAACTTTACTGGCAACTTCAATAAATCAGAGGACTTTAGCAAAAGTTTAGAGCAGCATTCAATCAACAGAAAACATTTCACAAAGCACTACCTTAGCCCATTCAACTTAGCAAACTCCAAGCCCATTCAATTTTAAGTTACTCAAAACTCCAAGAAGATGGAGCTAGAAAAAGGAGGAGAAAGAGAAAGAGAGAAGATTTAGAAAAGAATGAATGTTGCTTCTACTCCTGAGTTCCAGCAGTGTCTCCATTGATACAAAATCCAGGATGAGGTAGAGTCAAGCCATGTGCTTTCCTTGTATCCTGGTTTAAGTATGTTTTGGTTTTCCTGGGCTGTGGAGAGAAACAATGGACTCTACACGCTCCAGTGTGAATCAGGCTGAAGTCATTTTATTGATGAACTACTGTCCCTAATACACAGTTCTTGCTTTCCCTACACGCGATCGTGCATAATTATTATTGGTAAGGCCTATTTTCACAAGCTGCTTTATGCTTTATGATTGGCTCTTGTATGTGTATCACATCGTCCACTGTGTTTATCACAACTGTCCTTCAGTTTGCCTTTTCTTATCCTTTTCTTCATTTGCTGGTTCCTTGTTCACGTCCTCCCCAATGCTGCTTGTTCCTTTCTCACAACCTTCCCATGGACTTTTTCCCCTGTGTACGTGCTTAAGTCCTTCTGGCTTATGTGCTCTGGATTTTCTATCTTATGGCTGGTTCACAATATGTCCATTTTCTAGTAAAAACATGGTTTCCACATTGGGCCCTTCCCCAGGTGGGACTTCTGGTCTGGTAGCCACTCTGGAGATGGGTTAGGGGCTCCAGGGTGGCCAGTGAAAGATCACCTCTGGTGTGCCAGGGATCGGCAGCCACTGGAGAGCTGGACTAAAGGCCCTGGGGGTTAGGGTGTGGGTAGCAGGGCAATTCCTCACCAAAAGCAAGGCCCGACCTTCCCCTTCTCCCACACATGCATCCAAAATGTTTTGAGCCAGCAGTCTCCTCCAGTCTTTCAAACTTTATCCTGACCTATGGTTTCATGATGCTGGTTTGGGCCCTTGGCCATCAGAGTCTTCCACAGGTTCTCCAGGCATCACAGGGTCCTTCTCCAGCTCCCAACCAGGAAGGAAAAACAAGTCCACAAAGGCACCCCAGAAAGGGCTGAGCATGGCTGTGACCTTCACATTGTCAGCTGCTTTCCATAGGAAATAACAGAAGCTCCCACAGACTCTCCCCCTGCCATGTAGCATGACATGAGGATCAGATTCCTCCTTTAGAGGTCAGAGAAAGGAAAAGGAGCCCCAGAATTGAGGGACTGTGCCTTTGAAAGCTTTCCTTTACAAATGCATGGAATACCCTCTGCTCTAGGAAGATGTATCTCTCCTCAAAAAGGGACATCCTTCAGGCCAAAGTCACACTAACCCGAAGGCCAGGCATCCTTCCATGCACTGGAAGGGGTTCTGCAGGTAACGTGCTGGGGGCAGAGACCTCAACTGGCCTCGCTTCTCTCTGCAGTGACAATCACACCCCAGGGCTCTGCAGCACCACATGGGCTTTCACAGGGAGGTTGCTCGGGCCTCACTCGGCCCCTTCCCTTCCTGCGACCCCACACAGGGATTGTTCTGCTCCTGCCCTTCTCCTCCCAAAACCTCCCCTGAACAGCATTTTTTTTGTGCCTGGAAATTCCTTAACAAGTCAATTTGGTTCTTCAGGCTTGACTTAGGACTTTGGTTTTGCCTCTGTCAGCACATGGCAGAGCTGCTCAGGGTGGGAAGGAGCACAGGAGGTGTGTAGTGGGATCTCCTGCTGAGAGCAGGGTCTGCTCTGAGGACCAAGCTGAGGGCTCAGGGCTTCAACCAAACGGGTGCTGAACACTCCTGGCACCAGAGAGGTCAGGTTTGTATCTCCCAGTGGTGCTGCAGAGAGGAACCCCACAGCCAGGTGAGAGATACTCCAGTCTGAACCTGGTATAAGAACAGTCCAAATGCCACCAGGAGTCTCTGCCAAGGTCACCAACACAGCCTGGTCAGGTGGGCTCTGCCAATGCCCAGAGGTGTCTGCCACAGCCCCATCTGCCATGGCTTCGTCAGCTGCACTTCTTCCTTCCCCTGTGTGCTTATGGTGGTCCTTCCCTGGGCATTTGTCAGCCCTTGGGGACCTCTCCAGATCCAGATGAAGCTCCATGCACAGATCTCAGAAGCTGTGAGTGGTGTGAGCTCAGGAGAGCTGTTAGGGAAGGCTCAGCAATGGTTTCCTGGGGCTGGTTTGGGCCCTTGGCCATGACACTCTGCCACAGGTTCTCCAGGCTTGGCAGAGCCCTGCTCCAGCTCCCATCCAGGAAGGAAAACCATGTCCACAAAAGCCCACCAGAAAGGGCTGAGCATGGCTGTGCCCTCAGACACCACAGAGCTGGAACAGCTGGCACTGGACTGGGGAAAGGGGACCTGTCCCCAGCCATGGCTGCAGAGGCAGAGATCTCTGGAGAGGCCCTTGCCAAGGTGGGAGGCACCACTGGCAGTTCAGGGAAAAAAGTCCAGCTGTGATGAACGAGCTCCACTGGAGGCTTGGGGGAGGATGAGAGCAATGGAGGCAGAGGAAGGGACGCTTCTAATTCCCCCCAGGACAAGTCCCCCAATCCCATCCTCCTTCCTCCTCTTGCCTCTGGGTACCATGGTCCACCCAAGCTCTCAGCTGTGTGTGGAGGCACCTCCCTTTTGCCTCTGGATAACCGATGAGCACATGGGAAACTTCTACCTGACGAGAACTCAGAGTGAGGAAGGTCTGCTACTTCTGTGGGCCAGAGCAAGACTTCCCTTGGTGTTTCATCCTACCTGTTAGACTAGTCTAACAAGGAGCTGAGAAACGCTCCCTTACAGTCAAAGAGTGAAACAGAAACCCAAAAGTGATGTGTAAAGCCCTCAGCCACCTCACCTGACCTTTGTGTAGAGCGTTCCTCTACCAAGCATGAGGAACAGCCTCTGCCAGAGCAGGTTCTGCAGAGAAATTTGTCACAAGGATTGACCTCCCATGGCCTTTCTTCTGAAAACATGAGGTCCTATGAACCAAGAGCCCTTACCTCGAAATACAAGAACAGCACCAGCAGCCAATGTGAGAAGGAATAAAGGGAGTTGTATCCAGGAAGCAGAGACCCACTGAGATGCACCTGGAAAAACAGAATCTTTGAAAAAAATTATCTGAGTGTCATCTGGCAATGTTCAATTTTACCCCCAAACTTAAGCACCTGCTCAAAGAGTTTCTGTTGGAGAATGGATTTATTGGGATCAATAAAAGAGCTGTGCAAGCTATTGAGCTGGAGGTTTTTGGGCCTGTGTGTATGAGACACTTTCCGTGGGAAAGTCTCTGTGAAAAGCAAAACAGTTTCAGCCTGAGAAATTTCAGGGAGTAACGTACTTGCAGGTGTAATATCTAGGAGTATAAGGGAGGCAAGGGCAAGATTCTTTTGAACATAACAAGACTGTGGAAGACTGCCAATGTAGTCTGATTGTGTAGAAATAGAAATATGTCCTGATAAGTAAGCCACTTAGGAGCTAACAAGCTGGTATACTATTTAAGTGCCTCTAGACTGCTAATAAATGGGAGTGTATTTTTCAACCATATTGGCTGGTGTCTGTTCTTCTCCCCCCGCCGGGGATCCGAGCTCCCCGTCCCGCCGCGGCTTCCGACCTCTGGCTTCCGACATTTGGCGCCCGAACACGGCACACCGAACTCGGAACATCGAACTTGGGACAGCGACTTCGGAACTTGGAACGCGGAGTACGGGACTTTGGACTGGGACTGGTATTTTATTCCCGTTGCCCTGGCGGGAGCCTAATGCGGTGCCGGGGCAGCGGCGGCGGGCGTGGAGGGGTGGCCAACCTCTAGCCTGGGCCACCTTAACATCGGTGGTTCGCCGCTTGGCTGCTAAAGGCTTGCATGGACGCTGCAGTACCCTGATACTTGGGGCGCGCGGAGGCGCGGGTGGTATCAGAGTAGTCCGCGGGTTTTTCGGTTTTTAGTTCGCGGTTTGCGGTTCGCGGTTCGTCCGCGGTTTTGTTTTCCGCGCTGAGGCGCGGGTTCGCGCTGACCGCGGGTACGGCTCGCGCTGGACGCGGGTTCGCGGTTTTATCCGCGGGTATAGTTTATGCGCTTTGTGTTTCGCGCTGAGTCGCGGGTTTGTGGACGCGGTCATGGAAACTCAGGCAGCCTTTAATGTGTTTTTACGCTTTTTAGAAAAGCAGGGAATTAAGGAGATAAACCTTTATAAGGAACTAGTTAATCCAAGATCGTTTAAAATGAAAGCTACAGAAACAAGAGCTCCCAAATCCACCTGGAGAGCAGTAATTAGTACTTTCTCAGAAGTAAAATCAGGAGAGACAGTTGCCGCGGTTGCCATAGAGACTGTAGAGCGCGGCAGCGCGGGCTTTAGTAGCTCCGCGAAAGTATCAGACGCGGGACTTACAGAGCGGCGGCCAGAGACCGCGGCGGAGTCCGGGGTAGCGCGGTCCTTCGGGCTGGCCGCGAGAAAAATCATTAAAACCACGGCAGCGCGCGTTAGCTCATTGCGAGAGTTACTAAACCCGGCAGAGCCGGATGTTAACTCTCCGACGGCCGGAGGAGAAATGGCCGCGAGAGAGGAAGCGCAGACACCAGACCCAGGGGCGGGGCGCGGGCGGGCCAGAGAGACACCGGCAGCCCCGGTGCCCGGCCGAAAGCAGCAGCCCGGCCAAAAGCGGCGGAGGGTGAGTCCCCTGCGCTGAGCTGCGGGACAGCCGGCAGCAGCGCGGCTTTTACAGTTTCGTCGCCTGCAATGCCAAAGCCGGCCAGGGCGACCCGAAAACAGCCCCAAATGAAAGAGAAGTACCAACAAGTAATGCAAAAAGTCATCAAAAAGCTTGCTAACTTATCTATACTAAGCATTTTTCAGTCTGTCTTTACAGCAGATGTCCTGTGTTCAAAAGCATTACATCAGCATCGCACAGTCGTTGCTAACCCCTTCACAGTTCCTGCTCTGGGAACGAACGTGGACTGCAACACTGCAGAATGTCCTGCAACAACAGAGACAAGTCATCACTACATCACTGACCAGAGAGATGCCCAGCAAAGTGGTGCCATGCTACAGGACCCCAAAACAAGAAAGCACAGTCAGCATCAGCTCCTGAGGAACGTGATGCCACTGCCATAACAGCTGGGACTTTGAGACCTGTCCTGAGGAGCCTTGAGAGAGGCTGAGACGTGGCTGAGTGAAGGAGCTGACGACTTGCCAGATCCACCACTCTCCATAGCAGGAGAAATAGTGAGACTCTGGGGCGATAATAACAGCTGCCCTAGGTGGTTGCTAGTGACTGGTGGTGGATGTCGGGGAACTCCTTCCAAAGACAAAACTAAGAGAAATAATTGCATGAATTTTTGGGTATATTGCAAAAAGTTTTTGAGTATAACACCAAACTCAGAAGTAATGTCTTGAAATAAGAGTACATTTAAGTTCTGTTAAGTTTACGTGATGTTAAGGTTAATTTCTGTTAAAGTTAAGTTCTTTAATTTTAAGTTCTGTTAAGTTTAAAGTTCTGTAGAATTTAAGTGATAAGGTTAAGTTGCATAACGTTTAGGTAGTGTTAAGGTTAATTCGTGTTAAGTTTAAGCAAAGTTAAGTTTAAGTAAAGTTAATTTTAAGTTCTGCTAAGTTAAGTTGTGTAGAGTTTAAGTGATGTCAAAGCTACGTAGCCATTAAGTTTAATATAGCCTTGCAAGTGCTTAATAAGTTAAGTGTGTGTTATTAATGTTAGACATGTAATAATATAAAGTTAAGTAGCTATTGATCTTCTGCTATTAGCCGCAGCCACGACTGTGAAAGGTTTAGAGGTTTATGCTGTTTAAGTCTTTTTAATCATTTTTTCCCATTTTCACTAATAGATAAGTAAGTTACATCAATTAACTACATAATTATAGAAAAAGACGGTCTCAACTTAGAGGGATAGTTAAAGTTGTTAAGTTTAAAATTATAACTAGTTTTATTTGTATAGTATTTGATTACTGTAGAACTGGCAGTGTGTTCACCTTGCCTCCCGATGCTTGCAATAGACAATATATAAAGTCTACATCTGTGATCCCTCCAGCTTTGCTTGCACAAAAGAAAAAATGGGGAATTTGTTGGAGAATGGATTTATTGGGATCAATAAAGGAGCTGTGCAAGCTACTGAGCTGGAGGTTTTTGGGCCTGTGTGTATGAGACACTTTCCGTGGGAAAGTCTCTGTGAAAAGCAAAACAGTTTCAGCCTGAGAAATTTCAGGGAGTAACGTACTTGCAGGTGTGATATCCAGGAGTATAAGGGAGGCAAGGGCAAGATTCTTTTGAACATAACAAGACTGTGGAAAACTGCCAATGTAGTCTGATTGTGTAGAAATAGAAATATGTCCTGATAAGTAAGCTACTTAGGAGCTAACAAGCTGGTATACTATTTAAGTGCCTTTAGACTGCTAATAAATGGGAGTGTATTTTTCAACCATATTGGCTGGTGTCTGTTCTTCTCCCCCCGCCGGGGATCCAAGCTCCCCGTCCCGCCACGGCTTCCGACCTCTGGCTTCCGACAAGTTTCTGTGGAAATGAATGCAGAAATAGTCCCAGTCCTCCATGGGTGGGCAGAGCCTGCCTTCCCTTGGGATGTGCACAGCCTGTGGGGCAGGAGGGACCCTGCTCATTTCTCACTGCAGCCTGTCCTGCCTTCAGTGCGCCGTGATGCTCTGGGATGGGTCTGGCTGGACTGGAGAGCTGTCGCCTTCCCTGGCACTGGGAAGGGCCTCACAGGGCTCCTGAGACGGTGAACCTCCAGCAAAGACTTCTCAGGATGATGGGACTCACCTGAGAGGAGCACAGTAGTTTTCTTCTCCACCTGCAGCAGAGGGTTCTGGATTTGACTGGTGACTTTTCCCACTTGCTCTCCTGTAACTGTGACTTTGCACACATTGAAGAGTTTCTCACTGTCCTTTCCAAATGAAATAATTTTATGATTCTATGATTCTGTGCTGTTTTTGATCAGTGAATCCAAGCTAAGCAGTGCCACCTGACATTATCAACACCTGCATACAAACGGTGCCCACTGTCCAGCCAGGAGAAACTGGCAGCCCAGATCATCTCCTTAGCCCAGATGCGAAGTCACAACAGGGAGGGCCCCATTCCCATTAGTCCCATGGCCAGGGATGCTGAGCACTCGGATGACCCTCAGGTGGGCTCACACCTCCCCAGCAGGGATTATTGCAGCTTGCCAGCCCCATGTGGGTCAGAACAGGGCTTAGGCTGCGCATGGAGCATCCAGAGCATCTCTTGGCACAGGAACTCCTCCCAGGCTCTTTGCAGCTGTTCCAAGCTGTTCCTGCCTGCTCCATTTCACCACACAGTGCAACTGCTTTCGAACCTAGTGCAGTCCAGGCTCTGGGTCTCCTGGAACATTCAGGTTTAGAGCTCCTTCCTTGCCTAAAACTCCCAGGGCTGCCATGACCATCATGGGGCTGGTGAGATCACTAGTTCCTGGGTTCCCTCCTGGGCGGTGGTACATGGGTTGAATTTTCATGGCTCCTTACAGATCTCTCAGTGACTCAGAAATAAAGTATCACATTAAACAAAAGGCAGGTGCCATTTAACCCATGAGCTGCTGGGAGCTGGCACATGAGATAGTCTCTCCCATTTCCTCCACTCAGCTTCTCCAATCTCCAGCTGTCAATTTCCTAGACAGAATGAAAGCGCTGATCTTACTCCTGATCCTATGGAAAGGCATTATAAGCTGTTTTTACATGAAGTAAGCAGAGGATCCTATGATCAGAACCAGGGAGACCCTGCATCCAGCTGGGAGAAGGAGAGGGACAAACAGGTTTACTGGAGTGTGTGCATCTGATGGCCTGGCACAGCAGCCACTCCAGAGTACAAAGTTCCAGCAGACACTGGGGCACAGAGTACCCCGACACCATCAGGCTACAGAGGGGTAGAACCTGTCTGTATTTCTGGAGTGATGTAGGATCCCAGCAAGTGACTGTAATGGAGGCTGGAATCAGCCTGACTGGGAATGAGTGGCTCAAAGTGCCCCACTGTTACTGTCCCAGAGGCTCTGTGGATTCTTGGCAAAGGCCATCTAAGGAGAAGGGATTTCAATTTTCTATAGCAGCTTCTCACAGGACTTGTCCTCCAATGCTTGCATCAGCTTTGTTGCCACCCTTCAAGTACCTCCACATTCTTTTTAAATAGTGGGGCCCAGAGCTGCACATGAGCTGAGGCTGCAGCAACACTCAGTGCAGCAGGATCATTGCCTCTCTTTACTACTGGTTCTGATGTCTTTGATAAAACTTCTGCAGAGCTGCTCTGTAGCCACTCCTCTCCCAGTCTGTATTTGTCTCTGGCATTACTCTGCCCTAAGCGCAGATGTCAACACTTGTTCTTGTTGAATCATGCCTTTGACAATCGCCAAACACTCAAATCCATCCAGACCCCTCTGCAAAGCCTCCTGCCCCTCAAGAAACTCAGCAGCATCTCCAGTTTGGCATCATCAGCAAACTTGCTAATGGCACATTCAATTCCTGCACCCAAATCACTGATAAACACAAGGAACAGACATACTCTAGGACTGAGCCTGCAGGAACTCAGCTAGTGACTGTCCATCAGACAGAGGTAGCTGTATTTTCTACAACCCTGGAGCCCTGGCAATCAGGCAGTTCTTCACTTGGGGTACCATATACCAGTCTGTCTCACAGCTGGGCACATTGTCCAGAAGGCTGATGTCAGGGTTACCATCACTATAACCCAGGAAAGCTTCATCCAGCACCTTTCTGTCATGAGGCAGGTGACTCATCATGGGATATCAAATTAGTTAGAGAGGACTTTCCCAGTATCAAATAATTTCTAGGGCAATAAGAAATACTTCTGACACAGTCTTTGAAGGAAGAAACAGCTGAGAAAAGTGACACTAAGGGGCAAGTTGAATGGGAATCCAAGAGTACTTCAGATGTCATTCTCTAGAAAAACAGATTTTCTCCTATTTCAAGTTGATTTCTCTAAAGGGTGACTGTAAGTTCCAGGAAAACTCCACCTTCATTCCCTAGGTAACCTGTCAACAAAAACATCAGTCTTACAGAATAATGATCCTTGATCTTCAAACAGAGCCACACCCCGAGTTAATCCTCCGATGTTTAATTCTTCATTTCGGTTTCATTTTTGAAAGTTATTTCCTTAAAGAGCTGATCAAAGTTCACATTTCATCTATAGATTGAAGACGTGGAGATCATTCTTACCTGACAACAGGTAAAATCTAGCTCTAATTCTAAAACAGGGCACATTTTGTGGGTGTTGAGTAGGATCTCTGCTTGTCTTAAACCTCTCATTGACATCGAAGCTCCATTTGCACCTAATTGCCTACATCACCAACACAGAGCCCTCATATAGCAATGAGATGTGACCTTCAGGAAGCAAAGTGACTTTTAGGCAAAGAAACACCATATTTGAACTTCAGGATCTGATTCTTCTGTTCATTTTCCTTCCCTTCTGCAGCTGGAAATTTCTCTGGCAAGAAAATACCAGTCCCATATCAGTGCTCATCTTTGCTGACTGAGACAGGTAAGCAGCTCTCTGTTGTTTCTTTCTCTCCTGAACAAGTGGTGAATGTGCTGTGCTGTCAGAGTGGAAAGGAGCCACTCTCTTCCCTTCACCCCAGCTATGCACACAGGGACCAGCAAGCTCTTCCCATCCCCCAGGTCTCCTCAGGCAAAGGTGGCAAGAACTGGGGTCATCAGCAGCACAGCTGTTCCCAGAAGGTCTCGGAGATGAACTAAACGTTATGGGGAATGGTCATTTGGGGGAGAAGTTGAGATATGGACTGGCCCTCTGGGTCTGGTGTTTGTTTCCCAAGGATCGTTCTGATGCTGTCCTGGGGGAGGTGGCAGAGCAGGAGAGAAGGGTGGAATTCCCCCTCTGGAAAGGGCTGTTGGGCCCAGGGACCCCCTTGGGGCAGGGCCTTGAGCAGGGCTGATGATAATGCTGGAACTTCCTTCTCAGCGAGCAAGGCTGGTTCCAAGTCTGGCCACTTGGAACTCTTTCCTGTTGGAAGCTGCAACAGTGTGAAACTGCCTTGATTTTATGGTAACTCAGGATGATGATAACTCCCAGAGCACCCAGGGGTCAGTAGCCCCTGCAGAAATGTGAATAAGCTTAAAATTTCCCAGTTAGTACCTTAAGTACCTTAAGTGATTGAGGTTGTCAGTTCATAAGCAGCAAACCTCAGGTCATCACAGCATTGTCTTTATTCACCCATTAAATAATTCATCTCATAATTCCACCGTGTTCAGGGGTCTTTGCAGATCTCACAGGTGGTGCAGAGTCAATGTCATCCTCACTCAATTTTCTCCCCTTCTGGTGTAACACTGATTCTTGCCCTCAGTTAAACTGTGTCCCTGTGTGTGTTTAGCAGTGCTGAACATGAAGCTTTGAGGGATGGAGAAACTGCCTCTGTGTGTTTTTTGTTGTGTTGAGTTTTTTAGACCTGTGTTCCCATGGCAGGGCTGGTTGAGAGGGCTTTAAACTAGGTTTAAAGGGGTAAGGGGATGTGTTGGAGAGGATGAAAGTTTGGTAAGAAAGTTTCACAGGTATGTAGGCTTGGCAGAAAGATCTCTGAATGTAGAAACTGAGGATGAGATAGAAATGAAAGCAAGTTTTGATATAGAGTAAAAGATGTTTTGCTGAAACACTGACCAGTGAATAACTGAGAAGGCAAAGGTTGGAGATGAGTTGGAAGGAGATTTTTAGGAGTAGGACAAAGGTATGTGATTACAAACAAAGACATGTTTTTCGCCAAGTACATAAGTCTCAAGAAGAGCATAAGTAAATAGAAAACATGTTTTGACCAGAAAGAGAGATATGGCAGGCAAACAAGAAATGTTGATGTAGCAAGAAGAAGAGAGGTCTGAGAATTTCCCATTGTAAGCTTAAATTGTAACTTACTTACTCTTGAGATTGGATAATAATGACCATAATATGGTAATGGGAGTAGTTATGATAGGCTATAGGCAAATGTAAAGGTGTTGTGTATGGTGCTTATTGGTTGTTATGTGTTAAGATACTCTGCAAAGAAAAGTATATAATGCTTTGTAACTTGAACAGAAGGGGACTTCAGGTATGCCTACAGCTGGAGCTGGCAGCTGTAGGGCTGGCTCTGGATACCCACTCCCTGAACTGCTGTAACTTCACCTATGCAATAAACAGCTTTCAAGAGAGCCGCCTGAAGTCCAGACATCCTTTGTGAACCTTTCTCCTATAGGGATGAAACCAGGCTGTCCAGAGATGAGCCTAAGCATGATAAGCCAGAGTCAGGTGAAGTCAGCAGCCCAGCTGAAGTTCATGTACACTAATGCACACAGCACGGGTAACAAACAAGAGGAGCTGGAAGCCATGGTACAGCAGCAAAGCTGTGATGTAGCTGCCATCATGGAAATGTGGTGGGATAATTCGCGTGGCTGGAGTGCTGCAATAGATGGCTACAAGCTCTTCAGAAGAGACAGGAGAGGGAGAAAAGGTGGAGGGGTGGCTCTGTATAGGAGAGAGTCCCTTGACATTACAGCACTTGTGGTCAATAATGGTAAGGTCAAGTGCCTGTGGGTAAGAATCAGGAGAAAGGACAGCAAGACCAACATCCTGGTGGGAGTCTGTTACAGACCACCCAGCCAGGATGTAGAGGTCGATGTGTTATTCTATAAGCAGCTGGAGGATGTTTCAAGATCACTAGCCCTTGTTCTTGTGAGAGACTTTAACTTGACAGATATCTGCTGGGAACTCAACACAGCAGAGAAGAGGCATTCTAGGAGGTTCTTGAGAGGAGAACTTCTTGTCACAGCTGGTGAGTGAGCCTACCAGGGGTGAGACCCTCCCAGACCTGCTGTTTACAAACAGAGAAGGGCTGGTGGGAGATGTGGTGGTCAGAGGCTGTCTGGGGTACAGTGACCATGAAATAATAGAATTCTCAACATTCAGTGAAACAAGGAGGGGCATCAACAAAACTTCCACTCTGGACTTCCAGAGAGTGGACTTCAGCCTATTCAAGAGACTGATTTGTAGAGCATCTTGGGAAACAGCCCTTAAAAAGAGCATCCAGGAAAGATGAACATACTTGATCAATGAATCTTGATGACACAGGAGCATCCTGTCCCTATGTGCTGAAAGATGAGCCGGTGTGGAAGACGACCGACCTGGATGGGCAGGGAGATTTTGAAGGAACTAAGGGGGGAAAAAAGGCATATCATCTTTGGAAAGAGGGGCAGGTAACTAAGGAAGTGTTTAAGGATGTTGTTAGGTTATGCAGAAAGAAAATTAGAGAGGCTAAAGCTCAATTGGAATTTAATCTGGCTGCTTCTGTAAAGGACAATTATAGGAGAAAGTTTCACAAAGGATGTCTGGACTTCAGGCGGCTCTCTTGAAAGCTGTTTATTGCATAGGTGAAGTTACAGCAGTTCAGGGAGTGGGTATCCAGAGCCAGCTCCAGCTGTAGGCATACCTGAAGCCACTTTCTGTTCAAGTTACAAAGCATTATATACTTTTCTTTGCAGAGTATCTTAATACATATCAACCAATAAGCGCCATGTACAATATCTCTACATTTGCCTATAGCCTATCATAACTACTCCCATCACCATATTATGGTCATTATTACCCAATCTCAAGAGTAAGTAAGTTACAATTTAAGCTTACAATGGGAAATTCTCAGACCTCTCTTCTTGCTACATCAACATTTCTTGTTTGCCTGCCATATCTCTCTTTCTGGTCAAAACATGTTTTCTATTTACTTATGCTTTTCTTGAGACTTATGTACTTGGCGAAAAACATGTCTTTGTTTGTAATCACATACCTTTGTCCTACTCCTAAAAATCTCCTTCCAATTCATCTCCAACCTTTGCCTTCTCAGTTATTCACTGGTCAGTGTTTCAGCAAAACATCTTTTACTCTATATCAAAACTTGCTTTCATTTCTATCTCATCCTCAGTTTCTACATTCAGAGATCTTTCTGCCAAGCCTACATACCTGTGAAACTTTCTTACCAAACTTTCATCCTCTCCAGCAGACAATAAAAAGCATTTCCCTAAATACTTTACTAGCAAAAGGAGGAGCATGGAAAACTTCCATTCTTTATTGGACTTAGGGGGGGATATAGTTACCAGAGAGGAGGAAAAAGCTGAGGTACTTCACACCTTCTTTGCCTCAATTTTCAACAATAAGACAGAGTGTCCTCAGGACAACTAGCCCCGAGCTAATAGATGGGGATGGGGAGCTGAATAGCCCCTCTGTAATCTAGGAGGAAGTAGTTAGAGACCTCCTGAGCCACTTAGATGCTCACACGTCTATGGGACCAGATGGAATCCATCCTAGGGTGATGAGGGAGCTGGCAGAAGAGCTCATGAAGCCGCTCTACATCATTTACCATCAGTCTTGGCTCACTGGGTAGGTCCCAGAGGACTGGAGGTGGCAATGTGGTACCCATTCATTAGAAGGGCTGGAAGGAGGATCTGGGAAACTCCAGGCCTGTCAGCCTGACCTCAGTGGCAGGAAGGTTATAGGTGTTATGTGTTATATGTTCTATAACAGATCACCCTGAGTGCCATCACACAGCACCTATAGGGTGACTGGGGGATCAGACCCAGCCAGCATGGGTTTAGGAGGGGCAGGTCTTGCCTGACCAACCTGATCTCCTTTTATTAAGAGGTGGCCAGCCTGGTGGATGTGGGAAAGGCTGTGGATGTGTCTACCTGGACTTCAGCAAAGCCTTTGACATCATCTCCCACAGCATTCTCCTGGAGAAGCTGCAACCCATGGCTTGGACAGATGCATCTTTGCTGGGTTAAGAACTGGCTAGTGGCTGGGCCCAGAGAGTGATGGGGATGGTGCTGCATCCAGTTGGTGGCCAGTCACTGTGGTGTCCCCCAGCAATCAGTGTTGGGGCCAGTCCTGTTTAATATCTTCATTGATGATCTGGATAAGGGGATCGAGTCTACCATTAGCAAATATGCAGATGACACCAAGATGGGTGGGAGCATTGATCTGTTGGAGGGTAAGAGGGCTCTGCAAAGGGATGTGGACAGGCTGGATAGATGGGCCAAATCAAAAGATAATGAGATTCAACAAGACCAAGTTCCAGGTCCTGCACTTTGGCCACGACAGCCCCAGCAGCACTACAGGCTGGGGACAGAGTGGCTGGACAGTAGTCAGGCAGAAAGGGACCTGGGGGTACCGGTTGACAGCTGACTGAACATGAGCCAGCAATGTACCCAGGTGGCCAAAAAGGCCAATGGCATCCTGACTTGGATCAGGAACACTGTGGCCAGCAGGACCAGGGAAGTGATTCTTGCCCTCTACTTGGCACTGGTGAGGCCGCACCATGAGTGCTGTGTCCAGTTCTGGGCCCCTCAATTTGGGAAGAATGTTGAGATGTTCCAGCATGTCCAGAGAAGGGCAACAAGGCTGGTGAAGGGTCTGAAACACAAGTCCTGTGAGAAGCAGCTGAGGGAGCTGGGGTTGCTTAGCTTGGAGAAGAGGAGGCTCAGGGGAGACCTCATCACACTCTACAGCTACCTGTAGTCAGGTGAGGGTCGGTCTCTTCTCCCAGGCAACCAGCAGTAGGACAAGAAGACACAGTCAAGCTGCACCAGGGGAAGTTTAGGTTGGACATTAGGAAAAAGTTTGTCTCAGAAAGGGTGATTGGGCATTGGAATGAGCTGCTCATGGAGGTGGTGGAGTCACTGTCCCTGGAGGTGTTTAAGAAAAGACTGGATGTGGCACTTGGTGCCATGGTCTAGTTGACAAGGTGGTGTTGGATCAAAGGTTGGAGTCAATGATCTTAAAGGTCTTCTCCAACCTAGTTGATTCTGTGGTTCCATATCTTCTTTGGAAAAGCATTCAACTTGTTTGGGAATGTGGTTTTGTCCTCCAAAGGAACTAATGACTTGTCAGGCAGTGAGATATCTTTTGGGCCTTCCTTGGATGACAGGAGAATTTTGTAAAAGCTGGATGTAAAAAGACCATGACATTTGTGAGGTTTCAGTGTTGCTAAACAAGGTGTGTAAGATCTCAGCATGTTCTGGCTGGAGTTCCTGAGTCAGATGTTCTTGTCTTGTGACATTTTCCATTTCTAAGCCTTCAACTGCTGATCCAAAGAGGAACAGGTGTCTACAAGTCCTGTGTCACATTTGCCCCTCCCCAAATACCTGGTCTAGTATCGCAACTCTAATAATATCCAAAACAGCCCCTGAGACCTCTTTTGAAGTGACTGAGGAGCAGCCCCCATATCTCTAATCAAGATAAAACTCTTTCCCATATTAGATGTCCAAACTAATGCCTCCAACAAAATTCCATATGGCCTCATGTGATAATTGTCTGAAAATCATGAACTTAGTGCATGTCCAAGCCCATGAAAACCCCTGTGCAGTAGAAAGAGCAGAATTTGACATGACAGTTTCTAAAATTTTGTGCCAGTTTCATATTCGGTGCCCTGAGCTGTCTGTGTGGTTTATGGACGTGTGTTTGGTGGCTGTGGCCATCTCAGCCCAAGACCTTTGGCTTCATGAATGATGTGAGACTTGATGGTGATTTAACACCAGATGGCCAAGAAATACCACACAGGTGCTCATTCACTCCCTGGTGCCCTAGAGCCCCTTGGAAAGCTAAACCTCGCTGGCTGAGATAAGAAGAGCTTGAAACAAAGTAAAACAAACAATGGCAATAACAAAAAGATGAATTGTGTTGTAAAGGAGAGAGGGAGAGAGAGAAAGAGAGAGAGAGGGAGGAAAAAAACCCAAGTGATGTTCAGTGTAATTGCTTGCCAACCACAGACTGATGCCCAGCCTGTACTCGAGCACTGATCAGCCCCCTTCCAGCCAACTTCCCAGTTTACATAAAAGGCATGGTGTTCTATGGTCTGGAATATTCCCCTGGTCAGTTTGGGTCAGCTGTCTTGTCTGTACTTCCTCCTCACTTCTTGTGCACCTGCTTGCTGGCAGAGGAAAAGACGTTGAAAAATCCTTGACCTGGGGTGAGCACAATGGAGCAACAACCTTATCAACATTGTTCTCATCTTGAATCCAAAACACAGCCCTGAACCAGCTACTTGGGAACAGAGCACCTCTATCCCAGCTGAAACCAGAACAGAGAACTCACAGTGCTCATTTATCTCCATGTACCATAAATAGAGCTCAGAGCAACCAGCTAAGAGCCTGTGCTATGGAGATCAGAGATATGAACCCCCATCTTAGTGATCTGTGATGAATTTGAAGAAATATCTCTGGGAGTCCCTGTCTCTCCTTGGGAAGTGAAGAGGGAGAATTTGTTATTAAAACCATGTGAATTCACCACTTGCCCTGTCACTGCTCTTGATCTGTCTGCCTTGATCCACCACCATGCCTGTTCTAACAGCATCCAATTTAGTCACATCAGATGTAGCTGTGAGGCCTGTAGGTCATCTTCTCTTCCAGACACTGCAGTGAAGGGTGATTGACTCCTGCTTGGAAGTCATCAGGATGCCCCAGCTTCTTTACTGCTCATTAAACATGGAATGTTAAACATTAATAAACTAATAAAGATATCACACCAAAAGTGTTTCTATGGGGACTGAGGTCAGGAACATCCTGGAAATGTGAAAATGCACTGAGAGAGCCAGAGACAGAGAAGGGCAGGATCTTTAGTGCAGTGCAGCAAAACTGACCCTGATGCAGCTCCCTAAATGATTTCAGGTTTGTTCTGGAGCTGATGCACTGTCAGTCTGCAGCCTAATTTTTCCAGAGTGGTAACTTTGGGATAGCAAGTGCCATGGATTGCCCTTTCTCCAAATGTAGGCTTGGGAGGGGATAAACTTTTCTTCCTCCTTTTCATCCCATTTCAGTGCATGGACAGAGAGACTCTTGCAACCCAGCCTTCCAGAAAGGCTGGACATATTTTAAGGAAGAAATCTTGAAGGTGTAGGAGCAAACTGTCCCTATGTGCTGAAGGACACAGATCTGGCTGAATGGGGAGCTTTTGCAACAAGGCAAGATAAAAAAGATGGTGTATGACCTTTAGGAAAAGGGGCAGGCACCTCAGGAAGAATACAAGCATGTCACTAAGTCATGTAAAAAGAAAGTTAGAAAGACAAAAGCTCAGTCAGAACTCAAAGTGGCCACTGCTTCTAAAAGACAATAAAAAGTGTTTTTCTAAATATATCAACAACAGGAGGACCAAGGAAAATCTCCATTCTTTATTGGATGTGGGGGAAATAGTATCACCAACAATGAAGAAAAGGCTGAGGTTCCCAATGCCTTCTTTGCCTCATTCTTTAACAGTAAGACCTCTTATCCTCAGCACAAACCTGAACTGGTAGACAGGAACGGGGAGCAGAATGGACCACCTGTAACCCAGGGGGAAATAGTTAGTGACCTATTGAGCCACTTAGACTCCCACAAATCTATGTGATCATACGGGATTGACCTGAGGGTGGTAAGGGAGCTGGTGGAAGAGCTTACCAAGCTATTCTGCATCATTTATCATCAGTTCTGGCTCACAGGGGAGGTCCCAGATGACTGGAGGTGCCAGTGTGATGCCCATCCTTAAGAGGGGCTGAGGAGGTTCCAGGAAACTCCAGGCCTGTCAGCCTGACCTCAGTGCTTGGCAAGGTTATAATACTAACAGTGATCACACAGCACATACAAGACAACCAGAGAATCGGGCCCAGCCAGCCTGGGCTTAGGAAGGGCAGGTCCTGCTTGACCAAACTGATCTCCTTTTATGACCAGGTGACCCATCTGGTGCATGAGGAAAGGCTGTGGATGTGTCTACCTGGACTTCAGCAAAGCCTTCAACAGTCTTCCACAGTCTTTCCTGGAGAAGCTGCAGCCCACAACTTGGACAGGTGCATCTTCACTGGGTTAAGAGCTGACTGCAGGCTGGGCCCAGAGAGTGGTGGGAATGGTGCTGCATGCAGTTGTTGTCTGGTGACCAGTGGCTTCCCCCAGGGATCAGTCATGTTTAATATCTTTACTGATGATCTGGATGAGGAGATTGAATGTACCCTCAGTAAATTTGTAGATGACACCAAGTTGGGTGGGAGCATTGATCTGCTGGAGGGTGGGAAGGCTTTGCAGAGGGATCTAGACAGGCTGGATCAATGGACCAAGACCAACAGCATGAGGTTCAACAAGACTAAGAGCTGGGTTGTATAATTTGGCCATAACAACTCCCTGCTGCCCTGGCTGGGGGCAGAGTGGAAAGTAGCCAAGCAGATAAGGACCTCAGAGTACTGGTCAACAGCATCTGAACATGGCCCAGGTAGGCAAGAAGACCAATGTCATCCTGGTTTGTATAAGGAATAGCGTGGCAGCAGGACTAGGGTAGAGATTTTCCCACGGTACTTGGCACTAGTGAGGCCGCACCTCGAGTGCTGTGTCAAGTTCTAGGCCCATCAATTCAGCAGGACATTGAGGTGCTGAAGCGAGTCCAGAGAGAAGGGCAGTGAATCTAGTGAGGGGTCTGGAGCACGTGTCTGATTAGGAGTGGCTGAGAAAGTTGTGGTTCTTTAACCTAGTGTAGTGTGTTGGTTGGATGCCATATACCCACCAAAGCTGCTCTATCACTGCTCTTCTCAGCTGGACAGGGGAAAGAAAATATAGTGAAAGACTCATGAGTTACCGACCAGGAGATAGCACTCACCAAATACTGTCAAGGCAAAACAGACTCGGGGATATTAATAGGATTTATTACTAAAAAAAGCAGGGCAGGGCAATGAGAAGTAAAATAAATCTTAAAAACACCTTCCCCCCACCCTTCTCTCCTTCCCAGCTCTACCTCCTCCCCACAGTGGCACAGGGAGATTGGGAATGGAAGTTATGGTCAATTCATCACACCTTGTTCTTGACTCTGCTCAGGGAGAGGAGTCAGAATCCTTCCTCTGCTCCAGTGTGGGGTCCCTCCCATGGCAGACACTTTTCCACGGACTCCTCCAGTGTGTGTCCTTCCCACAGGCAACAGTTCTCCGTGAACTGTTGCAACGTGGGTCACTCTTTCATGGGGTCAGTTCTTCAGGTACAGTCTGCTCCAGCGTGGGTCACCCACAGGGTCACAAGTCCTACCAGGACCCTGCTCCAGCACGGGCTTCCCAAGGGGTCACAGCCTCACTTGGGCATCCATCTGCTCCACTGTGGGGCTCTTCCAAGGGTTGAAGGTGGATCTCTGCACCCTATGCCCTCCATGGGCTGCAGGGGCACAGCTGCCTCACCATGAGCTTCCCCATGGAATCTCAGGGGAATTCCTGCTCCAGTGCCTGGAGCACCTCCTGCCCATCTTTTTGCACTACCTGGCTGTCTGCAGAGCTGTTCTTCTCACATATTTTCAGCCCACTCTTCTCTGGCCTCAATTACATCTGCACAAAATTTTCTTTTCCTTCTTAAATATGTTATCACAAAGGCATCACCACAATCTGTGCGGAGCTCAGCCTTAGGCAGCGGTGGGTCTGTCCTGGAGCCAGCTGGCATTGGTTCTGTTGGACTTGGGGGAAGAAGCTTCTGGAAGCTTCTCACAGAAGGCACCCCCTGTAGCCCCCCTGCTACCAAAACCCGCCCACACAAAGTCAACACACCTGGAGATGGGGTGACCTTATCACTCTCTATAACTACCAAAAAGGAAATTGTAGCAAGCTGGGGGTTGGTCTCTTCTGCAAGAAAACTAGCAAAAGGTCAAGAGGAAATTCAAGCCTTAAGTTGTGCCGGGGAGGTTTGGGTTGGATGTCAGGAAGAATTTCTTCACTGAAAGGCTGGTCAGGCATTGGAACAGGCTACCCAGGGAAGTGGTGGAGTCAATATCCTCGAAGTGTTCAAGAAAAGACTGAATGTGGCGCTAAGTGCCATGGTCTAGTTGTCAAAGTGGTCTTTAATTAAAGGTTGGACTTGATGATCTCAGAGGTCTTTTCCAACCTAAAGATTCTGTGATTCTTTGATTCCAAACCAAAGATTTAAGCTACTGTGCCCCTTAAATTTCACAGCAGGAAGTCAGGACTGGGTTGAATTTTCTCTTGCATCCCCTGTCATAGCTTCCTGGGAGCATATGTCTTGGGGTGACTTTATGATGCTGTATCCCCCTGTTGCCTGCTCTATGCAAAGATGTGAATCCTGTGCCTTTCTGTGTCTTTAAGGCAGACTCAAGAGGTGGGGGGAAGGCAGTGGAATTCCTTTGGCAGCTGTGTTCAAAAACACAGATAACTCGCCGGCTCTTCTCCTCAGCTCTCAGCTTCTGGAGCAGGGAAGAGAGTTACACGGCATTGCTTTTTAGCTAGCTTCTCGTTCATTAGCTGAGGAAAAAGATTTTCCTGGGACTTTGGCTTCTTCTTCTCTTCTGGACTGTTCAGCAGCACCAGAACATCACTGGGATGTCCTACACTGCAGCCCAGAGGGGCCCATGCCGAATCCCAGCTCTGGAGAGGGCAGAGCCACACCCAAAGAAAGGACTTTGAAATCTTTCCAGGTCTTCTCCACAGTGAGAAGTTTTATTATTTAGCATTATTAATTCTTTTTTCCGTGCCTGCATGGATTTTGCTTTTTAAGTAAATAGGTTTTTTTTTCACTTTCCTCCGAGGAATTTCTTTCTGAACCTGGTTGGGGGGGGGGCTGCTGAAATCTGCCTTCTATTAGAGGATATGTTCATTTTGGACGTTTCCTCCAATTTGTCTCAAACCAAGACAGCATATTAGACTGAAATTCCCAGAAGCTGCAGGGGTAACTGAGATCTCTGGAAAGGCACAAGTTTTCTTGCTGTCTGAACTCAACTCTTTGAGCACTTGGCATCTTCAGAAGTCGCAGCTGGTGCCAGGTGCCAGGTGAGAGAGATCCACGGGGTTGGGAGAGTATTTCCCTTCTTTGCTCACTTCCCTTCTGTGCCTGTTCCAGGTCACCTGCGGGATCATCCCAACCCCGGGGACTGCAGGGATGGAGCAGAGGAGATGGCTCCTGTTGGTTCTGGCCCTGCTTCTGGCCATCCCTGTCTCAGGTAACGCTTCCAGGAGCTGTTCTGCTCCTCTCTGGGGGATTCCAGCCTGCAGATGATCAGAAGTGCAGGAGCTGAGGGTCATGCTCTCCTGAGCAGCCCTGATTTGAACTCCACAAGAGCCAGAGCTGCCCTGCCCCTCTGCTCTTGGGGAATCCAGCCCTTTGCAGCCGGAGTTTCTCTCCCTTGGTGGAGCCAGGGAAGCCCTAAGCCAAGGCAGCTCTGCCCTGTCCAGCCCTCCCCAGTGCCAGGAGCATTTCCCTGCCTGCACGGGCAGTTGGCATTGGCACAGCTGCCCCGCTGCTGGTGGCACAGGGCTGCAAAGGGGCAGGGACAGCTGGGGACCTGCATGGAATGGCTCTGGACATGCTTTTATGCATTTATTTTTTCTTTTTTCCCCAAATAATCCCATCCTGTACAACTTTCATCATCCTGTTTTCTCCCTCTAATCTATTTACTTTCAGTTGTTCCCCACTATTACTCCTAGATCTGTTTCCTTCACACCAGTACATTTTCTGATTGATTTCAGCCAGATGCTCACTCACAGACAATTTTAAGCTCACCTCTCCTGAGAATGTAGTTGGAATTGTCGGCCAGGATACAATCCTTCCTTGCACCATCTCTTCCACAAAACCACTGGACAACCCCCAAGTGCACTGGATAAAAATCACAGATGGGCACACAGAGGACATCTACACATACGGGCAGTTTGGGGGCGAACCAATGCAGAAATACCGTGGGAGAACATCATGCCAGGAGATGGATTTGCCACTGGGAACGTGTCCCTGACACTGAAGAATGTCCAGCCAGCAGATGAAGGAATGTACAGTTGCATTGTGACATCCAGGGACTGGAGCGCTGATACATCCACCAAGCTCAGCATTGCAGGTTGGAGACTTCCTGCGCTGGGTGGGGAAGGGGGGAAGCTCTTACAGAGGGAAAAGAGCTCTCTGAAAGGTCACTGTCCCCCAGCTGATGCTGCCTCATATGACCCAACACATCACTTCCCCACTCCAGCAGCCCTTGGGCCACCTGTCAAGATGCTCTGGATGCTCCATGCCCAGTCTGAGCCCTGTTCTGACCCATGTGGGGCTGGCGAGCTGCAATAATCCCTGCTGGGGAGGTGTGAGCCCACCTGAGAGACCTCCAAGTGCTCAGCATCCCTGGCCGTGGGACTGATGGGAATGGGGCCCTCCCTGTTGTGACTTCTCATCTGGGCTGAGATGATCTGGGCTGCCAGTTTCCACCCCAGCTGGACAGTGGGCACCGTTTGTGTGCAGGTATTGATAAAGCCAGGTGGAGCTGGTCAGCCTGGATTCACTGATCAAAAAGAGCATGGAATGACAGAATCAGGGAATCTTAGAATCACACGATGGTGTGAGTTGGAAGGGCCCTAAAAGAATTTCTCATTTGAACTTCCCAGCCATGGGCAGGAACACCTTCCACTAGAGCAGATTATTCCAAGTGCTGTCCAACCTGGCCTTGAACACTTTCAGGGATGGGACATCCACAGCTTCTCTGGGCAAACTGTGCCAGCGCCTCACTCTTAGTCAAGAATTTCTTCCTAACTTCGGATCTAAATTTTCTCATCCAAAGGGGATTAGAGATGCTTTTGGGACAGGAGAGAGAAAAAGCTTCAAGACAATGCCCATTTCCTACTATTGCACAGGACAAATTCCTGTAAAATCCAGCTTTGACCAGGAGCATGACTCAGCAATGTGTGTGGTGCCTCCCACCACATCACACTGATGAAGCTTTGGCGCAGTCCCTGTCAGTGACCATCTCTGCCCACCTATAGTGCTGGCATGGACTGGGGAGGTGCCCGGGAAAAAGATGACTGGGCTTTAGTGGTCTGTGTCCTGCTTTACCAATCCTCAAACTTGGATTTGGGCTCCTACAGAGTCATTCCAAAAGAAGAATACAAACCACACACCTTCTCCCTGCTGGCTCCATGAAATACTGGTGAGCTTAGACACAAACCCATCCCAAACTGTAGCTCTTTCTCAGCCAAAGGAAATTTGGCATTTATGGCAGATGGAATGTGGGATGACAGAAAGACCATTGGAAAGGTTGTGTGAAGGACTGACAGAAACTGGCAGGAAACTCTGGGTTAAGCAAGAGCTGTGAATCCAAGGAAGAGCTACTTTCAGGGAGACTTCTCCCACTAACAAACTCTCTTGCCTTTAAGGTACTGGGGAAGTGTTCATTGAAATTCAGGGCCCCCAAGGGCAAGGACTCGAGCTTAGCTGCAGATCACAGGGATGGCTCCCCAAACCTACTGTCCAGTGGGTTACTGAGGATGGACAGGGACTTTCAGCAGACACTGAAATACACCAGGACAGCAGGAAACTCTTCAGTGTCTAGAGTCGAGTCACAGTTACAGGAGAGCAAGTGGGAAAAGTCACCTGTCAAATCCTGAACCCTCTGCTGCAGGTGGAGAAGAAAACTACTGTGCTCCTCTCAGGTGAGTCCCATCATCCTGAGAAGTCTTTGCTGGAGGTTCACCGTCTCAGGAGCCCTGTGAGGCCCTTCCCAGTGCCAGGGAAGGCGACAGCTCTCCAGTCCAGCCAGACCCATCCCAGAGCATCACGGCGCACTGAAGGCAGGACAGGCTGCAGTGAGAAATGAGCAGGGTCCCTCCTGCCCCACAGGCTGTGCACATCCCAAGGGAAGGCAGGCTCTGCCCACCCATGGAGAACTGGGACTATTTCTGCATTCATTTCCACAGAAACTCTTTGGGCAGGTGCTTAAGTTTGGGGGTAAAATTGAACATTGCCAGATGACACTCAGATAATTTTTTTCAAAGATTCTGTTTTTCCAGGTGCATCTCAGTGGGTCTCTGCTTCCTGGATACAACTCCCTTTATTCCTTCTCACATTGGCTGCTGGTGCTGTTCTTGTATTTCGAGGTAAGGGCTCTTGGTTCATAGGACCTCATGTTTTCAGAAGCAAGGCTGCAGGATGTAATTTCTTAGCCTCTTGTAAGACTACTCTCTGACAAATAGGATGAAATACCATATAGAGTCTGCTTCTGGCACACAGATGCATTAGCTTCCACTCAGCTGAAATGCTGAGTTCTCTTGCAGGTAGAAGTTTACCATCTGTCACCCAGAGGCAAAAGGGAGGTGCCTCCACATGCAGGTGAGGGCTTGGGTGGCTCATGGTATCTACAGGCAAGAGGAGGAAGGACTATGGGATTGGGGGACTTGTCCTGGGGGGAATTAGAAGGGTCCCTTCCTCTGCCTTCATTGGTCTCATCCTCCCCCAAGCCTCCAGGGGAGCTCGTTCATCACAGCTGGACCTTTTTCCCTCAAGTGTCAGTGGTGCCTCCCACCTTGGCAAGGGCCTCTCCAGAGATCTCTGCCTCTGCAGCCATGGCTGGGGACAGGTCCCCTTTCCCCAGTCCAGTGCCAGCTGTTCCAGCTCTGTGGTGTCTGAGGGCACAGCCATGCTCAGCCCTTTCTGGGGGCATTTGTGGACTTGTTTTTCTTCCTGGCTGGGAGCTGAAGCAGGGCCCAGCCAAGCCTGGAGAACCTGTGGCAGAGTGTCATGGCCAAGAGCCCAAACCAGCACTTCATTGCTGATTGCAAGGCACGACTGACCCTTCCCCAAAAGCTGTACTGACCTTAGACTACTTGCCTCTCTCAAGCTCTGTGTCTCCAGCCTCATCTCTGCTTGTGTCTGTGTTGTGGTTTAGGAATAGAACTCCCCAGTTCACTGCTCCCACTTAGACTCTCCCTAACCACACACTGTTCTCTCACTCTCCTATTCCTTCTCCATTCCTGCTGCAGCGGGATGGAGTTGAGAATTTGAGGCACGAAAGGTGAAGATCATGGTTTTAGATAAGAACAATTTACTGGAAACAGCAATGAGAGAAGAAAAAAAAAAAAAACCAGTAACAAGAACAATATTAATAACAAAATTGTACAAAAGAGAGAGTGATTCATATGCAAAATGCACACCAAGGACCCCATGACAACAAACAAATACAGGATGACTTCCCCCCGTGCCCTTTTTTCTTGACCAGAAGGAACCCCTTTTCCCCAGAAGAGACAGTGTCCCTTTCCACTTCCCCTACTCCCTGCCAGTGATGTGAGTTTGTAACAAATAACATTAGGGTCCTGGTCATGCCCCTTCCCAGACACTGCAAAAATTAACCCTGGCCTGAACCAGGACATTTTCCACCAGTTAGTCTATACCATCTACTATAAATAGATAGATAGATATAGATATGTATAGAAGTATGCAAACACAGGTATCATCTCCACAGTCATCCCATCAGATATCTGCTGAGTCCATTTAGTCCATGACTGTGGGTTCTATCTGTCCTAGATGTCTTCCAGGGCTGGAGGACTGGTGTGTTGTCAGCTGTTTTGCTGCATCAAGAGCACCCAGCTGGTGTATCTAGAATGGTCCATGCTCATTGTCCATCGTAATTATGACAAACAATGGAAGCAGAGAAGGCTCCAGGCAGACTTTAGAGACCCTTTGTTACACCTTGGATACTTAAATTCAGGGGTTAAACTCAAGGTTCCTTTATTCTAGCTAGCACAAAGGAGGAATCTCCACCAGATATTCTCAAGACGTGAAAATCACAGAAAAGTTTACTGCAAAAATATAGAAGATTAAGGAAACTTTGGCAAAAGGATTAAATACAACACTAAATTCAACATGAAAGCACTTATAATAACGTCATTTAGCATTAATTCGGTATTAACTTCATTAACTTAGCATTTACTTAGCCCATTTAACCTAGAAACTTTTAAATCCTTAAGATACTAAGCTACCCACAAAGTTCCATGAAAAGAGAATTAGGAGAAGAGAGAAAGACAGAAATATATATAGAAAAGCACAGATATAGCTATCATAGGGTTCCAGCACGAGTTGAATCAGAACTCTGAAGCAGCTGGCAGGATGTGACAACAGGGAACACCATGGTCACCCCTTTTAAACCCTTGGCACCCTGTAGGCCCTGCCTTCTAGGTGGGACTTCTGGAACCTCAGCCAATCAGAGGCTGGATTGGGACAGCCCCACCCAATGTGTAATTGATTGACAGCCAAACTGATGGGGAGGGGCACTGTCTCACTGCCCCCAACCACACACAGACAGACACACACACAGAGAGACACATGGACACACAGAGAGACAGACACAGGCACACTGACACAGACACACACATGGACACACAGAGAGAGGCACAGGCACACCGACACACACAGACAGACACACAGACAGACACCCGGACGCAGGTAGAGGGACACACAGAGAGACACACACAGGCACACCGACACACACAGAGACAGAGACACACACAGACACACATGGACACACAGAGAGACACACACAGGCACACCGACACACACAGAGACAGAGACACACACACAGACACACATGGACACACAGAGAGACAGACTAAGGCACACTGACACAGACACACACATGGACACACAGAGAGAGGCACAGGCACACTGACACACACAGACAGACACACAGACAGACACCCGGACGCAGGTAGAGGGACACACAGAGAGACACACACAGGCACACCGACACACACAGAGACAGAGACACACACACAGACACACATGGACACACAGAGAGACACACACAGGCACACTGACATGGAGACACACAGATGCAGACAGACACAGAGACACACACGGACACACAGACAGATACAGAGACACACACATGGACACAGACACACAGACATACAAACGCACACATGGACACAGAGAGGCACAGACACACAGATGCAGACACAGACGCAGAGACACACAGACACACAGACACACGGACACAGACACACAAACATAGACACACACACACACATAAAGACAGACACAGAGACAGACACACAGGCACGCAGACAGAAACACAGACCCAGACAGAAATAGACACACAGACACAGACAGACACACAGAGGCACAAACACACACATGTGCGGACACACACACAGACACGCACAAAGGCATTGGCTCACCACGTTGAACATACCCAGTCTCTGACACCCTTCCAGTAGCTAAAGGTGGCTTCAATAAGGCACATTTTACAAGGTCACAGATTACTAGGACAAGGTGGAATGGATTTTAAGCTGTAGGAGGGTAGATTTAAATTAGATAATAGGAAGAAATCTTCCCTGTGAGGGTGGTGAGGCCCTGGCACAGGTTGCTGTAGAAGCTGTGGATGCCTCATCCCTGGAAGGGTTCAAGGCCAGGTTGGGTACGGCTTGGAGCAATGTGGTCTAGTGGAAGTCTGGAAAGAAATGGCAGGGGAGTTGGAAAGAGAGGATCTATAAGGTCTTGTAAAACCCAAACCATTGTTTGATGGTTTGATTCTGTGATTCTGCACTTATATGAGACTCATCCTCTTGTCAGACTATCAACAGATGACCAAGGGGAGGTTCTATGAGACCTCCCCTCACACAAAGAGAAGCCTTTTCATGCAGATCAGTGCCAGGACATACCACAATACTTGGAAAAAATCCCCTACCAAGCAAGAAGAAGATGCAGGAGGGTCTAGGGCAGTGAGATCAAACAATCTCACTCCTCCAGACATTCCCACTTCAAGGGCTTCCAGAAAGTCCTTTGTTATATTCCCCATCCCCATGCAGATGCCCGGAGCCCAGGCTCCCAGGGTGCAGAGCTGCCCTGGCAGTGGGCTTTTCCCAGCACAGACAGGACAGCCTGGACTCTGCTGGATCCCATCCCCCCTGTGGATTCTAAAGCCAGCTGTTCTTCTGGCCCTGCTCTTTCCAGCTGGGATGCTGGCAGTGAATGTTCTTTCCTTAAGGAACACTTGGCAATTTGCATGGGCTGGGCTCTCCCCCATGGCCAGGCTGTTGGGCAGTGAGGAGGCCTTGGAGTTCCTTTCAATATTCCTGACCAGCAGCACAGGAGCTCCAAGCCCAGGTTTAGAAGGGCTCACACTGGTGCTGAGACTCCTTTCAACAGGTAAAAACTGTAAGAGAAAAAAGTCTCCATGTCACATGGAAGACTAGAGGTCCAGAAGAGAGGCCAAGGCTCCTTCCCAGAGCAAACTCGTGGTGGAAAAGGATTTGAAAGCCAAGGAAGAGATCAGTAATTGTGCCCACAGGTCCATCAGAATGTGAACTCCCTATCTCTGTTTTTTAGGGCTGAGTTCTTTTCCAAGGCCTCAATTAGAAAGGATTGTCTGAGGAAAGAGAAGGCTGGAGAGTATAAATTAGAAACAGGCAGGACATGAGGGAACTGAACTGAATTTCTTCTGCCCTTCCTGCATAAGGAAACAAAGCAAAAGGAAAAAAAAACAGATAAGCAGGGCCATTCCTCACCAGGCCTTTATGTTTTTGGAAGCAAATGCTGCTCCACAATCAAACTGACTTGTGAGTTAGTCCTTGGACTGGATGCCTTGTGCAGAGCTTCCTTGGGAGCAGCTCTTATGTCCCATGCCAGGGGAACACCTTTGATGCTGAGATGGCAACTGGAGGTGGTCAATGTCCCTCTTCTCTCCCTCATCATTGAGGGCAGTGTAAGAACAGCGTCTTCTTGGTCCTTTCTAAGAGGAAAGGCCCCGTGTCATTAGCGGAACAAGACTTCCCCTCAGGGGAGGAAAAATCATTATCTCAGTGACACCAGTCTTTTTTCACAGAAAGGGCAGTGGATGCCCTGGAATCTATTCGGCTGAAGGACCACCAGCACCTCTATCAAAAAATTCTAACTCTGCAGGAAGCTTTCCAGAATGAACAGGAGTCCACACAGCGTGATCTTCAGCTCCTCAGAACAGACCTGAAGAATGAACTAGGTGAGCAGGGCCATTCCCCAGCAGGCCTTCATCTCTCTGGAGGCAAAAGCTGCTTTAGAGGCAAACTGTCCTGTGTGCTTGTCCTCCACAGCTCCTCAAAGAGGATGGAGAATGACAACCCTTATGTGGGGAATTAATGCAGTACTTGTGCTCACTGCACAAGCTCTGGCGTGCCCCAGGTCAGAGACAGTCCAGCTGCGTTACTTCTGTGCGTCGCTGAAGCGACTTCGGCATCAGGAAGGAGCTGTTGGCTGAGCTTGCTGGCTTCTTTGTAGAGGAGACGTGGCAGGAGCCGATGGTATCGGCTCACGTTAGCTCAGAGACAGAGGAAGAGAGAGGCTGTTCTGGTCTGGCTCCTAACAGGTTTATTGTTAGAAGTTTCGCAACCCGAACAAGCTCGAAAGGGATGGAATGCGATGGGGCCCTCCCCTGATGCTTGTCCTCAGTTTTAGAGGCAATTTGAAAACCGCGGGGAAAGGGGAAAACAACCAATGAGTTACAAGCCAGGGGGAGGATACAATGTCACAAGAACCACTGGGGGAAACGGAGAGGCGGGAGTTATAACAGAGAACCAGTGAACAACTGATAACCGAGAATTTTCCCGAACCGGAGGAGGCGGCTTGGACCCGGGCACCGCCCAGGGGGTGCAGCTTAGGCTTCTGAGCCGCCCATCGACCCACCCTCTGAGTCTGCCTCTTTGGGAAACTCGATCCAGGGGATGGGCTGGGATTGACTGGCATCATGCTGCCCCAGCCCTGCAGTGGGCTGGGTCACCACAACAGGGAATATCTTTTTTGATCAAGAATACTCAAAAAACCCTAAGAAGAGACTCTCTGGCAGTGAATTTAAATCCGATCACTGGTCTCCCCCTCAAGAAGGTAATGAGAGTGTCCCAATTACACTGTTCTTTCTTTATAGGATTGACAATACAAGCAAATATTACAAATGCCCTGGAATCTATGTGGAAGAAGGACCTCCATGAAGTGTCCCAACAAGTTCAAACTCTGCAGAAAGCTTTTCAAAACACCCAGGTGTACACGCAGCGTGACCTTCAGATGATCAGAACAGACCTGAAGGATGAGCTAGGTGAGCAGGGCCATTCCCCAGCAGGCCTTCAACTCTCTGAAGGTCAATCCTGCTCTACAGGCAAACTGACCTGTTAGTTAATCCTTTGCCTTTTGTCAGAATCGGCAGAACTTCCTTGGGAGCATCTCTTATGTCCCAGTCATGGGGAACACCTTTGATGCTGAGGTGGAAACTGGAGATGGTCAAGGTCCCTCTTCTCTCCCTTGTCTTAGAAGGGAGTGAAAGAACAGCATCTTTTTGATACTTTTTAAGAGGAAAGCTCTGTGTCATTAGTGGGACAAGACCTCACCTCAAGGGAGAAAAAATCATTGTCCCAGTGACACCAGTCTTTTTTCACAGGAAAGACGGTGGAGGCAAATGTCACAGGGACTATAGCATACATCTGGCAGAAGGACCTCCTGCAGCTCTCCCAACAGATTCAAACTCTGAAAAAAACTTTCCAGAACATGAAGGTCTCCACACAGCGTGACCTTCAAATGATCAGAACAGACCTGGAGAACAAACTAGGTGAGCAGAACCATTTCCACAACAGGCCTTCATAGCTCTGTAGGCAAAGTCTGCTCTACAGGCAAATTGTCCTGTGAGCTTGTCCTCCACAGATCCTCAAGAGGGATGGGGAAAGACAGCCCTTACATGGGGAACAGTTTTTGTGCGGTGTGGCACCACACCATCCTCATGTTGTCTCCCAGGGCCCACATGTGCCCTCTGGAGAGATAGAGATCATTCCTGCCCTCCATGCTGCCCAGGAGGACTTAGTTGAGCCATTAGGAAGACCAACAGGCACTGGGAGAGCCCTAAGAAAAGCCTTGACATGGATTTTATATCAGAGCTTTTGGGCATCGTCATTATGGATCAATGGTCTTTACCTCAAGAAAACCATGACTTTGTCCCAGTGAAATTGTTCTTTCTTTGCAGGAAGGACAGTGGAGGCAAATACAAGCGCCTTAGAATCCAGGCTGGAGAAGGACCACCATGAAGCCTCCCAACAAATTCTAACTCTGCAGAAAGAAATCCAGAACATGGAGGTGTCCACACAGCGTGACCTTCAGATGATCAGAACAGACCTGGAGCATGAGCTAGGTAAGCAAGACCATTCCCCCTGAGGCCTTCATTTCTCTGAAGAAAAAAGCTGCTCTACAGGCAAACTGTCCTGTGAGCTTATTCTCCAGACCTCCTCAAAGTGAGTGGAGAAGGAGAGTCCTTACACTGGGAAACAGCTTTTGTGCTCCGTGACACTTGAAACACCTCCATGTTGAGGTGTCCATGACAAGCCCCAGCCCGTGCTCCCCTGCTCAGCTTGGGGCCATCTCTGTGGGCAGTGCATGAGGGGGGGGCAGGGGAGGGCACTGGGGCAGCACCCAGCACTCTCTGCCAAGGACCTTCCTCTGGCCAGGAACAGGCCCCATGTCCAATCCCAGGGGCTACTGACCTAGGCTGAGGCCCAGTGAACATTCCTGAGACCACAATGGGGTCCGAGGGGCAGGTGGGGGATGAGCCACCACACCTTCCTCCTGACAAAGAGCGTTGTTTCCCAGGGCCCACAGATGGTGTCTGGAGAGATGGAGTGGGGTCAGTGCTGCCCTCAGTGCTGCCCAGCAAGCCTTGGTCAAGCCTTTAGGGAGGTCCACAGAGAGTGGGAGAGCCCTAAGGAAAGATGCTCTGGTAGGGAATTTAATTCAGAGCTTTTAGGCATTGTGATTGCAGGTTGCTGGTCTCCCCATTGAGATAGCAATGAGACTGTCCCAGTGAGAGGGTTCTTTCTTCACAGGAAGGACAGTGGAGGCAAATACAAGGACCATGGAATCCATGTGGAAGAAGGACCTTCTGCAGCTCTCCCAACAAATGCAAACTCTGCAGGAAGCAATCCAGAACATGGAGGTGTCCACACAGCGTGACCTTCAGATGATCAGAGCAGACCTGGAGAATGAACTAGGTAAGCTAGGCCATTCCCCAGCAGGCCTTCATCTCTCCAAAGGCAAAAGCTGCTTTACAGGCAAACTCTCTTGTGAGCACATCCTCCACAGCTCCTCAAAGGGAATGGGGAAAGACAGTCCTTACATGGGTAATAGATTTGTCATTGTTATGAATAGGTGTGAGGGGTTTAGATAAATCCCTTCCTTTTCCCCAGGCCTCTGGCAGCAGGCAGTAGCTCCATAGGGATGGCCAGTGCCCCAAAACCCACTCTCGTCTGCAAGTTCTTTAATAATGACTGATTTGGTCTATTATAGAATTAATTATTTATTTAATAGAAACAAAACTAACAGACATAAGACCTAAAATAAACTATTATTACACAGGAATAAGGACAAAAAGAGACAACTAGTATTACAAGCAGGGTTAAAGGTACCATTAATTTTACAGCTAGCAAAGAAATAATATAACATAGGATCCAATGTTTCTTACCATCCAATTGTGATGGAGCGCACATCAAAGTCCTTTCCCTCAATTGCCAGGAAAGTAACCATGGAACCTGTGTCCAGACTCCAGGAAGAAGTCTTGCACACTTTCAGGGTGTGTGTGTGTAGAAGGCTTCTGCCTCTGTGATAATCTGTATTACTTTTATAGTGTTTTTTTGGTTTGAAAGACAGGTGTCTGCTAAGGAAGGCAGGAGCCTCCCTTGGATTGGCAGATGCAACCCCCTTCCCTCCGAGTTATTATAATTTTAAAATCAAGGGGGATTTTAGGCAAAGATGTGGGAAATAGGAATAACAGTTCTTTACTAATATATATCTATATGTGTATAACCAGTCAAACAAACAGCAATAGCTATGGCAGTAACAGCAAACAATCACAAACCCAGTCCCAGCCTTCTCAGCTGTCAGGCCCTTTCCCCTCGGGTGCAGTTCCGCTCACAGCCAGCTGGGGCGCTGGCGGCTCCCGGTGAGCAGGGCAGGTGCGATGGTTCCCCCACGGCTGCAGGGGGCGCTCCGGAGCGAGCTCGGGGAGCACGCGGCACTGACGGCCTGGGATCCCGGGAAGGGATGGAACAAAGGCTTCAAAAACCCCCTGGGCAGCCGATCCCAGTGTCCGCCTGGACCCTCGGGAACAGCAGGCTGGAGTGGCAGGGATGAGCACAAATCCCGGATGGCAGACGAGGTGTATCCAAATGGGGAACCCCCCGGAGGTCTGGGCAGGCAGGGTGAGCACGGCTACAACGCAGCGAAGGCTCGAAGCAACGGCGGGGCAGTGCGGCCACGGCCCGGCTCCGAGCAGGGCAGGGAAGGCGGGCTTGGGATCCTGGTGTTTCTCCAGCAGAAAGAAAAGTGGCCAAAGGAAAAGCAGTTTCCCTCTCTCTGGACCTGGAGGCTGACTGCCCCCACACACTCAGGTGAAAAGAGTAGCCAGATGCACCCCACTCTGTAGCTAGCTCTTTTGTTTTTCTGAAGTACTCAGCCATTTGCTCCCCTGGCAATCTGGATCGACAAAAATCCTTTAACAGAAGAAAAAAAACCAGAAGAGCTCCTAAAACCCCAGCAAGTGTAAAGCAGGCCTTTAGGTCACCAGTGTTTGTTTTCCTTTATCTCTTCCCGTATCTGCTCTGCATACCGAGATGTTAATTCTTGGTTAGGCTGGCAGACCCTTTGGCACCAGGAGATGATTCCTGCTGGGCCTTGCCTGCCTGGGTTATCTCTCCTATCTGCACTGGCCACCTGTGGTGGGGAAAGGGGGACTATACCCTGCCACAGTCATCCATGCCACTGGAACACCTCCATGCTAAAGTGTTTTCTGCAGGGGCTCAAGGTCCCTCTTACCTCGCTTGTCCTTGAAGAGAGCTTGAACTCTTAGTTCTCTCACTGTCTTGATACTCATTAAGGTTTTGTTGTAGCTGCTAGATTTTGCTTAGCAGGCTGTAGCTTCCTGAGAGCTCAGTGGGGGTTACCTAGGACAGTGCGACCTGTCGCATCCCGCAGTCCGTTTTCGATGGCCCTGCAACCTTGCTCTGGTCAGCTATCAGTGTTACAACCAGTGATGACAGAGGAGGTGAGAAAGGTCTCCCCATGAGGGTTGAGATGGCTTTAATCACATCTTGAGCTGGCAACCCTCAGAGGCAGAGAGACCTTGTGGTCTGGGCTTGGGGGCGGTTTTGTCAGGGGCCCAGGGGCAGTCCCTGGGTGGGGTTGGGGTACAGGAACCAAGAGAGAGAGCCCGAGGGAGTGGCCACGGCTAAGGGCAGGGAACGGGGAGCACGTGAAATAGGAAAATCAATGGATCACCACAAGGTTTCCCCTGGAACCCCTGTCTCTGTCCCTTTCCCCATTGCCCTTCTCCTCCTGCCCCACTCCTGATGCCACTTTGGGCGAGGCCGGGCTGTTCACACCATGTGTCTGTGCCCATGACAAGCCCCAGCCCGTGCTCCCCTGCTCAGCTTGGGGCCATCTCTGTGGGCAGTGCATGGGGGGGGGGCAGGGGAGGGCACTGGCAGCACCCAGCACTCTCTGCCCAGTGTCCTGGGATCTTCCCCTTGCCAGGAACAGGGCCCATGTCTGATCCCAGGGGCTACTGACCAAGGCTGAGGCCCAGTGAACATTCCTGAGACCACAGTGGGGTCCGAGGGGCAGGTGGGGGATGCGCCACCACACCTTCCTCCTGACAAAGAGCGTTGTTTCCCAGGGCCCACAGATGGTGTCTGGAGAGATGGAGTGGGGTCAGTGCTGCCCTCAGTGCTGCCCAGCACGCATTGGTCAAGCCTTTAGGGAGGTCCAGAGGGAGTGGGAGAGCCCTAAGGAAAGATGCTCTGGCAGGGAATTTAATTCAGAGCTTTTAGGCATTGTGATTGCAGGTTGCTGGTCTCCCCACTGAGATACCAATGAGACTGTCCCAGTGAGAGGGTTCTTTCTTCACAGGAAGGACAGTGGAGGCAAATACAAGGACCATGGAATCCATGTGGAAGAAGGACCTTCTGCAGCTCTCCCAACAAATGCAAACTCTGCAGGAAGCAATCCAGAGCATGGAGGTGTCCACACAGCGTGACCTTCTGATGATCAGAGCAGACCTGGAGAATGAACTAGGTAAGCTAGGCCATTCCTCAACAGGCCTTCATCTCTCCAAAGGCAAAAGCTGCTTTACAGGCAAACTCTCTTGTGAGCACATCCTCCACAGCTCCTCAAAGGGAATGGGGAAAGACAGTCCTTACATGGGTTATCGATTTGTTATCCATGCCACTGGAACACCTCCATGCTAAAGTGTTTTCTGCAGGGGCTCAAGATCCCTCTTCTCTCCCTTGTCCTTAAAGAGAGTTTGAACTCTTAGTTCTCTCACTGTCTCGTATTCGTTAAGGTTTCCCCTGGAACCCCTGTCCCTGTCTCTGTCCCTTCCCCCATTGCCCTTCTCCTCCTGCCCCACTCCTGGTGCCACATTGGGTGAGGCTGGGCTCTGCACACCCTGCGGCTCTGTGCCCATGACGAGCCCCTCCTGTACTCCCCTACTTAGCCTGGGGGCATCTCTCTGGGCAGTGCATGAGCTGGGGGCCAAGGGTGATACCTAGGACTGGCTACCTGAAAACAGAGGCTAGACAAGATTAAGAGAATGAAAGTGGGTATTTATAAAGAGGGCTTTCAATAGGTACACCCTGGGAGTCAAAAAACCCTCTGAGGGGATACACCAAAGTTAGGTGCTAGGTCATGGGTTTTTCACACTCTTATAAGTTTGGTCTATTTGCCTATCAGGGTTAATTCTCCAATTACAATTTCAGGTAATGATGTAATTACCCCAAGTTTTCTCCTCCCATTCAGAGGCTTGGTTTACATGTTTCAGGGCCTGAGACAACAAAGTGTCCTTGAGTCCAGGCCCAGAGAGGGTTTGTTATGTCTAACCCGAGTGTGAGAACAGTAGCTAACAGGCTATGGAGTTTTAGAGTTACAAACTAAAGCAGTACTGTTGTAACCGCTGGACTCTGCCTAGCAGGCTGCTGCGGCCTGAAAGCTCAGTGAGGGTTTCCTAGGGCCATGCGATTAATTGCATCCCAGAGTCCATTTTGGACAGCCCTGCGATCTGGCTCCAGCAGCTAGCAGTGTTACAACGCAGTGGATGGTAAAGAAGGTAGAGAAGGGTCTCTCATGAGGGTTTGAGATGACTTTAATCACATCTTGTCCTTGCGATGTTCAGAGGTAGAGAGACAGCATGCTCTGAGTGCGGGATGGTTTTGTCAGGGGCCCAGGGGCAGTCCGTGGGCAGGGTTGGGGTACAGAAACAAATAAGGAGAAACCGAGGGAGTGGCCAAGGCTAGGGAGGGAACAAGGGGAACATCACAGAATCATGGGGTTAACAGGCCACCACACAGTACAGGATCTGAAAAATATGAAAGCTAAATCCTAAGGCATCAAGGGAGGGCACCAGCCGGCACTCTCTGCCCAATGTCTGGGGACCTTCCCTTTGACCAGGCACAGGCCCCATGTCCGATCCCAGGGGCTACTGACCTAGGCTGAGGCCCAGTGAACATTCCTGAGACCACAGTGGGGTCCGAGAGGCAGGTGGGGGATGCGCCACCACACCTTCCTCCTGACAAAGAGCGTTGTTTCCCAGGGCCCACAGATGGTGTCTGGAGAGATGGAGTGGGGTCAGTGCTGCCCTCAGTGTTGCCCAGCAGGCCTTGGTCAAGCTTTTAGGGAGGTCCACAGGGAGTGGGAAAGCCCTAAGGAAAGATGCTCTGGTAGTGAATTTATTTCAGAGCTTTAAGTGTGGCTTTTGTCAAGGAGGACATAACAGCACACACTTGTTGTAATCCAAAGTCGAGAGAGATAGAAAGATTTTTTATTTTCTCTACTGCTATTCTTATACGTCTTCACAATTGCAGTGGCCTATTGAGATTGGCTGCTTAGCAAACAATGATAAGGCTGTCTAACAAACAATGACCATTCAAGCATTAAAACAATCAGCTCTTATACAAGCAAAGGTAGAGTTGCTACATATTATCTGCCAAGTTCTTCCTTGTACACTCTTAATGTCCTAACAAGAACATCCTCTCCTTGTGTCCAGAGCATCTACTCTCATTGATTATCTTCTTGGCTTTCTCTGTGGGTTTCATTGAAGCTGCAAAATTTCCACTCTAAAATTCTCACGGATAAATTCGGACCGATTTCAGGAAAGATGCTCTGTGAGGCCCCCAGTCCATCTGTCAGCCTCATCATTTAGGCATTGTGATTGCAGGTTGCTGGTCTCCCCATTGAGATAGCAATGAGACTGTCCCAGTGAGAGGGTTCTTTCTTCACAGGAAGGACAGTGGAGGCAAATACAAGGACCATGGAATCCATGTGGAAGAAGGACCTTCTGCAGCTCTCCCAACAAATGCAAACTCTGCAGGGAGCTTTCCAGAACATGCAGGTGTCCTTACAGCTTGGTCTTCAGATTGCCGTTGCAGACCTGAAGAACAAACTAGGTGAGCAGGCCAATTCCCCAGCAGGCCTTCATCTCTCTGGAGGCAGAAGCTGCTCTACAAATGTCCTGTGAGCTAGTTCGTTGCCTTCTCCAAGTGGGTGCATGGGGCAGAACTTTCTTGGGAGCAGCTCTTATGTCCCATGCCAGTGGAACACCTTTGATGCTGAGATGGCAACTGGAGGTGGTCAATGTTCCTCATCTCTCCACCACATTTGGAGGAAGTGAAAGAACAGCGTCTTCTTTGTCCTTTCTAACAAGAAAGGTCCCATGTAATTACTGGTACTACACCTCACCTCAGGTGAGGAAAAACCACTGTCCCACTGACACCAGTCTTCTCTTACAGAAAGGACAGTGGAGGAAAATACCCCACGGGTCTTGGAATCCCTGCGGCTGAAGGACCTCCAGCAGCTCTCCCAAGAAATCCAAGCTCTGGGAAAAGATATGCAGACCACATTGGGGTCCCCAGAATATGACCTTCAGCTCCTCAGAACATATTTGGAGAAAGAATTAGGTGAGCAAGGTCTTTTCCAGCAGAACTTCATCTCTCTGAATGCAAAAGCTGCTCTACAGGCAAATTATCCTGTGAGCTCATTGTTCACTGCTCCTCAAAGGGGATGGAGAGGGACAGATTTTCTTGGCAAGTAGCTCTTGTGTCCCCCCCTGTGGAGACATCTGAACACTGAGGTGGTGACTGCAGGTGGTCAAGGCCCCTCTTCATTACCTTGTCTTCGAAGGGAATGTGTAGTGTGGGCTCTCTATGACCCAATATGTAGTAAAGGAGTCCACCTGCATGCCCTGCTATTGTCTCTCTTGCTTTCCCCACTTCTCTTCCTCTTAACAAAGATTGTTGTCTCCACAGCCCACAGCTGCTGTTTGGAGAGATGGAAGGGGGACAATCCCAACCCTCCATCCTGCCCATCAGGCCTTTGCCAAGCCCTCAGGAAAGCTCACAGTGCCTGTGCTCTTTCCCCAGCCCTCCAGCAGTCAATCCATCTGAACCAGATCCGAGGAGCTGCGAGGGTCTTTGTTCTCCTCTGTCCAGAGCCCATGTGCCCCTGAGCCCTGGGAGTTGGACACTGCAGGGAGGGAAGGACCACAGGAGTGTGAGAGCCCCAGATGAAATGCAGGGGCTCAGGCCTTCGGCAAACCCTGCTCCCCTTCCCTTTGCCCAGGAGCTCCCGATCAGTTTGACAAGTGTCTCCAGGGGTAACTGGTGAAGGAAAGTCACCTTTGCTTCCTGGAAAATCCTTCTCTGTGAAAGCCCATCTCCTTTTTAGTCTAAGGTCTGGCCATTCCTCTGGCCTCTCCTTCCCATCTGAAAAGGAAAGAGAGGCTGAGCTCATCTCACAGCACCTTTTAGTCCTCCTCCATCCTCAGAGGAAGCAAGGTAGAGCCATGTGCTCCATGTCTGGAAAACAAAACTATCACACAATCTGATTTACTGTTTTCTCTGGGAGTCTGGTGAAATGGGAGTAGGTAGAAGTGGTTAAGAGAACAGTGTGTGTGTGTGGTGGGGGAGTAGGGGAGCATGGGGGTGGCATGAGTGTCATGGAGGGGAGATAGTTGGGTGTCACATGTAAGAGATTTCCTCAATGCCATTCTGTTTGATTGGACTGTCAGGGCCCCAGCAACACTAAGAGCCTTGTGCCTGACCAGTGTCGGCGTAGGGGAGAGTGAGAGTGGCATCATTGTCACTGAGAGGAGAGAGTTGGCCAATTTTGTTTCATTGCCAGAGCAAGCCTTGACAAATCCACTTACTTCCTGCTTCTCTCCTTTCCTACAGACCTTCAAGAACTATGGTCCTACAGAGGTAAGCATAGGTGAGATGAGGAAGTGAGTCCTCAGAGCCTGAGTGCAGCTCTGGAAAACACATCCCACTCCCTCAGAGAGCTGTTTGAAGAAGAACACGCTCAGGGAAGGGGGGTTTGATGCCATTTTTCACTGCCATGTGCTGCCCAAGGCCTTGCCTGTGCTTGTCAGGAGCCCTCTCAGCTGTGGGGAGCAGGCACAGCCGGCTTGCACTGGCCACTGCAGCCCCAGCTCCCACTCCTGCTTTGGCCTCTTGGGGCTCTCAGGAAAAGTGTCTGAAACTGATCTTGCTCCACAGCAGGAGCAGCTCCTTCTCCTTTCAACCTGAGCTGAGCTAGAGGACCTCAGTTCATGATATTACACCTTGTTTGAGTCCTGTCGGGAGTTCATCCCATCCTCTGATGAGCATGGAAAGCTGAGGCAAGAAACATTCCCTTATCCTTGTGGCAGTGGATCACTCCTCCACTCTAATCCATGTGCAAGCAATATCCCACGCTGGTGCTGTCCTGTAATTGAGGAAAAAGTACTTAAATCTTGAAAATCCCCTTCAGGCTTTGCCAAGGAGTTAATCCAAACCTAATTCCTGCTGCTGCCAACTCCTGGTCCTTTTCCTCATGCCATTCCCCGCCCCCCCCAGCAATGCAGAGATGGAGGGAGAGGGGGTTCAGCCCCACAGCTGCCTCCTTGGAGCTGCCTGCTGCAGTCCCAGCAGCACTGGAGCAGTGCCTGGCATTTGGTGCCTGCAGGCTGCCACTCTCTCTGGCAGCAGCCCAAGGAAGGGACATGGTGGGAGGGGAGGGAGAAGCTGGAGGTGCCCTGAGGCAAGAGGCTGCTGAGTGCTCCTGAGTGTGGAGGGGGGAAGGACAAATGAGGAAGGGCTGAGGGCACAGAAGGGAAAGGCTCAGAAAAGCAGAGCTTGTGTTTTCTGCTCCTCATGGCCTGACCTGACCATTGCAGGGGATGTCACCCTGGATGCTGACACGGCTCATCCCAGACTGGAAATCTCTGCGGATGGGAGGAGAGTGAGAGATACTGGTGTCATCACATTCTTGCTCAGCAATGAGAAGAGATTTGATTCCCATCTGTTTGTGCTGGCAAAGGAAGGATACACATCTGGGAAACACTACTGGGAAGTGTCTGTTGGGAAAAGAAGGAGCTGGGCCTTGGGTATTGCCCGGGAATCTGTGACTCGCAAAGGGCCATTGACTCTGTGCCCTCAGAATGGCTTCTGGGTTATCGCGTGTGCAGATGGGCAAGATTATTGGGCCTACACGAATCCTTGGACCCGTCTGACCGTGACTGGCAATTTGTCAAAGATTGGGATCTTCTTGAACATCCCAGCCAAGCAGGTTTCTTTTTATGATGTCTGTGAGGCAAGAGCTTTGTACACTTTCAGCATTGCTGAGGGCAGCAGCCAGGAAGGCAAATTAATTCCCTTCTTCTCCACAGGCCTTGCTACTGCTGAGCCTGACACTGAGCCTCTGGTAATAGTGCAGTTTTCTGATGATGATGAGTAGTTTACTCTGCATGTCAAAGGTCAATACTGTGATAGAATCACATTGTAATGAGGCTGCTGCCAAATTTGCGTCTTCTGAACAAAAGTATTGAAGGAGAGGGAAAATCTGTCATAGTGGTCAGCTTTCTACATTATGCATCAGAATGAAAAGTTTTTTGAGGGAAATTTTATGTTGTCAAGGGAAATTTTCTTTCATAGTAGTATGAAAAAAGCACTTCTGTGGATTGTGAGTTTTCCTGAAAAATTACCGTCTTGGGATGTTTTTTTTTTATCCCATACCATTTTTGGTTTGTTTGTTTGTTTGTTTTGTGTCCAAGGTGGTTGCCGTCCCCCCCTCCTCCCACCCTCTCCATCTCCCTGACTCCCAGGAGTATTGAAATGAGTGAGAGCTAGACCGGGGTTTCCAGAGAGAGTTGGGGGGGGGTGAGGGGCAGCTCTTCCCTTCCAGGTGGGCTTTTTGGCTAGCCTCGTAACTTTGTGGGTTTTGCCTTTTTCTTTTTTTTTTTTTTCTTTTCCTTCTGCACTGTTGCTGTGCTTGCTGGCTTGCTTCTCTGCTTCTCTGCTTCTCTGCTTCTCTGCTGTTGGGGAGCCCAGAGCCAGTGCGTGTTGTGCCAGGACCCAGGAACACCCTGTTCCCTGCTGGGGCCGCCTCCTCTGCACAACCCGGACCCAGGGACCACCAGCTATCGCTGGTGAGCTACCCTGAGGAGCAATTCCCCACTCAGCCCCGCTGTTCTCTGCTGCTGCTTCAGGACGTCTTGCTGCACTGTAACCAGACACCCCGTGCCTGCTGGGACATCCCACAACTTCTGCTACAGCTGCAGAGTCTCTGATACCTTGCATTTGATACTCTGGGATCTACTTGTCCCTGCCATCCCAGCTTGCTGCTTCTGAGGTCCCGGCTACATCTCATTTCGCTGTCTGGAGAGGTACTGGGACCAACTGCCCTGGGGGGTTTGTAAAGGAAGCCCCTTTTCCATCCCGTCCGACGGCGGCAGCCTTTACCCACATACAGAGAGGAGACCGAGCTCGCTCTGGAGCGCCCCCTGCAGCCGCGGGGGAACCATCGCACCCGCCCTGCCCGGCCGGGAGCCACCAGCGCCCCTGCTGGCCGTGAGCGGAACTGCACCAGAGGGGAAACGGCCTGCCGCCCAGAGAAGGCTGTCACTGGGACTCTGGTTCTGTTTATTGTTGCTGCTGTTGTTGTTTGTTTGCCTTGTTATCCATATACATAGTGGTAAAGAACTGTTATTCCCTTTCTCATATCTTTGCCTGAAAGCCCCTTAACTTCAAAGTTATAATAATTTGGAGGGGAGGGAATCATATTTTACATTCCAAGGGAGATTCCTGCCTTCCTTGGCAGATGCCTATCTTTCAAACTAAGGCAATTACTCTCTTTTTCCTGATACTCTGTGATTTGTTATTTTGTTGAGGAGGGATACCGATAAACATCTTGTTGGGCACCTACAACCAGGCAAGGTCACCCCACCACACATCTCCACATGGCTTTGGAATATCTTCAAGGACAGAGACTCCACAGCCTCTCTGGGGAACTCGTACCTGGGCTTGGTCCCCCACAAAGTAATAAAGTGTTTCCTGTTGTTCCTCAGGAACCTACTTGTTGGAGAATAGAATTATTGGGATCAATAAAAGAATTGTGCAAGCTATTGAGCTGGAGGGTTTTGGGCCTGTGTGCATGAGACACTTTCTGTGGGAAAATCTCTGTTGTGAAGCTGAACAGTTTCAGCCTGAGAAATTTCAGGGAGTAACGTACTTGCAGGTGTAATATCTAGGAGTATAAGGGAGGCAAGGGCAAAATTCTTTTGAACATAACAAGACTGTGGAAAACTGCCAATGTAGTCCGATTGCATAGAAATAGAAATATGTCCTGATAAGTGTTAAACCACTTAGGAGCTAACAAGCTGGTATACTATTTAAGTGCCTTTAGACTGCTAATAAATCGGAGTGTATTTTTCAACCATATTGGCTGGTGTCTGTTCTTCTCCCCCCGCCGGGGATCCGAGCTCCCCGTCCCGCCGCGGCTTCCGACACCTACTGTGTTTCAGTTTTTCCCATTGCCTTGTGTTCTGTCAGTGGCACCTCTGGGAAGAGCCTCCTTCAGGGCTTGAGACACATTGCTGAGATCTCCCCAAGCCTTCTCCTCTCTGGGATTAAGAGTCCCCTCTCTCTCAGTCTTTCCTCCTGGCAGAAATGCTCTAATCCGTTAATCATCTCTGTGGGTCTTCCCTGGGCTCTCTCCAATAGTTCCATGTCTCTCTTGTACTGGGGAACCCAGAACAGCAGCTGTGGCCTCTCCAGTGCTGAGAAGGGAAAGATCCCCTGTCTCATCTCGTTGCCTCATTCCTCCTAATACTGCCTGGGATATCAATATCCCATTGCAGGAAGAGCTTATTCCTCAACTTGGAGCCCACCATAGGCCTAAGACCCTTTTCTGCCCAGATGTTTTGCAGCTGGGTGTCCCCCACGATGTGCTGGTACCCAGCCTTGTTCCTCCCCTTGTACAGGAATCTGTACTTCTCCTTGTTGAACTTGAAATGGTTCCTGTCAGCCCTTTTTCTCCAGCCTGTTTGGGTCCACCTGGATGACAGCAGAATCCCTCAGTGTATGAGCCATCTCTTCCATTCTTGGATCATCATCCAAGATGCTGAGGGGACTCTCCACCCCTTACTCACAATCACTAATGAAGATGTTAAAAAGGCCAGAATGCGAATATTGACCCCTGGACCACACTGCTGATTACCGGCCTCTGCCTGGGCTACCCTGTGCCATGTTGTCTGCTGGAGCCTTGGACTCCCGTGGGGCTGATGTTCAAGGCCATTTGATCCACCCAGTCCAAATCTGGTTGTCTCTCTTGTTCACCTGGTTGGAGACAGGGTCCCTCTAGTCCTGATCATGGAATTCTCCACTTTCGTCTTGTAAAAAATAGCTTAGAATGCCCTTCCATAAGATTATGTGGGAAAAAGACTGGGGGTAGATTTACATTTTAATAAACAGAGATTGTGTTTTGTGTGCCTGACTCCCCTACGTGCTAAGGAGACTAACAGAGGGAGGGGAGTGGAGAGCCCACTGCCAGGCTCTGCCAAAGCCCTTGCAGAGGAGGGAATTTGGTGATTATTTGAAGCTGATCAGCTGCACAGCAGCTGAAAACCAAGGGAGATACAGGAGGATGTCTTGCTGTTGAACCAGCAGCCATTGGGAAATCCTTCTCCTTGGACTGACCATGTCCCCATCCCAAGGTTATCTTACGTACTGAGATACTCACCCCCAAGGTACGACCACCACTCACTGAGTAATATGTATGACTGAAGTCACTCAGCTGTGAAAGTGAAAGGAATTAACTCCTGGATACTCCCTGAAGCCAGCCCACCCTTTCAACATGAACAAGACACTCTCAGCAGGACACCCAAACTCCTTAAGCTTCTGCCTAATGCCCAAGGCTGAAATCAGAGCTCTAAACCCAAACCCCTAACTTTCCCCTTAACCCCAAAAGCCTCCTTCCCACCATCTCACCTGAGCATTAACCCCGCTCCACACACACCTTGGAGGCTTCAGAGGACTGCAGCCACCATTCTACCAGACTGCTACCACCACCCTGCCTAACAGGGACTCACGTTGTATCTTGACTCTGTCAGTTTGAACCAGTGTTTTCTTTTATTTTTTCCTTTTCTTTAATTTCCCCCATTAAATTGTTATTCTGACTTGGTGCCTCCCACGGGTTTTTTTTCAAACTAGTACATCTGGGCAGTTGGATAGCAACAAGAAGGGACAATATTTCTTGTTTATGTTTAATTGGAGATCCCTGTCCTGTTAATAAACCTCTTTCTTCCCATATAGCTCCACGGGCATGAACAATGCTAAAAGCATATCTTGAGTCAGTCCATATGTTTACTCTTTTTCCTGCTGCCACTTCCAGGGCTTTTATAGCGCTATGAGCTCTGCCCTTTGTGCTGAGGTGTCCACAGGCAGCAGCGCAGCTTCTATTACCTTGGTTGGCATGACTACTGCATAGTTGGCTCTTTGCTTTCCATCTTGCACCAAACTACTTTCATCTGTAAAATCTCTATCTCTGGATCTTCAGCTGGTGTGTCTTGCAGGTCTGATCAGCTTGCACACTTGCTCAATCGTCTGTAGGCAATAAAGAGTTACCTGCTCTTCCCCTTACATTGGGGTGTTTGGGAATTGGGCTGGATTTACCATTGTGGTTACTTTCAACTCACAACATCTTCTTGCTCCATTAGAACAGTCTGATATTTCAGCATACAACTCGGGGAGAGCCAATGCCCCTCCTTTTTTGGCCTAATAGAGCCATTACAGCATGCAAAGTATACATTATTATCTTTTGTCCCAAAGTCAATTTCCTGGCCTCTTGGATGAGGAGAACAGTTGCTGCTATTGCTCTCAGGCATCCTAGCTAACCCTGGCTGACCTTGTCTAGTTGTTTTGAAAAGCAACCCACAGGCCTCTTGAAGTCTTCTACCTTCTGAGCCAGGACCCCAAGGGCAAGGTGCTGTCATTCATGCACAAAGAAGCTCAAAGGGCTTTGTTAAGTCTGGAAACCCTACAGTGGGTGCAGATGTCAGGGTCATCTTTAAGTTACAGAACTTACTAAGTTCACTCTCAGAAGTCCAAATGAAAGGTTCTTCCAGGGTCTCCTTTAAAAGTTCAAAGAATAGTTTAACTGAAAGTCTGTAATTTGAGATCCACAATCTGCACCATCCAGCCATACCCAAGAATGCTCTTGAATCTCAGGCAGTCACAGGTTGGGGTACTTAGCAGATGGCCTCTTTTCCTTATCTGGTGCTGTATCTCCTGAAAAGGGCAATAAATATCTGAAGGTGCTGTGAGATAAATCCTTGTCACGTGGGAGGGGGGTTTCCTTGAGGCTTTTATATTTGATCAATTGATCAGTGCCTCACTAGCCTGTCAGTGCCCCATTTTGGGAACCCCATAGAACAGCCTCCTGTGTCTGAGGGTGGTTTGACTCACATGTTCAGAGTCAGACTGACATCATCCCCATTCTCAGTTGGCACGTTATCAGTTTTGTCAAGTATGTTCTTCACTGCCAGTGGCTGCCAGCACCCCTGAAGGACTCACACTAACAGTTTGTGGAATAACACACTTGATTAACAAACACACTGATAACAGAAGCCATGAGTGACAGGTTAGGGTTCAGAGATTGCTGTTGGTTGTAACTGACTACAAAAACAAATCAAAGTGCCATCCAGAGAAGCTGTAATTGCCAACAAAATCTTGAAATAATCACTTAGTGCAGAGAGAATATAGTTCCTACTATTTCAGTGTCCCTATGAGGGAGAAGACAGGTTCAGCCCATAGACCAACCGCAGAAATTATGATGGTGTCTTCTCTAACCTCCCTTCCCACTGAAGCATTATTTATACTGCTTCCCTTCAGGAAGGAGCAAAGATAAAGTTACACATAATGTCCTTTCATGTTTAGGTGGAGTTTGAGTGACTTTAATCATTGGCATAGGTAGGGGTGTGAAAAGTAGTAAGAATTTTTTAGTTCATGAAGCAAAGTTCAGTTTCTGGTTACTGTGCCTTTGTTCCCATTAGCTTCATTTTTTTCAACAGAGCACGTCTGCATGTCCACAGCACATCTGTGCCTCTCCATCATTTGTTTCCTGTCTCCCTTGAAGCGATACCCCAAGGCCCAAGGTGTTCCTGCTCCCCAGGTGTACAGACAGTCTGTCCCTGGGGAACTACGGCCAATGCATATCCTCCTTCTTGCTGAACCTTGGTTGTGTTCTTCTTCCCACAATCCTCTTGAAGATGATGGGATGCTGGGGAGTGTCAGGAGGAGGAGAAGGCACTTCTTGTAATAGAATCATAGAAAGGTTTGGGTTGGGAATATTCTTAAAGATAATCTTATCCCTCCCCTTTGCCATGGGCAGGGACACCTTCCACTAGACCAGGTTGCTCCAAGTCCCATCCAACCTGGCCTTGAACACTCCCAAGGATGGGGTGTCAACAGTTCCTCTGGTAACTTCTTTTTCTTGATGTTGGGCCTTGGAAGGACCCATCACACATCCCATAGGAGATATTACAGGCCCATCAGCATTACTTGAGTCCCTGGGAAGGTTCTGGAGTGAATCCTCCTGGGGGCTATCATGAGTCAGGAGCACATGAGTGGTAACAGACAGCACAGATTCACCAAGGGCAAACGGGGCTTGACAAACCTGATCACCTCCCAGGAACAGTCCCAGGCTCAGCTGGTGCGGAGTGAGCAGTGGAGATCATCTACCTGGGTGTCTCAAAGCTTGTGACAGAGTTTCTCACAGCCTCCTGCTGGAGAAAATGATGTGTGAGAGTCTGGACAAGGGGTCTGTGCTGTGGGTGGGAAGTGGCTGGCAGGCGTCACCCAGAGAGTGCTGGGAAAGGGCTCCTTTTCAAACTGGGAACCTGTCAGAGGTGGGGGCCCTCAGGGAGCCATATGGGGACCAACGCTGTTTATTATCTTCATCACTGATTGGTGTGTGGAAAATTCACATTGCTAAATGTCAGTGTCCACAAAGGAGACAGTAAGTCCTGTAAAAGTGACTTTATTAATGACCAAAGAGATATGCCCAATGGGGTCTCTCTTGATTAGTTGATTAGCCTTTTTTTATTCTAATTTCAGGGCCACATCACACCCTCTTCCTTTCCCCATTGGCTGAGGTATTTGGAAGGTACAGATTTCCCTATCTGCCTACTACAAACTGCCTTGGTTTGTACCCCACTCTATAACATATGATAAATGATCATTAAAATCAGCTTTAAGTCTGCCCTGGGCAGAGAAGTTAATATTCATAATCCTATTAAGTCTCTGCTCTTCTTCCCAAAGTTCAGGAATTTAGCATGATCTTGGCTGAGCAGCAATCCATGTCAATTAGTAAAGCTTTCTTAAATTAATGGGTTCTCTCATTTCCTATGTACAAATATCTGGCATTATCCACAAAGAGATTCACACAGCCTGATTTTAAAGACACCTTAATCTTATTCCTGTCAGATTTATGATCAAACAGAGTATGACACTGATCTCCTTGGTTCCACGAGGCCCTGCAGTGTCACAATGACCCCTTGGTTCCACAAGGTTCTGCAGTGTCACAATGGCTCTTTGGTTACACAAGACTCTGCAGTGTCACAGGGGCCCCTTAGTTCTATGAGTGGGTGGGTCAAAGATCCTGCACTCTCAGCAGCTGGAAGAGAGGTCACAAGAACACCATGCTCACAGTCCCATCATCCCTTCTGTCCTCACACCCAGACCAGCCCCACCTCTCTCTTTCCCTGCCCACACACTTGGTGTGTAATCCCCTCCTCTGAGTCCTTATGTGTGCAGGTGACACTGGCATCACAAGTGTGAGGCAGGGCTGGTACCTGGGGAACCTCTGGGGCAGAGGCCAGAAGGGATTCATTCCCCACACGCTCCCTGTGTCAGAAACAGCCTGACAATATTGCCAATTTTAATAGGTTTTATTAACAGTGACTGAGAATGGGAACCAAGAGTAGCTCAAGAACCCAAGACGACCAGGCAGGCGAAGCAGCGCACTGGGTGCTCCCCTGACAGGCACGTCAGCAAAGGAGGACCCCGTGTCCAGCACCGAAACAGTTTATATAGTCTTTTGGCTCGCTCAGGATTGGTCAGTCACTTTTGATCCTCACTGTCATTGCCTCATTTAGGGGTGTGTTCCTGACCAATCATTTGTCCAGGGGGCAATTTCATTGGTTGCTCTTATAGTTCAATCTGTGTCCTCTCTGGTGCGATAAGCGATGGTGTAATGTCCACCTCAGAACTTTCCAGATACTCCAACCCACCAGCCGGTCCCACATGTCATCCAATGATGATACGTAAGTGCTACCCCAAATACAAGCCAATTCTTAACACTGAACTTCAGTTAAAAATCAATTATACCCAAGCCCTCTAACCCAAAACAGCCTATTAACTTAATTAATGAACTCATTAACCTTATTAATTAGCAGGTATCAAGCCACTTATAACACCTGTGCCTGCTGGGACTGACACCTTCTCCAAAGTGAGCGCTCCCAGGCACAGCCAGGGCAGTGCCACCCTGCAGCTCCCTGCAAACCAAGGTGTCTTGAGGATGGTTTATTATCCCATGCCATTTTTGGGGTTTTTGACCTGTTTTGTTTTGTTTGTGCCCAGAGTGGCTGCTGTCTCCACCCCATCCCCCATCCTCCCTGGCTCTGGGGCTATCCCAATGAATGGGAGCCAAGCCGGGCTTCCCGAAGGAGTTGGGGGCGGGGCGAGAGGCTGCCCTTTCCCTTTCCAGCATGGGCTGTTCGACTGGATGCACACGGTCGGTAACTCTGATCGAGGATCCTGCTGTTTCTACAGATTTTGCCTGCTTCCTTTTGGTTTTCTTTTGCTTCAGCACTGTGACTGAGCTTGCTGGTTTGGCTTTGTTATAAATGACTGTGGGAGGTTGACTTTTGTACTCCCTCATGACAAGAGTTTCTTACTGTTAATTATTTGTTAAAACAGTTAATGACTAAGTGGTTCCAAGTTGCTGTTAAGTCTGGTAAATGATTCAGGGACATTTTGTTATTTGGGAAACTGTTACATTCGTTTGTGTATGAGGCTGATTAGTTTTAGGTTTGTTTCTTGTATTAGTACTAGGCCTTGAGTTGATTGACAGAATGGGGAAGACAGAACTTTCTAGAATGAACTTTCTAGAATCTAGAAGGGGATAACCTGAGGACCCGGATTGGACCTGGACTTCACCAATCACTCGACACTCCTACCTTGTCCATTTGAATGAACCAATCACCTGGACAACAAGCTGACAAACGCCAATCAAGTTGTCTCCAAGGGGAGGACTCTTGGGAGGGTGGGGGGAAAGGGGGGGGGCGGAGGGGTTGGTGCTCCCAGGAGGGGTATAAAAGGTGACTCCCCTAGCAAGCCGGGTCTCTGACCAATCAGTCCTGATCAGGCACCCAGCATGGGTTGGGTTCTCCTGCCCGGGAATAAGCTAGCCAGCTGTTAGAAACCTTAATTACTCCATTGTTAGTTTTTGTTAATGTTCTAAATAAAGTATATAATTCATGCTATTATGTATAAAACTGAAATGTAATCAGACCGTGCAGAGACAGAATTTCAAAATCCCTCCACCAGCCTGGCTGAGAGAAAAATTTCACAACACCAAAAGAAGTTCTCTCACAGATGTAATCAATAGGGTGAGGATTCCACCTAGGTGGGGTTGGATCTCATCACCGGGACATTCACACCATGACGACTTGATCACCACCTTCTGATATCTACATCTCATCTAATTGGTCTCATCTCCTGGACACCCTCAAAAAACCCAAGTGCCACTAAAAACCTCATTACACATCACTGAACCTTTCAGGGTAGGATTCCCACAGCTGCCTGTTTTGCAGCAAGGAATTTCACTCCAATTCAGTCAGAGATACAGGACACGACAAAGGGCCAGAGCACCTGAATTCAAACAGTTGTGCAGGTCAAGCAGATCCAATGCACATGGTGCCCTGTCGCTGAGTTGCCACCAGCTCTGGTATGAATCTCACCTCAAAACCTGCCTGTTCCCTTGGGATACTCTGAGTTCCTTCTCCTCACCTCCAGCTCCTGCTGTCTTCTACATATCCCCATCCAAGACACAACAAGTTGCAGGAAGGTTTCAGCCCTGGTCAAACTGGCCACTCACATCACCAAGGGCACAAAGCAGAATGGGAGAGACCCCAGAGACAGTGGGATCTCATCTCAGACCACTCCAAGGAGAGCCCTTCTGCTTCCTGGACCCCTGGGAGTGCTGCTGGGGATCTCTGATCTGCTTGTGTCTCCAGGGCACTCTTGGTCCATGCCTGAGAGCTCAATCTTCACGTCATTTCTGGTTGGCTCCCAGTTTTCTACTCACACTTTCTGTGAGTTATTCCCCCTTCAGCCCCTTACCCAGAGGGAAAGGAGCAACAAAATGAGGGCCAAGAAATAGGAAGAATAATGTAGTAAATATATCACACAAAAATCGTAATTGCAAATTAACATCTTTCTCCAGATGAAAGATGTTAAGTTCCCATATTGCTGTACATCCCTGTCACTGTTATCCCCAGAGAACGGCGAAATTATGACGTAGGTCCAGGTTAAAAGATATGGCCAAAGCAGAGCTAAGACCTCATTTAATGGATAATTCCTCTTTTATAGTGTAGTTCGCAATAAAGAAATTACATGATTGGCTTATTCACTCACCACCTCTCAAGGTGATAGGCTGAGCAGTAAGACACTCATTTCCAAATATTATTCTCACAAGACTGAAAACAATTCTACAGTTTCCACAACAACTTGCAGGTGTAGAAATAGCTTACATACTTACAAACTGTTATCCATCCAGTTCTCATGAGAACAAAGGCTCTCACAGAGAAGCTGTGAGAGGCTGGATTTCTCTGTTTCTCAGCTAAAGCATGAGAAAGGAAAAACTTCACAAATGCTACAGAGCTGGAAAATTTCTCTGCTCCTGCCCTTTAGCATCCACACATCCCAGATTCTTCACACACACAAATTGGTAAAACACTTACAATCCAAGCTGCCCAGGGCCCTTACCTGAGATTTGGTGTAGAACTCACTGGGTAACTCAGCTTCCCTGCTTTGGGGGGCACTTTGGCTGCTGTTTCCTTCATTTGCCGAAACCAGGAACTTGATGTATCTGCCATGGCACAGGAGGATCACACACCAAATCACAGGAGATAGGAATGCCCTAAAAATGATCTGAATCTTGGCAGCATGAGCACTTCCCAGCACAGCGAGCCCAAGGAATTCAGTTGGGGTGGGAGGTCAAGCTCAGGAAAAATGGAATGAAGGCTGGACAGAAAAAGTAGAAAACACATTTCCTTAATGCCTTCTCCAGGGGGCAATGAAATTCCAGCTCCATTATTTCTTCAATCACAACCAGAATTCAGGAGTAAAGTGATACAGACAACACACTATAATGATTTTTCCAAGTAATTTTGAATTGCTTCCTGACTTCCATTTTTTCTCAGTGATCTATACTTCACCTTCCAAGAAGCAATCTGTGCCTCTGTATCACATCACTCATCTTTTTATGCACTTTCTATCACCCTGTCCGCAAAAGATTAAACAGCCAAGCGGATGTGAAAATTAAACACACACAGGAATTGGGTACAGATACTCATATATCTGACTTTGTAGATTTTGAAACTTTTCATTTCAGATATCTTGTGCTCTATACAGAATCTCAGAAACCCAGAGTATTCAAGGTTGCAAGTTACCACGAAAGTCTGTTAGACTTTCTAGGACAGAATAATTACAGAGTAACTAAAAGAACAGTTCAAATAGGGAAGGCAACTGTGAGTTATTTGGGGCTTTGGGATCACTCAAGGGCACAGAATTCTTGGCCTTGACAGAAAGGAGCCAATCTGCCAAACTCCAGAACCTCAGAATATCCAAGCATTATGAGGCTTTCTAGGAGTGGTTGCGGGGTGCTGGTTGTGGATATCAACCTATGGACTTTTAGTGAAGCCCCTGTATTAAGCCCTAAAAGAGACAAAGGAAGGAAAATTGGTGTGGACTCCTGATTTCCAAACTGCCTTCCAAGAACTGAGAAGAGCATTAATGATGGCCCCTGCATTAGGGCTTCCTGATTTAACCAAGTCCTTTGAACTGCTTGTACATGAGAGGCAACATTTAGCCCTGGGGGTCCTGATGCATAAGTTGGGAACCTGGAGGGGACCTGTGGGCTATTTCTCCAAACAGCTGGACAATGGTAGCAAAGGATGGCTGGGATGCTTGAGAGCGATTGCTGCAACCATTCTATTGATCCAAGAGGCCAGGAAGCTCATGACTGGACAGCACATAACTGGTTTTGTTCCCCACATGGTGATATCCATATTAGAGCAAAAGGGGGGGCTTTGGCGATCCCCCAGCAGGATGCTCATATACCAAGTTGTGCTTTTGGAACAGGATGATGTGGAATTAAAGACAACAGTTACCACAGTTTAAGCCATGTTTCTTGATCCAAAGGGATCCTTACAATGGATGCATAAGAATGATACTGTTGAGAATTTTAATATCTCAAAACCAAAATTCCAGATCTGGAAATAGTCTCAGGAAATATTTATCAGCTGACAGACTGCACTAATACCCCTTGGGGATGTCAAATACCGAAAAATATGAAACAGCCCTCAAAAAGGACAATGGGAATATATCCAGCCAGTTCAGTGGTGTCTGGACTGGGAAGGGAATCCAGGCCTCCCAGAGGACCCCTTACAGGTCGGTATAAAATATTCTGATTTAATAAGGTCAAGGCAAAAGAATCCAAAGATAAAGGAAAAATGGAATTGCACTCAAGTATACACTTTGTAGTAGTAAAAATCCTGAGATACAGTGACTCATGACTGTGGCTCAAGCTCTAAGGTTATGTTTGTAGAAATTATTCTACCCTTCTTAATGACCCCTGGTCCCACCTAACAAACAACGAGACTTGGAGGGATATGGACTGTCAGCAGGACACGGTAAAATCATCATGACCCACAGTATGGGTGGAAGGAATGGGATTTGGACCACACTTTTGCCTTTAGGAGAATCAAGAGTACGATGGACACTGGGAGTATTAACATTATGTCCCTTGTGGAAGGAGTCACCATTGATGGCCCAACTGTGGGGAAAAGTTAAACGTGATGAAACTTGGAAACACCCCAGTACAGGAACGATAGTGGTGGATTTTAGAATCCATCTTCACTCTGCAAATATCTGCATTCAGAAATAGACCAGCCATTGGCTCTGCAACTGGAAACTTTAACAAGTGCAACTCAACTGGGGTTCACTAGAATAAAGGAACAATAGCAAGCCACAACTAGAATGCCCTTACAGAACAGATTGGCTTTAGACTTACTGCTGTTACATGGAGTATGTGGATACTTGAACAATACTTGCTGTGTGCACACTCCAAATGTGACTGCTAAAGTGGATGATCAAATAGAGACGATAAAATCAGTTGCTGCATCCAGCAGAGAATTAAGGGCACGATTAGGAAGTAACTGGCTAAACAAAATATTTAAAACATTTTGATATTCTCTTAACTGGTTGGTTGGCCTCACTTTTTCAAAGTATAATTGTGATAATAGTAATAATCATGATTATGATGTTTGCTTTAAGATGCATAAAAAACATGATTGCTAATGCAACATGAGAAACTTATATGATGTTAGTAAAAAGACAAAATGAGGCTTATGAAGGCTTGCAAAGACAAGCTTCACAAGCCTCAGAGCTGGGGAATGTTACCAGATTATAAATGGCTTACACCTGGTGAGCTAACACAATGCTTCTTCTCCAAAACTCCTGGCCTATGGAACTGCACAATGCCCATTGTGCAAGAAGAACTGGAAGTTCACCACCCTCTGTGTCCTGCCAACTCAGCCAGGTCAATTGGAACGCTGGGGTACACGACCACCAGGGAGATCCCCAGGACAGAAGAACGCATGCTTAAAGGGGAGGGGAAATATGTTAATGATTTTGGGGAAATTATTATCATACCTCTGTTTAGTCCAGGACAATCAGTGAATATGTATGTAGAATACAGAATACAAACAGAAACTTTCCTGTACTCAGGATGCACGGGTTTGGGAGGAGCTATGCCCCTGTGCATCTGGCTGAACAAAGAACGCTGCTTCTTAATACTACATTGGTGTCAAGGAGCTTTTTATTTTTACTGAATTTTTGGTAACATTTCCATCCATCTAATTGTATATGCTAATTGTGTATATTAATTAGTGTACTAATTGTATAACTTGTATATCAGTACAAGTTCATAATCATCATGTTCCTTCTGAGGCTGAAACCTGAACTGTGAACACTTTGCTCCAGGGTTATTCTGGAAACTTACACGTGTGTTTTGTGTCTGGTTCTTAAAAGAGCTTTTACAAAAATAAGAAATAAGAGAATGCACTGAGAGTGAGAGAGAGAGAGAGAGGCTGCTATTCCTTGTTCCAGGGAGTCTGTGCCTTGCCATCACTTATCACCTGACCATGGCAGGAGCAAGGAATGGGTTTCATAAGAACAACTATGACACTTCATAATAATGCAAAGACTTTAGTGAAAATTTTTAGTATTTTCTCTTCCAGGTGTTAGGGCTGTTCCCTCTCACTGCTGTTGTCAGTCTTTGTGGCCTCTGCCACGTGTTCCCCTTCTGGTTCTGCTGGAACATTGAAGGACATTGGAGAGAGGAGCTGCAGAGCCTGTTAGAGGCAGGAGCCAGGAACCACAGTGAAGAATTGAAGGAAGAGGGTGCAGAGCAGAGAACGGAACAGAAAGTGAAACCATCTCTGCAGAGTGTTAGTGACAATTTCTGGAAAAACATACATTTAAGAAAAACATCAAAACCAAAAACATACAAAGGAAGTGGCAGAGTCTGGTGGTAGAGATCCGTGGGCAGACAGCCAGCAGTGGAACAGGGTGTGCCTCTCCCATCCTGCAGAGATGTGACCACAGCACAAGCGGCTCCAGGAATTAACTCTGATCGCTGAGGAGGCGGCAGCGACTGTGGCCAAAAAGGCCAGAGCGGGTGCTGACATGGCAACACCAGGATGCTGGACCTGCCCTCCCTGGGCTTACTGGGCAAAGCTCCCACTGTTCTCCCAGATCAGCCCTCCTGGCCACTGAAGCAGGTCTGGCTCTTACAGTGTCACCAGAACAGCAAGTTGGGTTTATTCCAGTTCCATGATTTCTTCAACCCCAACCAGAATTAGGGAGTAAAATGGTACGGATTCCAAAAACTTTGGAATCACTTCCTGACTTTTCCTCCCGAGTGCCCAGGACTCTTGCTGGGCTCTCCCTGAACACAGGCAGCTCCCTGCTGCCCTCCAAGGTTCCCCAGGTCCTGTGTCAGGGTTTGGATGAATCCTGGCTGGACCCTGGTGCTCTTCAGTCTGCCCTGGAGCCTCCTCTGGTCTTTGCAGTGGCTCACAAGGGACCCAGTGTGGAATCCCACCCTTAACGGGGAGAGAGCACCCAAGATTTGCAAATGCTCCTGGTCAGAAAGAATGAAAAAGTCAGAGGGTCCACCAAAGCTTATGAAGATTTATTATTAAGTTACACACCTGTCATGGAAACTGGTATAAGTCAGCCCTTGACCTCCTCATATAAGCAATGGCAATGGGTTTTGGATAAAGGGGTGGGGTGAAAAGGGAGGAGAAAAACAGAGAGATTAATTAAAGAGAAAGAAAGGAAGAAATAGAGAAAAACAGATGACCAGTCCTGACTCCAGCGTTGATCCAGCTGATGGGGTGTCCAGGGTCCTGGGGCTCACACACATCTGGGCTTCATGGAGGTACCTTTTTATAGACAAGTTTTCCCCACCCTGGAGATCAGTTTCTTGCTTTCTATGCAAATTGGTTATCACATGAAGTCTGTTCTTCCTGACTTTTCTGGAAATGGGGCAGAGCCTTCAGGGGCCTTTGGTGGTCTTGATACCTCTGTTATGCATCAGGTGAAAACGTTAGACAAGACCTGCCTTAGGTTCAGATTTTTGGCAGCAGCTTTATTCAGGTGACCCACACCTAAACTGCTCTGGCTTGTACGTTCTTAAGATTGGCAGATCAGGTCTATTATAAAATGAGTTATTTATTGAATAAACAGGAGATTAACAGACAAAAAGCCTTAAACAGAATTACTTACTACACAGGTTAAAACCAAGAAGTAGGTTACATAAAACTGCATGGCATAAAGGTACCTAATATTATAGCCAGAAAATAAATACCATAGATTAGGAGTAACTAGGATCAATGTAAATTACCACCAAATTATTGATGGGGTACACAGACTCTTTTCACTCAACTTTTAAGAGAGTAACTTAGAGCTGGTATTCCAAGCCTTGAGTGATCCCCATGCATTTCCAAAGAATGCGCAGAAGAATTCTGCTTTGTGAAAGTTTAGTGTAGCTTTTATAGTTTGTAAAGTGACGTGTCTGTCAGTCAGAAATTCAAGCTTAGCATTCTCTGATCTCGTTCTCAAGGTAAGATGCTTATTGTCAGCTAGGAATGCCACCTCCATGGTCCCAGAAATACCCCACTACCAGACAGATGTCCTGGCTTGAGTTATTTCACAATTAGCAAATTCATGTGAGGGGGAGGATGCCCTGAGCTGTGGAATGAGCTGATTGGCAGAACATAAGCGCTCTTGTGGTAGGGGAACATCCTGCCAAAACCTCCCACAGTCCATTCCCACTTGCTGACCTCATTCTTGCTTCTGCACTGTCCTGTGTTGTGTTTCTCTCCAGGAGCCAGAACAAGGGCTTTTGTTCCAGGAAACTGCTGCCCTAACTTCCACATGACTGCTTCTCCAGCCTCATCCTGTTCTTTCTCAGTTGTGTTCTTACCAACAGTCCCTGCTTGGCTGCACAGCTCTCAGTAATGAGTGTTTGAGACATGCATCAGCCCTGATCTCCTAGGCTTCTGTGTCCAGGTGTCCTTGATGGTGTCCTGGTGCATCCTTTGGGGTTTGCTGGTACAAGAACCGGGCCCTGCTTCCCTCTGATACACCCTGGGTCCTTTGCTGGGCTTTATCAGGGACAAGCCTGCCTGGTGAGAATTCAGGATGACAATGTTGATAACACACTGATGTTTTGTTTGTTGCTCAGCTGTGCTCACTCAAAGTCAAGGAGTTTTCAGTGTCTCTTTCTCTGCCAGTGCAGAGCTGCAGACAAAGCTGTGAGAGAGCACAGCCAGGACAGGTGACCCAAACTGGCAAGAGGGATATTCCAGACCACAGAATGTCATGCCAATATAAACTGGGGGAGTTGACTGGGAGGTGCCAATCCTTACCGAGTACTGGGTGGGACATCCATCGGTCAGTGAGTGATGAGCAATTGCATTGTGCATCACTGCTTTTTCATGGGATTTATTCCTCTTAATCTTTTTCCTTTTCATTAGTATTATTATTACATTTTACTGTATTTCAAGTATGAAACTGTTCTTTTCTTTTACGAAGAGATGAAGAAGCACCAGTGGTGCATGAACTGGTAGGTCAGCTCTGGCAGTACAAAGAAAGTCTCTCTTGACTACAGAGAAGATGGTCCAGCATCTCAAAGAGGACAGATCCTGCTATCAACAGTAAGTGTTGTTTTGCTCGGGAGAGAGGATATAGAGGGTACACACCATGGGGTACCCTGTGCTTTTACCTGTGGGATCACGAAGAAGAAATGAGGAAATGGGATGGAAAATCTACCTCAGCCCCAGAGGCACGAGTGTGTGAATTGCAGGAAAAACTAGTCATGGATGAGGTTCTTCCAGGAAAGCTGCTGCTCCAGTCTCCATCTGGCAGATCTCCAGACAGAGTGGGCAGGCTGATCTTACTTGTGACCCCATCAAAAGAAATTCTAAGGTGTTTTTACAAGAAGTGAGTGAGGAATCCTATGACCAAGGCTAGGGGGCCCTGCATCCAGCCAGGTGGAGGAGAAGGATGGCCGGGTTTGCCGGAGTCTGTGGATCTGTACTCCCACAGGACTCCAAGACTCCAGCTGACAGTGGGGGACAGGGGACTCCAATGTCATCAGGCTGTAAAGGCACACAACCCATCTGTATTTCAGGAGGGACAGAGGCTTCCCAACAGTGACTCCCTTTGAGGCTGGAATCAGCCTGACTGGGAAGGAGTGGCCAAAGCACCCCACCGGACTGGCCCAGAGCTGTGCAAGCCTGGCTGCTTGGTGATATTCAAAAAATCCAGGACATCTGTACCACTTTCTGTGCCATTATTTATACACAGAGGTTCAGAGTTAGTAACTTCCCAAATACAGCTCCTCTATTATGACTGGATAATAATTTCCATACAAGTTATGTCATCCCAGCAAAATTTTACATGTGCTCAAGGAAGAATCTTCACTTGGGCAGGACCTTTTTGAACTGTAGGAGTGATTTTTAGTATTATATTGACAATGACTTGGGTGTAGGATATATGGACCTTGGGGCTTTTGCTAAGTTGAGAATAAATACCTAGACATACACCAGCATCCTGATTTCCTACATCATTGAAGAGATTTAGTTCCAGGATGTCCTTGACTAAGGGTTGCAGCTGCTGCCTCTTCTACTGACATACAACAACATCTTCATTTACTACATCCTTAAAGAGGAGCTAGTTCCAAGATGTCCATGAGGGAGGTCTAAGGGATGCAGCTGATGTCTCTTCCACTGATTGCATTTCCCTTCTAACAAAATATGCCTGAAAATACACAAAGATCTTATATTAAGGAATGCCCTGGCTTTAGAAAATTTTGACATTGTAACACAGGTGTTTCCCTCTGAATACCAGGAAATACTTTATTACTTGAGGGTGACAAAGCCCAGGTAAGAGTTCTCCATCCTTGGAGATATTCCAAAGCCGTGTAGACAGGGGTGGTTGGTTCATTTTGGATGGCTGCCACACGCCCAAAAAGATGCTCTGTGACTGTCCCTCCTCAAGAAAATGACAATTCACAGACTAGTAGGAAAAGAAGAGTAATTTTTCAGGAAAACTCACCTTCCACAGGAAGACTATTGTGGATACAATTATGCTGGCAGCAAGATTTTTTTCTTGCTTCTTTCCAGTCCCGTGGGATACTTTTCTCTCTCAGGGAAGATATTAGCAGAGTTCTATCAACTATGAACACCTGCGACCTTGCAAAGCCTTGCTTATAGTACAGTAGAAAAATACTTTGGCAATGGATGTTTTAGGATTTTAGCCAATCACCCCAAGGGGTGGCTGATCCTTTGACCAATTAGACTATGAAGAAAGAAGTCTATAAAAGAGATGTAAAATAATTAAATAAATCAATCTTGCTGCATAATGCCTGCCTGCTGGATCTCTCTTCTTCTCCCTATCACTGCGGGACACTGTGATAGACTTTTTTTTCATAAAATGAGGAAAAACATTTCTTTTTATTGAGCACATAAAATTTCCCTGACAAAAATGTTCATTCTGATACATAATGTTAAAACTTCACAGATGACCCCTATAACAGATCACTATCTTAGCGCTGGAGAAAAAATTAAGCAGCAGCCTGATTACAACATGATTTGATCATTGCTTGTACATTACTGACATTTGAAATGCAGTGTGAACTACTCATCATCATCATCATCATCGAACTCCTGCACTATTATCAGAGGCTCAGGGCCAGGGTTTTCAGTAGCTGGGCCTGTGGAGAAGAAGGGAATGAATTTCCCTTCCTGGCTGTTGCCATCCCCAATGCTAAAACTGTAGAGAGTTGCTCCCGTACGGGCATTGTAAAATCTCAGTTTCTTTGCTGGGATGTTCAGGAAGATCCCAATCTTGTGCAAGTTCCTACTCACACTCAGACGGGTCCAACGATCTGTGTAGGCCCAATAGTCTCGTCCATCTGCCAGCCCTATGGCCCAGAAGCCATTCTGAGGGCACAGAGTCAATGGCCCTTTGCGAGCCACAGATTCCCGGGCAATACCCAAGGCCCAGCTTCTCCTTCTCCCAACAGACACTTCCCAGTAGTGTTTCCCAGATGTGTATCCTTCCTTTGCCAACACAAAAAGATGGGAATCAAATCTCTTCTCATTGCTGGGAACTTGTCTGATGACACCAGTATCTTTCACTTTCTGTCCATCCGCAGAGATTTCCAGTCTGGGATGAGCCGTGTCAGCATCCAGGGTGACATCCCCTGCAATGGTCAGGTCAGGCCATGAGGAGCAGAAAACACAAGCTCTGCTTTTCTGAGCCTTTCCCTTCTGTGCCCTCAGCCCCTCCTCATTTGTCCTTCCCCCCTCCACACTCAGGAGCACTCAGCAGCCTCTTGCCTCAGGGCACCTCCAGCTTCTCCCTCCCCTCCCACCATGTCCCTTCCTTGGGCTGCTGCCAGAGAGAGTGGCAGCCTGCAGGCACCAAATGCCAGGCACTGCTCCAGCGCTGCTGGGACTGCAGCAGGCAGCTCCAAGGAGGCAGCTGTGGGGCTGAACCCCCTCTCCCTCCATCTCTGCATTGCTGGGGGGTGGTCTGAGGAAATGATCAGGAGTTGGCAGCAGCTGGAATGAGGTTTGGATGTCAGGATTAACTCCTTGGCAAAGTCTGAAGGGGATTTCCAAGATTTAAGCAGTTTCTCCTCACTAACAGGAGAGCACCAGTGGGGGATATTGCTTGCACATGAATTAGAGTGGAAGAGTGACCTGCAGTGCCATAAGGATAAGGGAATGTTTCTTGCCTCAGCTTTCCACACCCATCAGAGGATGGGATGAACTCCCGACAGGACTCAAACAAGGTGTAATATCATGAACTGAGTTCCTCTAGCTCAGCTCAGGTTGAAAGGAGAAGGAGCTGCTCCTGCTGTGGAGCAAGATCAGTTCCAGACACTTTTCCTGAGAGCCCCAAGAGGCCAAAGCAGGAGTGGGAGCTGGGGCTGCAGTGGCCACTGCAAGCCAGCTGTGCCTGCTTCCCACAGCTGAGAGGGCTCCTGACAAGCACAGGCAAGGCCTTGGGCAGCACATGGCAGTGAAAAAAGGCATCAAACCCCCCTTCCCTGTGCGTGTTCTTCTTCAAACAGCTCTCTGAGGGAGTGGGATGTGTTTTCCAGAGCTGTACTCAGGCTCTGAGGACTCTCCTCCATCATCTCCCCTGTGCTTACCTTTATAGGTCTGTACTTTGAAAAGCCCTGTGGGAAAAGAGAAAAGCAGGCAATGAGTAGATTTGTCAAGGCTTGCTGGGCCTCCATGTGCTCAGACACAACCCAAGCTGTTGGCCAAAAGGACGAGGTTCACCTGCAGTAACACACTTGTTGTCTAAGTTGGGGAACACCTCAGGTACTCCAGGCCATCCTCCAAAGGGAGCAAAGCTGGAGGCACTGGGGTGCTCAGTCCTTTACCAGCAAAAACTCCAAGCAGCCCTGAAATCCAAGCAGGAGTTCTTGAAGAGAAGGAAGAAGATGCCATGCTGGTGGCAGGAGAGAAAGGATGGGGAACAACTGTGTTGGAATTTAGCATTTTTCCTTTTTGTTTTCTTTATCTTAGGGAATTTTCTCCCATTTTGTTTTGAAGAAACAATTACAACTGGTAAGAGAGACAAAAGAAGTAACTGCAGAGAAGGGGGAGGAGTGTAGGTGGCTGCTCTATCCTAGCTGAGGGGCATTCTCTTGGGACGGGCAGAGGTACTGTGAGATTTGGGCTGGGGGAAGGGGCAGGGCACAGCTCCTCGCTGGCTTTCTCGCTCGTTGGCATCGGAGGGGGGAAACAGGCTGTGGGGAGAATTCACCACCAGTGGAGGCTCCGTCTCCTGCTGCCTTCTACTGTGAGTGAAGCTCTGCTTCTGGGAGTGGCGATTGCACTTGGACATTATTAACACCCTACCTCACTAAAAAAGGACCTTCACTATCTGCGGGGGTGCCTCAGGGGAAACCTCGGGACCCCGAGCCCCTCCCACTCCAAGGGAGCCTCTCCTGGCCATGTTTGGGAGCTGGGCTGCTGCTACCCAACCCCACCCTGTCTCTGCTACAGTTCTGGATTTTTTTGCTACACTAACTCAGCACTGAGTGCCTGCTGGGACACTCCACAGCTCCCAGTACAGCTGTGCAGTTTCTGATACATCTTGTTTATTACTCTGGGATTTTGCTCGTCTCTGCTGTTCCAGCTTGCTGCTTTCAAGGCTCTTGCTACAGCTCATTTCACTATCCAGAGGGGCACAGTCCCTAGGGGTTTGTGAAGGAAGCCCCGTTTCCATCCCTTCTGCCCGCTGTGTCCGCTGTTGTCCACACGGAGAGGAAGACAACTGAGCTCGCGCCACAGCGCCCCCTGCAGCCGCGGGGGAACCATCGCACCCGCCCTGCCCGGCTGGGAGCCACCCGCGCCCCTGCCGGCCGTGAGTGGAACTGCGCCAGAGGGGGAAGTTCCTGTGGCCAGGAGAAGGCTGTCATTGGGACTCTGGTTTTGTTTGTTGTTGCTGCTGTTGTTGTTGTTTGTTTGCCTTGATATGCATACTAGTAAAGAACTGTTATTCCTTTTCTCATATCTTTGCCCGAAAGCCCCTTAATTTCAAAGTTATAATAATTCAGAGAGAAGGGGGTCATATTCTCCATTTCAAGGGAGGCTCCTGCCTTCCTTGGCAGACACCTGTCTTTCCAACCAAGACAAAGGGAGATGAATTTCTCTGCAGGAGACCTCTCTGGCTTGCTCTACACTGGGAGGAGCTGTAGCTGCAGGGCTTTTCACTGGTCCCATCTGCTCTAGGCATGCTCCTTCCCCACAGCAGCCCAGCTGCTGCCTGAGATTCTTCTGGTGCCAACTGACCCTTCCCCAGGCCAACATGTCCAGAGTGACTTAAAATCTGCTGATTTTACATAGTAATTTCCAAGTTCTAAATCTGGAAGCAGAGATCCACACAGTGTTGTCAACTCTGCTCTACGTGACACTAAGGCCAGCCCCACACTCCCCTACTCTACCATGACACACACACACTGTTCTTTTAGCCACTTCTACTCACGTTTTTCAGAATTGCCAAGAGAAAGCAGTAAATCAAGGTGTGTGATAATTTTGTTTCCCAGACATGGGGCCTGTGGCTCCAGCTTGCTCCCTTGGAGGTCCAAGGAAGACTAAAGCTGTTGTGAGATGAGCTTGGCCTCTCCTTTCTTTCCAGATGGGAAAGAGAGGCCAGAGGAATGGCCAGACCATGCACTACAAAGGAGATGGCCTTTCACATGAGAAGGGGCTCCCAGGAACTAAAGGTGACTTTCCTGCACTAGTTTCCCCTGGAGACACTTGTCAGGCTGATCAGGAGCGTCTGAGCTCAGGAAGTGAGGCATGACTTGCCCAAGGCCTGAGCCCTTATGGTCCATCTGGGGCTCTCACACCCCTGTGCTCCTTCCCTCCACAAATATCCCACTCCCAGGGTTCAGGGACATGTTCAGGGCTCTGGGAAGAAGAAAACAAAGACCCTCTCACCTCCTTGGAAGTGGTTTGGATGGATTGACTGCTGGAGGGCTGTGGAAAGAGCACAGGACCTGTGAGTTTTCCAAAGGGCTTGGCAAAGGCCTTGATGGGCAGGATGGAGGGTTAGGATGATCCCCTCCCTCTCTCCAAACAGCATCTGTGGGCTGTGTGAGACACCACTCTGTTGTGAGGAAGGTGAGTGTGTAGGAGGACGTGCAGCTGGACATGTTTAGCACATAATGTGTCATGGAGAGCCCATGGTACACACTGCCTTCAAAGACAAGGGAGAGAAGAGGGACCTTGACCACCTGCAGCCGGCACCTCAGTGTTCAGGTGTCAGAGTGGGTGGGACAGAAAAGCTACTCATCCAGGAAAGTCTGTCCCTCTCCATCCCCTTGGAGGAGCTGTGGAGGACAACCTCACTGGATGATTTGTCTGTAGATCAGCTTTTGCCTAGAGAGATGAAGTTCTGCTGGGGAATGACCCTGCTCACCTCGTTTGTTTTCCAGCTCTGTTCTGAGGAGCTGTAGGTCACGCTGTATAGACTCCTGCATATTATGGAGAATTTGCTGGAGATTTTGCAGTTGATGGGAGATCTGCTGAAGATCCTTCTGCCACATGGATTCCATGGATGTTGTGGTATTTCCTTCCTCTGTCATTCCTGTGAAATAGACAGGTGTCACTGAGACAATTATTTTCCCTCCCCTAAGTGAGGTCTTGTCCCACTTACAACATGGAGCCTTTCTTCTGAGAGAGGACCAAGAAGATGCTGTTCTTACATTCCCTTCAGAGATGAGGGAGAGCAGAGAGCAGTTGCCATCACAGCATCAAAGGTGTTCCACATGCCTGGAAGAGCTGCTCCCAAGGAAGTTCTGCTCAAAGTGCCCAATTTGAGGAGGGAATAGACTCACAGAATGGTTTTCCTGTAAAGTAGTGTTTTCCTTCAGAGATGAAGGCCTGCTTGAGAATGGTCCTGCTCACCTTGTTTGTTCTCCAGGTCTGCTCTGATCATCAGTAGTTCATTCTGTCTTGACTCCTGCATGTTCTGGAAAGCTTGCTGCAGAGCTTGAAATTGTTGGGAGAGCTGTTGGAGGTCCTTTTCTGGCCTGAATTCCAGGGTTTGTGAGGTAGCTGCTTCCTCTGTTTTTCCTGTGAAGAAAGAACAGTATCACCAAAACACTGTCATTGCCTTCCTGAGGGTAAAGGGGGGTAGCCATCTGCATCAATATCCTGATAAGGACAGTAGAACAGAACAGCATTTACTCTTACCAAGGATGGTAGAACACAACAGCACAGCTTTGGAGAAATAAATAAAGGATGTAACTTAGGCAAACAGAAGTCATGCAAAAGGCAAGCAGGATGCCAGCTCAGCTCTGCAAAGCTGACAAAATAGAAGTTATGCAAAACAACAATATTGCACTTACTCACAAGCGGGGGTAGAGGAACAGTCACCTAAAAAGGATACTGGACATTGGAGACAGACCCCAAAGAACCATATAAGAACTTCCAACAACGGGTGTGACTATATCAAATAAAGTCAAAGGAGATGGTGATACCTACTGAACATGTAATCAGTGTGTCTCTGTTCACCCAACACTCATGGCACTCAAATGGAGGAAGGATCCCCCGAGTAACCAGCGTGCTGCAATAAAGGAATGCTTGCTTCATAGAATCAGGCTGTTAAGTCAATTTCTTTGAGTCAGCCCAAAAGTTCTGATTCAAAGTCCCTGGCAGGGTATCTTTCCTTAGGCCCTCCCAGTCCCTGTGAGCCCTCCTGAATGTCTTCTGGAAAGATGGTTGCAAAGTGTTGAGTTTGTTGGGAGAGCTGATATATGTTCTTCTGCCCCATGGATTCCAGGATCCCTGTGCTTTTTGCCTTCCTTGGCCTTTCTATGAAAAAGCTGTGCCACTGAGACACAGTCTCCTTGAAGGGGAGATCATCCCATCTGCTCTGAGGATGCTCAAATCCTCTCTTTTGAAGTTTGTCCTGTGTCGCTGAGCCCCATGCCGCTGCCTGGAGGGTAGGCACTGGGGTGCCAAACCCGGCTCTGGAGGACCTTGGGAGAAGCTGAACAGGACTCTAAAAATCCACCATCTTTCTCCACAAGAAGAAGGTTTATTATCTAACATTATTCATTTTCTCTTGTGCCTGCGTGCACCCTGCTTGTTAAATAAACAGGGTTTTTTTCACTTTTCTCCAGGAGCTTCCTTTCAAAACTGTTGGGGAGGGGCTGCTGAAAACTGCATTCCATTAGAGGACATGTTCATCTCAGGATGTTTCCTCCTAATTTGTCTCAAACCAAGACATCCTGGAACTCAGCTTCACAGAATCATTTCTGCTTTTTCCCCAAGTAGGAACACCAATGAATTTGGTTGTGTTTGCCTGCACGAGACTTTAGGATGAAAAATGTCCACTGCTTCCCACAGGAACCAAGAAAAGCTCACACAGTCTCCCCCTGCTCATCTGCTGGTAGCCTGACATGAGGAAGAGACTAAGGGAATCATAGAATGGTTTGGATTTGAAGATGCTTTAAGGATCATCTCATTCCAACCCCAATGCTATTTACATTGACACCTCCCACTCAGTTGCTCAGTGCCACATTCAGCCTGGCCTTCAACAATTCCAGGGATGGAAGTCACAGTTCGCTGAGCAAACTGTGCCTCACCACCCTCACAGGGAAGAATTTCTTCCCAATATCTAATCTAAATCTCACCTCCTTCAGCTACAGCCATTCTCTTTGTTCTGTCACTCCAAGCCCTTGGAAACAGTCTCTTCACAACCTCTTTAGAAGCCCCCTTAACTATGGGAAGGGGCTCTAAGGTCTCCCCAGAGTCTTCTCTGCTCCAGGTAGAGGAGCCCCAACTCTCTGAGCCTGTCTCCACAGCAGAGATGTTCCAGCCCTGTGACCAACTCAGTGTCCTTCCCCTGAACTCATTCCAGGAGGTCCATGTCTTTCTTGTGCTGGAGGTCCCAGATCTGGATGTAGCACTCCAGGTGGAGTCTCACAAGAGCAGAGTGGAGGGGTAGAATCCCCTCCCTTGACCTGCTGCCCATGCTGCTTTTGATGCGGCCCAGGACACAGTTGGCTTTTGGGGCTGTGAGCACAAACTGCTGAGATGTCTTGAGTTTCTTATCAAGCAATAGCCCCAAGTCCTTCTCCCCAGGGTTGCTGTCAATCCATCCTCAGTCATGCCTGTGCTTGTGCTTGGGATTGCCTTGGCCCAGGTGCAGCACCTTGCAATGCACTTACTGAACTTCCTGAGGTTCTCACAGGCACAGCTCTCCAGCCTGTCCAGGTCCCTCTGGATCCATCCCTTCCCTCCAGCGTGTGACTGCACAAAACAGCTCGGTGTCATCAGCACAATCTGCTGAGGGTGCCTTGATCCCACTGCCCTGTGTCGCCAACAAAGATATTAAACAGCACTAGTTCCAATACCAACCTCTGAGGAACTCCTGCTTTAGTGCTTAAAGAAAGGAGAAGGAACCCAAGAAGTGAGGGGCTGTGCCTTTGAAAGCTTTCCTCTACCAGGCACATGCTAGAGGAGGACACGTCTCTCCTCAAAGAGGGACGTCCCTCTGACCAAAGTCACCCCAAAGGCCAGGCCTCCTTCCGTGCACTGGAAGGAGTTCTGCAGGTAACGTGGTCTCGGGAGAGACCTCAACTGGCCTTGCTTCTCTGCAGTGACACATCCCATCCCAGAGGTTCCCAAAGATGGCCACAGCCAAGAGCAATGGGATCCAGTTGTCTTACTCTGGGTTCCATGGACTTTCTTTTTTTCTTGGACATGGCACTTCTTGCACTCAGGTTCTGGCCATTACAGTCATATGGAAAAAAAAACAGTAAAAGGAAATTTAACTAAATCTTTCCCACTGCATTTATGAGAACACACTGAAAATGTTTTGAGGCAGAGCATGTTACTCAGTAGCCCAAGAAACATAAAATCCTGTGAACCAAGAGCCTGACAGCAGTGCTGGAGGTTGTTGATCAATGTATCCCACTGCTCTGATGCTCTGCTATGCCTTGAAAGGGGCCTTGGCTGCCACAGAATTCAAGGGCAGCACCACATAGGCTTTCACAGGGAGGTTGCTTGGGCCTCACTCTGCCCCTTCTCCTCCTGACACCCCACACAGGGATTGTTCTGCTCCTGCCCTTCTCCCAGAACCTTCCCTGACAGCTCTCCTTCATGCCTGGGATTTCCTTAACAAGTCAGTTGGGTTCTTCAGGCTTGACTTAGAACTTTGGTTTTGCCTCTGTCAGCACATGGCAAAGCTGCTCAGGGTGGGAAGGAGCACAGGAGGTGTGTAGTGGGGTCTCCTGCTGAGAGCAGAGTCTGCTCTGAGGACCAAGCTGAGGGCTCAGGGCTTCAACCAAATGGGTGCTGAACACTCCTGGCACCAGAGAGGTCAGGTTTGTATCTCCCAGTGGTGCTGCAGAGAGGAACCCCACAGCCAGGTGAGAGATACTCCAGTCTGAACCTGGTATAAGAACAGTCCAAATGCCACCAGGAGTCTCTGCCAAGGTCACCAACACAGCCTGGTCAGGTGGGCTCTGCCAATGCCCAGAGGTGTCTGCCACAGCCCCATCTGCCATGGCTTCGTCAGCTGCACTTCTTCCTTCCCCTGTGTGCTTATGGTGGTCCTTCCCTGGGCATTTGTCAGCCCTTGGGGACCTCTCCAGATCGAGGTGAAGCTCCATGCACAGATCTCAGAAGCTGTGAGTGGTGTGAGCTCAGGAGAGCTGTTAGGGAAGGCTCAGTCCTGCCTTGCCGTGAGCAATGGTTTCCTGGGGCTGCTTTGGGCCCTTGGCCATGACACTCTGCCACAGGTTCTCCAGGCTTGGCAGGGCCCTGCTCCAGCTCCCAGCCAGGAAGGAAAACCATGTCCACAAAAGCCCACCAGAAAGGGCTGAGCATGGCTGTGCCCTCAGACACCACAGAGCTGGAACAGCTGGCACTGGACTGGGGAAGGGGGACCTGTCCCCAGCCATGGCTGCAGAGACAGAGATCTCTGGAGAGGCCCTTGCCAAGGTGGGAGGCACCACTGGCATCCTTTCAATTCATTCCAGGAAAAGTTCCCCAATCCCATCCTCCTTCCTCCTCTTGCCTGTAAACACCAGGATCCACCCAAGCTCTCATTTGCACATGGAGGCATCACCCTTCTGCCTCTAGGTGACTGATGAGCACATGGAAAGCTTCTACTTGCAGAAGAGCTCAGGGTAAGGCAGGTGCAGTACTTCTGTGGTCCAGAGGGAGACTCTGTTTGATATTTCATTCTACTTATCAGACCAGTCAAAAAAAAAAAAAAAAAAAAAAAAAGGCTGAGAAATGCTCCTTTGTGGTCAATGTGGGAAATAAAAATCCAGAAGTGATGTGTAAAACCCTCAGCCACTTCACCTGAGCCATCTGTTCAGAGCCACCTTTCTACCAAGAACAAGGAACAGCCTCTGCCAGAGCAGGTTCTTCAGAGAACTTTTCCACAGAGATTGACCTCCCACAGCCTCACTTATGAAAACCTCCAGGGTTCTGAGGTCCTGAGAACCAAGAGTCCTTACCTCGATACACCAGAACAACAGCAGCAGCCAATGTAAGAAGGAATAAAGTGAATACAGTCCAGAAGGCAGGGAGCCCTGGAGACACACGTGGAAAAGCATCACCTTTGAAAAGAAAATATATGAGTGTCATCTGGCAATATTCAAAATTTCCCCCAAATCTGAGTACCCACCCAAACACCTCCTGTGGAGATGAATGCAGAAATAGTCCCAGTCCTCCATGGGTGGGCAGGGCCTGCCTTCCCTCGGGATGTGCACAGCCTGTGGGGCAGGAGGGACCCTGCTCATTTCTCACTGCAGCCCGTCCTGCCTGCAGTGTGTCGTGATGCTCTGGGATGGGTCTGGCTGGACTGGAGAGCTGTCGCCTTCCCTGGCACTGGGAAGGGCCTCACAGGGCTCCTGAGACCATGAACCTCCAGCAAAGACTTCTCAGGATGATGGGACTCACCTGAGAGACTCAAAGTAGTTTTCTTCTCCACCTGCAGCAGAGGGTTCAGGATTTGACAGGTGACTTTTCCCACTTGCTCTCCTGTAACTGTGACTCGACTCTGCACACTGAAGAGTTTCCCATTGTCCTGGTGTATTTCAGTGTCTGCTGAAAGCCTCTGTCCATCCTCAGTAACCCACTGGACAGTAGGTTTGGGGAGCCATCCCTGTGATCTGCAGCCAAGCTCGAGCCCTTGCTCCCGGTAGCCCAGAACGTCAATGAACACTTCCCCAGTACCTTAAAGGCAAGAGAGTTTGTTAGTGGGAGAAGTTGGCATGAAAGCAGCTCTTCCTTGGATTCACAGCTCTTGCTTAACCCAGAGTTTCCTGCCAGTTTCTGTCAGTCTTTCACACAACCTTTCCAATGGTCTGTCTGTCATCCCACACTCCATCTGCCATAAATGCCAGATTCCCTTTGGCTGAGAAAGAGCTACAGTATGGGATGGGTTTGTGTCTTTGATGTCTTTGGGATTTCCTTAATGATGGTACCCATTGTGAGGAAGGAACATGGGGAAGTTTTCTCCCAGTCATTCTCCCACTTCTTTGGGCCTACCCCAACAGCTTTTGAAGGGTCCAAATTTTCTCTAGGTGCTAACCATATTGTACAATGGCTGGTGTTGCTGATATACCTAGTTATATTCTCTTTAGCATTTAGCGACAAGGTGAGTTTGCCTTGGGTAAACATCCTGACATCTACCCCAGAGACTGGGGTAGGGATTGAGAGGAAAGATGTGTGCTAATGTCTTTACAAATAATTTGATGGGTGAAGGTATGGGTGTTAACGTCTTTGAAATTGGTATTAATGTCTCTACTAACTTTGGGCAGCAGGTTTGTTGCAGAGCCCAGACAGCTTTTGGCTCCTGAAACAGACAAGTGGGTCTGCACAAGCCTGAACTTCTGAACTTTGGGGTAAAATGACAGGTTCAAGGGACAATATGTGGTAGGCGGTTCAGGAGGGCTGTACCTTCCTGGTACCTCAGCCAATGAGGAAAGGAAGAGGGTAACATGCTGCTGGGAGTTTTAGGATAAAAGGAGGCTGTGCCCTTCAAAACCTGGAGAGGGAAAACCCTGTGGGCATGTGCCCTGCTGGATTTCCTCCCTTTGTCCAAATAAAGTTGCAGGACTATTCTGTCTCCTTTATGGAAACTGGCTTTTCATACTGTTATTTTCCAAACAGGATGATGTCCAGTAGCATGCCACAGGGGCCAGGGACACTGCCCAACGACAGCCTGACACTGCCCAACAGCCCATCACTGCTCAACAGCCCACCTTAGAAATGTACCACACCGATTGGATGGGGGTATGGGAGGAGATAGGCTGGGTGCTTAGGGAATACTCTTCCCCAGCTGGTAGGAAACTCTCTTGCTGCCTCAAAGAGGGAAAGTCTGATGGTGCAGCAGTGGAACCCACAGATGTTACAACCGTCCAGGTTCCAGCTGAACCACAAGGGCAGCTACAGCCAGCAGCAGTCGCCCCTGTGCAGAGGAAGAAGTATAAAACCAAATCAGTACGACCAGTTAATGATGATGAGGTACCAGGGCCCTCACAACCAGGGGAGGAGCTGGAGCCTGAAATGATCACCGAGTCCCTGTCACATGACAGTCTCCGGAATCTGCAAAAAGACATAGTGTGGTGGGGGCATGAGGCTTTTTTGACTTGGTTGACTTGTGTTTGGAACCTTATGGGTGCAACTGGATAGTGGTGAAGCAAGGTATTTGGGATCCTTGACCCAGGATGTGGGTATTGATCGGGTGTTCATGAGGGAACCAGGGCCTCTTCCCCTCTGGGAGCAGCTTTTAATAAGTGTAAGAGAGGTTTGTTCACAGAGACAGATTGCAGGAGCACCATCATAGAATGCTCTGGAAAACCACTAAGGAAGGGATCCAACGCATGAGAAAAATGGCAGTATTAGAGATACTGTTTGGAAGGGACAGAAACATGATAACAACCCTGATAAGGTCAGGTGCACAGCACAAATATTGTGGTATCTGGCACATCTAAGGTCATCCCAATACTCCAGCTTCATGGCAACAATGAATGTCAAAGACAACCGTGAGACAGTGGGTTCTGTAGCCAGAAAATTCAGGAATTTTGAGAGCATAGTCCATAGCCTCATGCAGGCTCACTTCTCTGCTGTGGTTAAGAGTCTCAAAGAGGAGATGAGGGAGGAGATGAGGGAGGAGATGAGAGATGAGAGAGGAGATGAGGAAGGAGATGAGGGAGAGCAGTTCCCATGTGGCACCAGTGCACACCAGAGGGCCCAACATCAGAGCCCAACGTCCCCCAGCCAAGGAGAGGAGGTACAGCCCACAAGCTGACCTGTGATTCTTCTTGCGTGAGCATGGGGAAGATATAAGTAGGTGGGATAGAAAGCCATCTTCTGTTCTGGCAGCACAGGTGTATCTGCTCAAGGAGGAAAACACCAACAGAAGGAGTTTTGCCAAAGTGAATGTAGCCTCAGCTTCCAGCTGAGCTGCCAGGTATAAAAGAAGCGAGGATGATATGTCTGATTCCCTGGAAGGAACCTCCAGAATTTACACCCGGGGAGTGAATGGTAGCCGAGACTAGAGGGGCCCTACCTCTAGCCAGGTAGAGACATGGGAAAGTCAGGTCTTTTGGACTGTGTAGATCTGATGGCCTGGCACATCAGAACCAGAGAAATATGAGGCTTTGGTCGATACTGGTGCACAGTGCACTTTAATCCTATTGAGACATGTGGATCCAGAATCTGTTTCTGTTGCTGGGGTGACAAGGGGATTGCAGAAGTTGACCCTGTTGGAAGCTGAGTTGAGCTTGACTGGGAAGGAGTGGAAGAAACATCCAGCTGTGACTGGTCCAGAGGCCCTGTGTATTCTGGGCATAGATTTCCTCAGGAGCAGGTATTTCAAAGACCCAAAGGGTCTCAAGTGGGCATTTGGGATAGCTGCTGTGAAGACAGAAGGCATTAGGCGACTGAACACCTTGTCTGGACTGTCAGAAAATCCCTCTGCAGTAGGACTCCTGAGGGTGGAAGAAAATCGAGTACCGATTCTCACCTCGACAGTGCACTGCCAGCAGTATCGGACAAATCAAGATGCTGTGATTCCCACCCACAAGATGATCTGTGAGCTGGAGGGCCAAGGGGTGGTCAGCAAGACCCACTCACCCTTCAACAGCCCCATCTGGCCTGTGCACAAGTCTGACGGGGAATGGAGATTGACTGTGGACTATCGTGCCTTGAATGAAGTGACTCCACCACTGAGCGCTGCTCTGCCGGACATGTTGGAGCTTCAGTATGAGCTGGAGTCCAAAGCAGTGAAGCGGTATGCCACTATTGACATTGCTAATGCATTTTTCTCCATTCCTCTGGCAGCAGAGTGCAGGCCTCAGTTTGCCTTCACCTGACGGGGCATGCAGTACACCTGGAACCGACTGCCCCAGGGGTGGAAGCACAGTCCCACCATCTGCCATGGACTAATCCAGACTGCACTGGAAAAGAGTGAAGCTCCAGAGCATCTGCAGTACATAAATGACATCACTGTGTAGAGGAACATGGCAACAAAAGTATTTGAGAAAAGAGAAAAAAATCATCCACATTCTCCCAGAAGCTGGTTTTGCCATCAAGAAGAGCAAAGTGAAGGGACCTGCTCAAGAGATTCAATTCCTGGGAGTAAAGTGGCAAGATGGGCAGCACCAGATACCACCGAGGTCATCAATAAGATCACAGCAATGTCTCCACCGACCAACAAGAAGGAAACACAAGCTTTCCTAGGTGCCATAGGTTTCTGGAGAATGCATATTCCCAAGTACAACCAGATTTTGAGCCCTCTCTAGCTGGTTACTGGCAAGAAGAGCAATTTCCACTGAGGCCCTGAACAGCAACAAGCCTTTGCCCAGATCAAGCAGGAGATTGCTCACATGGTAGCCCTTGGCTCAGTCAGGACAGGACCAGTAGTAAAGAACATGCTCTATTCTGCAGCCAGGAACAATGGTCTTTCCTGGAACCTCTGGCAGAAGGTGCCTGGTGAGGCTGACAGGTGGCCTGGGAGCCTCACTGAGTCAGACCTGAAATCGGTCCGAATTTACCCGTGAGAATTTTACAGTGAAATTCTGCAGCTTCAGTGAAACCCACAGAGAAAGCCAAGAAGATAATCAATGAGAGAAGATGTTCTGGACACAAGGAGAGGATGTTCTTGTTTTGGGACGGTAAGTGTGTACAAGGAAGAACCTGTGGATTATATGTAACAACAATATCTTTGCTTGTATAGCTGATTGTTTTAATGCTTGAATGGTCATTGTTAGAAAGTTTTGTCATTGTTTGCTAAGCAGCCAATCTTAATAAGCTGCTGACTTCAGCGGGGGAAGATATGCAGACAATCAATGTGATTGATAAAGCAAGCTTCGTTTATTAGCAATACAGAGGCACTTATATAGTATTGAGTGTACATGCTTATCAGTTCTTTAATTAGTTTAAACTTACAAAAGTGCATTCTTACTTCTACATAATTGGGTTAGATAAAAGACTACATTTGGCAAGCTTCTATTATTTATGTCTTGACTTGAGAGATCAAAGATCTTCCTCCCTTCTCATGGTCAGTACATCTTATCAGCACTGCACTGTACCTCCTTAAAACTCCCTTTTGGTTCTCAGGCCTGTTTCTAGCACAGGCATTTTCTCATGGAGGCTTTTTCTTGTGCAGGCCTTTGCTTGTACAGTTCTGTTATTGATTTGTACCCTTTATCAATGATCCATGTCCCTGATCCTCTAACCATTCTCCAACAACTCCCCTTTTTTCTTTTTGTAAAAGCAATACTTGATTGGCTACAGATGTAGTAACTTTGTATATCATCTTTTGCAAGCATTGGCATAGACAAGGTAAGCACACTATTATTAATAATATTACTAGTCCTACAGTAATCAAATGCTGCATGAGTGAAACTAGCCATGGTCCTAAACCTAGTGACTTTAACCATCCTTCTAAGCTGAGACCATCTTCTTTCTGCAATTGTGTAGTTAATTAATGTAACTCACTTATCTGCTTATAAATTAGGACAGAGTGGTCAGAAAAATTTATACAGCACATACTTTGAAACTTTTCACAGCCGTGGCCGTGAGCTAATAGTAGAAAATCAATGGCTGCTTGATTTTGTAATATTGCATGTCTAACACTAGTAACATCTACACTTAACTCATCAAGCATCTGCGAAGTTATGTTTAACTTATCCCTCTCCCAGCAAGCAAGTTTATGCCAAATAGTGTAAGCCCTGGCTGCTGAAGCACCAGGTAAAAACATAAATGCTAGCCAAATGGACTGCCTTCACTCGATCTAAATGGGTGGACAGCTGATTGAAAATGTCCGCTAATGCTCTTGTCTCAAGACAGTCAAAAAACAATTTCTCACTCTACCTCTGTGTTTGGTGCTATACTCAAAAATTTATGCAACTTTCCTTCTTAGTTTTGTCTTTGGAGAGGGTTCCCCGACACCCACCACAAGTCACTAGCAACCACCTAGGGCAGCTGTTACATTCGCCCCAGGGTCTCGTTATTTCTCCTGCTACGGAGAGTGGTGGATCTGGCAAGTCCTCAGCTCCCTCACTCAGCCACGTCTGCAGCCTCCCCCAAGGCTTCTCGGGATGGAGGTCTCAGAGTTCCAGCTGTTGAAGTAGTGGCGTCACTTTCCTCAGGAGCTGATGCTGACTGCGCCTTCTCGCTTCGGGGTCTTGTATGCATAGCATGGCACCACTTGCTGGGCACCCCTCTGGTCAGTGCTGCAGCGATGACTTGTCCCTGTTGTTGCAGGACATTCTGCAGTGTTGCAGTAAAAGCAGCTGTTTGAGACAACTGTTCTGCACGAGTAGTACGTATGAGCATCTCGTCTACTCCTGCTCCTTGGGGCAGCATGACAAGAATTGTCTTAGTTTGCCTGTTAGCATTTTCAAAGACAAGTGTTCAGAACATTTGCTCTTGGAGCTCCTCAGAGAGCTCAGGTGCATCCTTTAAGGCTGCTGACAAACAGTCGATGAACTGACCATATGGCTCTGACAGCCCCTGTCGGACCGCTGCATATAAGGGAGACTTCTTCTTTTCAGGTACTGACAAGAAGGCTTTGTGGGCAAGAGTCTGTGACAGCTGAATGACTACGGGCATGATCAGCTGTGTTACTGTCACCCCGTAAGCTCTGCTTCCAGTTAGCATGTCGGCTTGGAGTGCATACAGTGGGTCTTGTGTGTCACCTTGATGTTTGCTAGCTTCTTCTTGGTGCTTCTCCCCCTCTTGGGGCTGACCCCCGGCAGCCCTGGCTGGCTTTGTCTCTGCAGGTGACGAAACCACAGAAGCTATGTCGCTGCTGGACATTACTCCGTTGTTCGGCAGAGGGGGGTTGCGCTCTGCTGCTTTTGGCTGGGAGTTAGGACCACACGTTTGCTCTGCCACTTTTGGCCGGGCACCAGGACTGCCTGTGTCTCCTTGGCCCGCCTGTGCCCCGCCCCCTGAGTCAGGAGGCTCTGCTTCCGTGTTCGCAGCCATTTCTCTCTCAGACGTCGGAAGGATAACTTCCTGCCCTGCTGAGTCCAGCAACTCCTGCAGTGAGCGGACGGGTGCTGCTGTGCCTTTAATCGGTTTTCTCGTGGCCAGCCCGAAGAACCGTGCTACCCTGGACTCCGCTCTGGTCTCTGGCTGTCGCTCTCTAAGACCCCCATCTGTTCCTTTCTCGGAGCTGCTACACCTGGAGCTGCCACTCTCTAAAGCCTCTATGGCGGCCGTGGCCACTGTCCTCTCTGTTTTCATCTCTGAGAGAGTGCCAGTTACTGCTCTCCAGGTTAAGCCGAGAGCTTTTGCTTCCATAGCTTTCTTTTTGAACGATCTTGGATCAGCTAGTTCCTTACAAAGGTTTACTTCTTTAACTCCCCGCTTTTCTAAAAAGTGTAAAAATAAATCAAGGGCCACTTCTGTTTCCATATCTGTGTCCTATTGCAATCTGCGTCTTACCACTGTCCCTGTCAACAGGAATTGTGCAGCCTTTATCAGGTTTGCCCTTGTCAGCCAAAATGGCGGACCCCTCTGTAGGTCAGTCCAGGCACGGATCAGACGCTTGCCTGCAGCTGCTGATCTTCTGCCCTCCGATCACTGCTATTGGTGCCTCTTCGGTCTCCCACCTAGTCAAGAAAACAACGTGCCAGTCTCTGCTCGGATGCCAAATGCTGACTTCGGTGGGGGAAGATATGCAGACAATCAATGTGATTGAATAAATCAAGCTTCGTTTATTAGCAATACAGAGGCACTTATATAGTATTGAGTGTACATGCTTATCAGTTCTTTAATTAGTTTAAACTTACAAAAGTGCATTCTTACTTCTACATAATTGGGTTAGATAAAAGACTACATTTGGCAAGCTTCTATTATTTATGTCTTGACTTGAGAGATCAAAGATCTTCCTCCCTTCTCATGGTCAGTACATCTTATCAGCACTGCACTGTACCTCCTTAAAACTCCCTTTTGGTTCTCAGGCCTGTTTCTAGCACAGGCATTTTCTCATGGAGGCTTTTTCTTGTGCAGGCCTTTGCTTGTACAGTTCTGTTATTGATTTGTACCCTTTATCAATGATCCATGTCCCTGATCCTCTAACCATTCTCCAACAATAAGCCACTGCAATTGTGAAGAGGTATAAGAATAGCAGTAGAGATAATAAAAACTTTTACGACTTTGGATTACAACAAATGTGTGCTGTTATGTCCACCTCGACAAAGCGACATCTGGTGACCCCATTACGTGATCCAAAGAACGTCCCTGGAGAGCAGGAGGCCTGCATGGAGATCAGGGGAGACGGAGACCAATGGGAGAAGAGTAGCAGGGAGAGCTACCAAGATCCGGATCAACTGCAACCTTTTAAAGGTGAGCCCGTTGGGAACAGAATGGGAGCAAATACATCCCAAGAGGAAAAATCAATAGTTAATATATGGATGTCGATGTTAAAATGACGTGGCATAAATTATGATAGGATGATATTGCAAAGACTGTTACTGTGGTGCAAAAATCAATGATTTGAGACTACATGTGTCAACGCTTTTAGCATATGAACATGGGAAGCAGTAGGATGGCATATTTTTGACGTTGCTTCCCGTGGAAATGATACTGTTAAAGAATTTATGATGACATGTAGGTTAGTTTTAGACTGAAAAAAGAACAAGATGCTGCAGCAGCTGGCACAGTAGAGAGGACAGAGACAGATAATGCTGGCAGGACTGTTAACATTGCAGCGGGAGGGGTTGGCGAGGCACAGGCTGGCATGGAAAAACCTGCGTAGTTTCCAATACCCAAGCCACGGAGGGCTTTGCCTCTTCCCTTTTCAGATCCTGCTTTTCGCTCATCTTCTCCCCCTCCTGTCCCCACAAATCTCTTTGATCCACCTTTACCACCCACCAAGTGGAGTGACAGTGATGGAATGGGTGGGAATGAAATTGCACCCTCAGCACCCCCACTGCCTGCTGCTGCACCCCTGCTGTCTGTTACTACTAAATCCTTTTGTACAAGGCGCAAAACAATCTGTGCCAGGGATTCAAAATGATAGCCTGCTTTATAAAGATACTTTAACTTTGCAACCCGTATCTGTAACTCGGAGAATACAAGATCCTGCCGCTTTTTGGAGAGAGATTAGGCTGGTAGCTTTATCTGATAAAGATTATGAAGCCGCAGAACAACTCGAAGTTATTTGGCAAATACCAGATTCAAAAGAGCCACGAGACCCTGTAGTCTCTGCTTTCCCAGTTGTTAGAGGCAGAGGCCAGGTGCCTGATCAGCATGTTCCATGTAAATGGCAGGTGCTATCTGAGCTACACCAGCTTGCTGCTAATTACGGTTTGGGGTCCCCTGCTGTGACAAAAATGCTGAAATTCATAACAAGTGAAGAATTAACTCCTTTTGATTTAAAGCAGATTGCTAAATTGCTCTGCTGGTTCAGTATACGGTGTTTAAGAATGAGTGGAGGGCTTCTTGTGAGGAGACTGCCTTAAATAATATGCGATTGCCTATAGTTGATCCTTGGTTTGGTGCAGGTTTACCCCAATTAATGGGATTGCACCCCTGTGGAGGAACCTCAGCTCCCGGCTTGCCAGAGCCCTTTGGTCTTAGAGCAGTCCCAGTGCCATGCTCTGCAGGCTCTGTTTAAGGTGGCGAATATGTCAGCTCCTGGGAAAAGCTACACAACTCTTAAACAGAACCCTAATGAGACTTTTATGGCCTTTTTGGACTGCCTTCAGGATGTGATAGAAAACCAAATTGTAATTGTAAATGTAAAAGAAACTTTAATTTTGCAAATGGCACAAGACAATGCAAATGAGGAATGCAGAAAAGCTATTGATTTGCTGCCTATGAAAAACTCCCCATTGAATGATATGATTAATGCATGTGCAAAAATAGGGACTGCACCACACCAAATGGCTATGCTAACTGAGTCTGTTAGTACGGCTGTTGCAGCAACTATTAAAGTAACACATCACTGTTATACCTGTGGACAGCTGGGCCACCTTGAATCTCAGTGCCCACACAGAACTCTGTCCTCCTGAGCAATTAACACAACAAAGCAGCCCCGGGAGCAACTTTGTGTAATCGATATGGTAAACCAGGACATTATGCGAAACAATGTAAATCTCAATTCCATTACAATGGGCAGCCCCTTAAGAATCAGGGGAACTCGAGGTTTGGTGCTTGCAGAAATACTTCTCCAAGAACTGCTGTGCCCAGCACAGGTTTATGTGACCGGCTTGCTGGACGAACAAAAGGTTCAGCAGGGATGGATGTTTGCACCACCAACACAGTAATCATAGACTTTGCTGCAGTTCATAAAGTGCCTTTGGATGCACATAGACCCAGAGGACAAAACTTAAATGCTTTGCTAATAGGAAGATCAAGTGCTACTTTGCAAGGGATTTTTGTGTATCCAGGAGTAATTGATGCAGACTTTACAGGACAAATATGTGCAATGGTGTTGGGGTTTTAGGAGCTCTCCTGTTTTTTTTTTTTTTTTCCTGTTAAAGGAATTTTGCCCATACATGTTGCTAGGGGGACAAATGGCTGGGTATTTAAGAAAAACAAAAGCGGTGGCTACTTTTTTGTTTCATCTGAGTGTGGGCAGTCAGTCTCCAGTGCTATGGACAGAGAGGGAGGCTGCTTTCTTCGGCTGCTTTTCCTTCTGCTGGAGAAGCCCTGGGATCCCAAGCCCGCCTTCCCTGCCCTGCTCGGAGCCGGGCCGTGGCCGCCCTGCCCCGCCGCTGCTTTAAGCCTTTGCTACGTTGTAGCCATGCTCGCCCTCCCTGCCCAGACCTCCAGGGGGTTCTCTGTTTGGATACACCTCGTCTGCCATCCGGGATTTGTGCTCGTCCCTGCCGTTCCAGCCTGCTGTTCCCAAGGGTCCGGCCGGACACTGGGATCGGCTGCCCAAGGGGTTTGTGAAGCTTTTTTTGTTCCGTCCCTTCCCGGGATCCCAGGCTGCCAGTGCCGTGTGCTCCCTGAGCTCGCTCCGGAGCGCCCCCTGCAGCCGTGGGGGAACCATTGCACCTGCCCTGCTCACTGGGAGCCACCAGCGCCCCAGCTGGCTGCGAGTGGAACTGCACCCAAGGGGAAAGGGCCTGACAGCTGAGAAGGCTGGGACTGGGTTTGTGATTGTTTGCTGTTACTGCCATAGTTATTGTTGTTTGTTTGACTTGTTATACACGTATAGATATAGAATAGTAAGGAACTGTTAATCCTATTTCCCACATCTTTGCCTAAAAGCCCCTTGATTTCAAAATTATAATAATTCGAAGGGAAGGGGGGTTGCATCTGCCAATCCAAGGGGGGCTCCTGCCATCCTTAGCAGACACCTGTTTTTCAAATCAAGACAAATGGTTTCTACACCCACTCCTCCTGCAGTCATACCTGCTCATACTCATATTGCTCAGCTTGTACCTTTCAAATCTTTTGTTCCCATCCCACTTAAAGAGAGAGGAGACCAAGGCTTCAATTCTACCGGCACGCCTCAGGTTTTTTGGACTCAACAACTCTCCAAGGAAAGGCCACAGCTGATTTATGAGCTAACACTGAAGGGAGCACAACCACAGACTGCTAAGATCAAAGGGTTGATTGATACGGGAGCAGATGTCACGGTGATTTCACATCATGACTGGCCAAACTCATGGCCTATCACTGCAGTGGAAAATTCAATTGTGGGTCTTGGGGGAATGATACAGTTATTTAAGTGCACATTTTGTGCTCATAAAAAATCCAGACAATCAGGTTGCTACAGTTCGCCCATATGTGACTGCTGCGCCTCTAAATTTATGGGGATGTGATGTTTTGGCCACTTGGGGAGTTACAATTGTCACAAATTTTTAATAGGGATCATTGTGCAGCAGGGCAGTTGCCACCCAGTAACACTCCTACGATGGTTAACTGACTGACCGGTGTGGCAAACACAGTGGCCTTTAACACAACAGAAACTTGCCACCCTGAACAATTTAGTCAATGAGCAGTTATTGCAAGGGCACATAGAGCCGTCTGTCAGCCCTTGGAATACTCCTGTATTTGTGATTCTAAAGAAATCAGGCAAATGGAGATTGGTGCATGATCTGAGACGCATGAATGAAGTCATAGAAGGTATGGGTGCACTGCAACCAGGCATGCCATCTCCTACCATGATTCCTGCAACATGGGACATTTTAGTCATTGATTTGAAAGATTGTTTCTTTACAATTCCCTTACACCCTGATGATAGACCAAAATTTGCATTTTCAGTACCAGCTGTTAAGAATGCTGGTATGAAAAACAGTCCAACTATTTGTCAAATGTATGTGGCCGGAGCTCTATCGCCTATCAGAGAACAATTCCCTAACAGTTATTGCTATCACTATATGGATGACATACTGATAACATCTTCTTGCAAACAGGATTTGCAAAACATACAGCCAGAGCTTTTAAAGGCTCTTCACACATATGGATTACAGATTGCACCGGAAAAAAACCAAACAGAAGGACCCTGGAAATATTTGGGATTAAAAATATTTGAACGTACCATATGCCCTCAGTCTGTTCAATTTGACACTACATTGCACACCCTAAATGATGCACAGAAATTGTTAGGAACCATTAATTGGCTGCGCCCCTATTTAGGACTCACCACTGCACAACTTTCTCCATTGTTCAATATATTAGCAGGAGATCCAGATTTAAACTCACCAAGACAGATTACCCTTGAAGCTCAACGGGCCTTCGATAAGGTACAACAAACTATTTCCAATCACCATGTGTACCGTGTGGACATCGTTGTTTTTGTTGTAATTCCAGAATTTCATCCAACAGGTATTATTGCACAATGGTCTGACCATTGGTCCCCTGACCCATTGCATATTCTAGAATGGATGTTTTTACCTCACAAACCTAAAGAAACTGTCACTACAATTTTTGAATTGATTGCTCAGTTAATTATTGTCTACACCGATGCCTGCAAATTACTGCCCAAGATCCTGCTAAATTTACTATTCCTATTCAGCAAGATTATTTTGAATGGTCCTTGGCCAATAGTTCTGCACTGCAGAGCACACTGCAGAGCTACACAGGACAAATTGATTACCACTTTCCCAGTCATAAATTACTACAATCACTGAATACCATCCCATTATTAGCAAAACCTAAATTAAGTTGTACTCCTGTAAATGGGCCTACAGTATGTACAGATGGGTCAGGAAAATCAGGAACAGCAATTGTTACCTGGAGGAATGAGGACAGATGGCAGACTTCTCAAGGTCAGGGTACTGGATCCACACAACTGGTCGAATTAAAAGCAGTTACTATGGCCTTTTGCCATTTTAACGAACCTTTTAACATAACTGTTGATTCAGCTTATGTTGCAGATGTCGTACAACGAGTAGATTGTTCCCTTTAAAAAGAAGTTAATAATGCTGATTTGTTTCTTTTGCTAAAGGCTTTATGGACAGCTGTTTTGCAATGCCTTTATTCTTTTTGTGTTTTGCATTTTAGAAGCCATACAAACCTACCAGGATTTCTTGCAGAAGGCTATGCCTGTGCTGATGCATTACCTAATCCTGTTTGGGCAGTTCCTCAGCCAGATAAACTAGCCCAGGCTAAAACATCTCATACCTTTTTCATCAAAATGCGCGCACGTTGTGTAAACAGTTTTCGCTACCACCTACAGAAGCTCATGCTATTGTTAGTGTTTCCCCAGATTGTCATAACTTTAATGGACCTTTACCCTTAGGAGTAAATCCCCGTGGTCTTTGGCCCTATAGCTTTGGCAGACTGATGTTACACACATTTCAGAATTTGGTCTTTTTAAATATGTACATGTATCCATTGACACCTTTTCCTCTGTTATATGGGATTCTGCTCATGCTGGAGAAAAGGCCCGTGATGTCATTTTGCACTGGCAGCAGGCCTTTGCTGCTTTAGGCACACCTGCCTGTGTGAAAACTGACAATGGGCCAGCCTACACCTCTTAGAAAGTTAGGAATTTTTTACGTCTGTGGGGTATCTCTCACATATTTAGTATTCCTCATTCTCCCACTGGTCAGGCTGTTGTTAAACATGCTCATCACACACTTAAAACTGTTAGAGGAAAACAAAAAGGGAGAATGCAAGGGGAAACCCCACAGTCCAGACTTTTGAAAGCTGTATATACCATAAATCACTTGACCATACTGGCTCATTCAAACAATCCCTCAATTTTAAATCATTTTTATTCCTTGCAGTCCACCACATTTGCCTCGAGCTAAAGTGTGGGTAAGGAATTTGCTCACCAGCCAGTGGGAAGGTCCCTGGGACCTTTTCACTTGGGGGCGTGGATACACTTGTGTTTCCACAGGTACTGGACCATGGTGGGTGCCAGCAAGGTGTGTGTGACCTGATTTGTGGCAGAACATCCCACCACCTGTTCAGCCAGATCCTGAGGATAACAGCAACACAGGCTGATGACCTTGGCAGCGTAGTTCAAGCTACTTCTGACCAGAGAAAGCATCGAGCACTGGTGACCAAGGAGGACTGTATTGCACTGTATATCCCTGTGATCGAGGGGTATTGGCTTGCATTGGGATGTACTGGAGTGCAAATGGCAACAAATAATAGAAAAATGCAGGTGCCAATATGGTCCTTGTCAGTTTTGCTGAGCTTAGTGCCTGCTGTTTCTGCTTGGCCTGTCAGTCAGCCAAGAACCAATGTGTGAGGTACCCTGGCCAATGTGACAGGGCAAGATACTCTGTGTTTAGCCACTGCTACTCCTGACAATCCTCTTTCTACCTGCCTTGTTGGCTTGCCGATAGATGACTGGCCAAAGCCTAAGACAGTTAGCAAGCTTTTAAATCATGCAATCACGCTGATGCTTGAGATCAATGGGTTTCATACCTTCCCCCTGCAACTCTTGAGCCGCAGGAAACAGAGCTTTTAGGATCCGTGAAAATGGACCTTTGTGTTAAGTTTAATTACTCTGGATCTGATCAGTCCAAAGTATGGGATGTTTCTCCTAACCAACCCATATTTGCAAATTACAGTTGCAATTACAGTTCACCACATATTTCACACTCTACTACTGTTCCTCTAGCTTTGCCACCAGGGGTGTTTTTTATTTGCAGAGACCAAGCATGGGCTGCGATTCCATCACACATCAAGGGAGGTCCTTGCAGCTTAGGACGACTCTCACTGTTAACATCTAACACATAGCTATGATTTTACAGCGTAAACCATGGAGGGGAAAACGCAGCACCCGTGCGTTTGCCCCTGATTGTGATGACAACACCAAATTTTGGCCACCAGGTACTCGATGGGCTGTTTCCTTCTTTTCTCCACAAATATCATCTGCTAAAGCATTGGGACTGTTAAACAAGTTAGGATGTTGGTTAGCTTGGCAGACTTACGTTACTTCGCTTGCTTTAGCTGGATTATTAAAAGATGTTGGTTTCAGTAAGGCATGCTACACTGCAAAATAGAGCTGCTATTGATTTTTTGTTACTAGCACATGGACATGGATGTGAGGATTTCGATGGAATGTGTTGTACAAATTTGTCTGATCATTCAAAATCTATTCATGCCCACATTAAAGAATTGCAAACGAGCGTGTCAAAATTGCGTGAAGAATCAGAATCTGATTGGCTTAATAGTTTGTTTGGCAATTGGCAAATTGCAGGATGGATCAAAAATCTACTTAAAATTGGATGCCTGATCCTATTGGGGTTTTTTGCATCCGGCTCATTGTGCCGTGTTTATTGTCTTTTTTGCAAAGGGCCCTGCAAGTCAATAAATGCTGCCTTTGTAATACAAAAAAAAAAGGGGGGACCTGATGAGGCTGACAGCTGGTCTGGGGGCCTCACAGAGTCAGACCTGAAATCGGTCTGAATTTACCCATGAGAATTTACAGCAAAATTCTGTAGCTTCAGTGAAGCCCACAGAGAAAGGCAAGAAGATAATCAATGAGAGAAGATGTTCTGGACACAAAGAGAGAATGTTCTTGTTTTGGGACATTAAGAGTGTACAAGGAAGAACATGGCAGATAACATGTAGCAACTATACCTTTGCTTGTATAGCTGATTGTTTTACAGCTTGAATGGTCATTGTTTGTTAGACAGCCTTGTCATTGTTAAGCAGCCAAACTCAATAAGCCACTGCAATTGTGAAGAGGTATAAGAATAGCAGTAGAGAAAATAAAAACTTTTACGACTTTGGATTACAACAAGTGTGTTCTGTTATGTCCATCTCGACAAAGCCACACAGGCCGGTGAGATTCAAGGCTGACCACTGGGATTCTGAAGCCGAAACTACAGCGGGTCAGAAGCCAACTGCACCTCAACAGAGAAGGAAATCCTGTCAGCCTATGAAGGAGTTCAAGCTGCCTAAGAGGTGATTGGCACAGAGGCAAAACTTTTCCTGGCACCCTGACTACCGGTGCTGGGGTGGATGTTCAAAGGAAAAGTTCCGTCTACCCACCACACCACCAACACCACATGGAGGAAATGGATCGCCCTCATCACACAGCGCACCTGTACTGGAAACTTGAATTGCCCTGGGATCTTGGAAATAATTACAAATTGGCTTGAAGGTGAAAATTTTGGTCTGATGGATGAAGAGGAGTAGGAACAAGTGACTCTTGATGAGGAAGCTCCACCACACAACCAACTGCCACAAGATGAAACATGCTACACTCTTTTCATTGGTGGTTCCTGTCACATCGTAGGGATGAACCGAAAGTGGAAAGCAGCCATATGGAGCCCCACATGACAGGTTGCAGAAGCTACTGAAGGAGAAGGTGAATCGAGCCAACTTGCTGAACTCAAAGCAATCCAGCTGGACTGAGACATTGCTGAAAGACAGAAGTGGCCAAAGCTCTGCCTTTACACAGATTCATGGATGGTAGCCAATGCTGCGTGGGGGTGGCTGGAAAGGTGGAAAAAGGCCAGTTGGCAGCATAGAGGAAGACCAGTCTGAGCTGCTGAAGCATGGCAAGACATTGCCACTCAGGTAGAGGAGCTATCTGTGAAAGTCAATCATGTGTATGCCCATGTACCCAAGAGTTGGGCTAATGAGGAGCACCACAACAATGAACAGGTGGAACAGGCTGCAAAAATAGAGGTGTCACAGATGGATTTGGATTGGAAACACAAGGGAGAGTTATTTCTGGCTTGATAGGCCCACAATGCCTCCGGACACCAGGGCAGAGATGCCACCTATAAGTGGGCACAAGACCGAGGGGTGGATCTAATCATGGACAGTATCTCCCAGGTCATCCATGATTGTGAGACATGCGCTGCGATCAAGCAGGCCAAGCAGGTGAAGCCCTTGTGGTATGGTGGGCGATGGTCCAAATACAAGTATGGGGAGGCCGGGCAAATTGATTACATCACACTGCCTCAAACCCGCCACGGCAAGCGCTATGTGCTCATAATGGTAGAAGCCATGACTGGATGGTTGGAGACCTACTCTATGCCTCAAGCCACTGCCCAGAACACCATCCTGGGCCTTGAAAAGCAAGTCCTTTGGAGGCATGGTACCCTCGAGAGAATTGAGTCAGACAATGGAACTCATTTCAAGAATAGCCTCAAAACACCTTGGCTAGGGGACACGGCATTGAATGGGTGTACCACATCCCTTACCATGCACCAGCAGCTGGGAAAGCTGAGTTGTGCAATGGACTCTTACAACATTGAAGGCAATGGGTGGTGGGACATTCAAGCAGTGGGATCTGCATTTAGCAAAAGCTACATAGGTGGTTAACACCAGAGGTTCCACTAACTGAGCAGGCCCTGCCCAATCTGAACCCCTGCGTACAACAGACAATGTTCTGGTGGTGCATATGAGAGGTATGTTAGGAAAGACTGTTTGGATTAATTCTGCCTCAAGCAAAGACAAACTCATCCATGGGGTTGTCTTTACTCAGGGGCCAGGTTGCACATGGTGGGTGACGCAGAAGGATGGAGAGACAAGATGTAACCCTCAAGGGGACCTTATTTTGGGGTGAACTGTCTGTCATACTGTACCTATATCTAGATCTAGATGTACATATGTATAGAGTTAGGGTAATGCATGAATGTGTACACAATTTAAAAGTCTAAGTTTGATGTAATGCTGGTATGGGAAATAAATTTGTGGTGGATAATGTTGTGGGTTATGCTTTTTCTTAGGGAATTTTCTTCCCATTTGTTCCACAGGAGATGATGAATGGATGGTATTTAAGAGATAAAAAGATATCTGGGTGTCTTGGAATTCCATTGAAATGGTTCTGCAGGGGAAGGGGAAAGTGGTGTGGTTTCAGCTGTTTCTTAGCTAGGGGTGGGTCAGTCTTGGCCCAGCTTGGAGGGGAGAAGGTGGTGGTTTTTGGTGCTCCACTTCTGCTGCCAGAGGGGTTTGGTGCTGCTGTGAAGTTTCTCCTGACTGCCTATTGGTAAGGCCACTGCTTACAGTGAATTGTCTGGTGACTGGGACTTTCTCTGCAGCACCCACTCTTGCCAGGGCAGACCCACACCTTCTCTCTCCTGAAAGAGAGAGATAGAGAGAGCACCTTCCCCACTGCTGATGGACTGGAACCTTACCGGAGCTGCCATCACCACGATATTTCACCGGACACATGAGGACACGGGGAAACCCAGCAGCCCCCTTTACACTCCACCTTCTCTCTCTTCCCAGGGCCACCATTAACCCCTGGGGAGGCTCAGGGCTTGCATTGGAGTGCCCCCTGCATCCATGGGGGAGTCACTGCACCCCTTCTGCCTCAATATGGGCCAACAGCGCCTCCTCACTGGTGTGGTCATAACTACGCCAAAAAGGAAAAGTGCTTGATTGGCAGGAAAAAGGCTGTTATTGGGTTTTCTGGTTTGTTGTTGTTGTTGTTGTTGTTGTTGTTGTTGTTGTTGTTATTGTTTGTTTTTCTCTATATAGATAGATAGATAGTTAGAAACATTCTAGTAAAGAACTGTTATTCATTTTCACATATCTTTGCCCAAAAGCCCCATAATTTCAAAGCTATAATAAGTTGGAGGGAGAGGAGTCATCTCTTCCATTCCAGGAAGGTTCCTGTCTTCCTTGGAAGACACCTATCTCTTAAAACAAGACAATTTGCCTCTTAGCTCCCCACTATTTCATAGCAGGCAGGGAGAAGGTATGTGGTTTATATTCCTCTTTTAGCATGAATCTGTAGAAGCCCAGAAGTTTTCAAGGCCATGTTGGACAGGACTTTGAAAAACATGGTCTAGTGAGTGGCATCCGTGTCCATGCAGCGATGCTTGGAATGAGGCGATCTTTAAGGCCGCATCAAACCCAAATCATTCTATGATTCCATAATTCTGGCATTCTGTGCTGTTTTTGATCAGTGAATCCAGGCTGACCAGCTCCACTTGACGTTATCAATACCTGCACACAAATGGTGTCGACTGTCCAGCTGGGGGGAACTGGCAGCCCGGAACATCTCCTTAGCCCAGCAGAGAAATCCCAACAGGTAGGGCCCCCATTCCCATCAGTCCCATAGCCAGAGATGCTGAGCACTCAGGCGTCTCTCAGGTGGGCTCACACCTCCCCAGCAGGGATTATTGCAGCTTGCCAGCCCTACGCGGGTCAGAACAGGGCTCAGGCTGGGCAAGGAGCATCCAGAGCATCTCTTGGCACAGGAACTCACCCCAGGCTCTTTTGCAGCTTAACCAAGCTGTTCCTGCCTGCTCCATTTCACCACACAGTGCAACTGCTTTCAAACCTAGTGCAGTCCAGGCTCTGGGTCTCCTGGAACATTCAGGTTTAGAGCTCTTTCTGTGCCTAAAACTACAAGGGCTGCCATGGCCTCACAGGGCTCCTGAGACAATGAACCTCCAGCAAAGACTTCTCAGGATGATGGGACTCACCTGAGAGACTCAAAGTAGTTTTCTTCTCCACCTGCAGCAGAGGGTTCAGGATTTGACAGGTGACTTTTCCCACTTGCTCTCCTGTAACTGTGACTCGACTCTGCACACTGAAGAGTTTCCCATTGTCCTGGTGTATTTCAGTGTCTGCTGAAAGCCTCTGTCCATCCTCAGTAACCCACTGGACAGTAGGTTTGGGGAACCATCCCTGTGATCTGCAGCCGAGCTCGAGTTCTTGCTCCCGGTAGCCCAGAACGTCAATGAACACTTCCCCAGTACCTTAAAGGCAAGAGAGTTTGTTAGTGGGAGAAGCTGGCATGAAAGCAGCTCTTCCTTGGATTCACAGCTCTTGCTTAACCCAGAGTTTCCTGCCAGTTTCTGTCAGTCTTTCACACAACCTTTCCAATGGTCTTTCTTTCATCCCACACTCACCTGCCGTAAGTGCCAAATCTCCTTTGGCTGAAAAAGAGCTAAAATGTAGGATTGGTTTGCCACCAGACAGTGCAACTGCCTTTGAACCCAGTGCAGTCCAGGCTCTGTGTCTCCTGGAACATTCAGGTTTAGGGTTCCTTCCTTGCCTAAAACTATGAGGGCTGCCATGACCCTCCTGGGGCTGGTAAGATTAGCAGTTCCTGGGTTCCCTCCTGGGTGGTGGCACATGGGTTGAATTTTCTTGGCTCTTTACAGACCTCTCAGTGATTTACAAATAAAGTGTGACATGGATCAAAAGGCAGCTGCCATGTGGCCCACGGGCTGCTGGGAGTGGGGACGTGATGTGTTGGGTCATATGAGGCGGCATCAGCTGGGGGACAGTGACCTTTCAGAGAGCTCTTTTCCCTCTGTAAGAACTTTCCCCCTTCCTCACCCAGCCCAGAAAGTCTCCAACCTGCAATGCTGAGCTTGGTGTCATTTTCAGCGAACCAGACACTGGATTCCACGCTGCAGATGTATCTTCCTTCATCTGCTGGCTGGACATTCTTTAATGTCAGGGACACATTCCCAGTGGCAAATCCATCTCCTGGCACTGATGTTCTCCCATGGTATTTCTGCATTGGTTCACCCCCAAAATGCCCATATGTATAGATGTCCTCTGTGTGCCCATCTGTGATTTTCCTCCACTGCACTTGAGGGTTGTCCAGTGGCTTTGTGGAAGAGATGGTGCAAGGAAGGATTGTATCCTGACCGACAATTCCAACTACAGTCAAGGGAGCCGTGACCCTGAAATGTTCTGTGGAAACCAAACTTGAGTGAGCATCTGGCTGAAATCAATCAGAAAATGTACTGGTGTGAAGGATAGAGGACTGGGAGTAACAGTGCTGAAGAACTGAAAGTTGCAAATATTCACTGACATTTATCTCTTCTGTTCATACACCTTTAGGCCATGATCATCACAGAAATACACCAAAATCTGAGAAAAAAAAAAAAAAAGCCCAAGAGTTCTTTCAGGAAAATTTTAAGTTTTGAAAAGAAACCCAGGAAAGCAGAATCAATGGTTTGATGAAAATTACAATACTTTTTCTGAAGTTTTCATAAAAGAGAAATTAATTCTGGTTTGGAGCATTCACTCCCTATCTCCTTATTTTCTTATCTCTGAGGCAAAATGGGAACTGGTGAAATTGAAAAGCCCAAAGTAATAGATGAAAGGTGTTGGAGAATGGTTAGAGGAGCAGGGACATGGCTCATTGATAGAATTATTGGATCAGTAATCCAACTGTACAAGTAAAAAGGCCTGTGTGAGAAAAATTCTACATGAGACAAATCCCTGTGTGAGAAACCAGGCTGGGAACCAGAAGGGAGTTTTTGAGAAGGTGCAGCTGTGCTGATAAGATGGACCATCCCTAAGAAGGGAGGAAGATCTTTGATCTCTCAAGACAAAACATAAATAATAAGAAGCTTGCCCAATGTAGTCTTTTATCTAACCCAGTTATGTAGAGGTCAGAATGCGCTTTTGTAAGTTTCAACTAATTAAAGAACTGATAAGCTTGTATTCAATACTCTATATAAGTGCCTTTGTATTGCTGATAAACAGAGCTTGCTTATATCAATCGTATCGGTTGCCTGCAATGTCTCTCCTCACCTAAGTCATCGATCGTTTGTAACAGAAAGGATTGATACAAGTTGTAGAGAATAGAAATATTTTGTGGAAAATTAAAAAATAAAAAGTATAAAAGCATGTCCAGAGCCATTCCATGCAGGTCCCCAGCTGTCCCTGCCCCTTTGCAGCCCTGTGCCACAGCAGCGGGGCAGCTGTGCCAATGCCAACTGCCCGTGCAGGCAGGGAAATGCTCCTGGCACTGGGGAGGGCTGGACAGGGCAGAGCTGCCTTGGCTTAGGGCTTCCCTGGCTCCACCAAGGGAGAGAAACTCAGGCTGCAAAGGGCTGGATTCCCCAAGAGCAGAGGGGCAGGGCAGCTCTGGCTCTTGTGGAGTTCAAATCAGGGCTGTTCAGGAGAGCATGACCCTCAGCTCCTGCACTTCTGATCATCTGCAGGCTGGAATCCCCCAGAGAGGAGCAGAACAGCTCCTGGAAGTGTTACCTGAGACAGGGATGGCCAGAAACAGTGTCAGAGCCAACAGGGGCCATCTCCTCTGCTCCATCCCTGCAGTCCCCGGGGTTGGGATGATCCCGCAGGTGACCTGGAACAGGCACAGAAGGGAAGTGAGCAAAGAAGGGAAATACTCTCCCAACCCCTTGGATCTCTCTCCCCTGGCACCTGGCACCAGCTGCGACTTCTGAAGGTGCCAAGTGCTCAAAGAATCGAGTTCAGACATCAAGAAAACTTGTGCCTTTCCAGAGATCTCAGTTACCCCTGCAGGTACAGGGAGCTTATCTCAGTCCAACGTGCTCCCAGGAAATTGCAACAAGGAATGCAAGACAGGAAAGTTCAACCCAGACCCCACTGCCTGCCGTGAAATTTAATGGACACCCTAATTAAAACACCAGCTTAAATCTCTGGTCTGGGTTGCAAGAGTCTCTCTGTCCAAGCTCTGAGATGGGGAAAAAGGAGGAAGAAACTGTTTTCACACTCCCATGCCCATGTTTGGAGGAAGGGGAATCCATGGCACTTGGTATCCTGAAATTGCAGCTCCCTGGGAACCATCAGGCTGCAGAGTGACAGTGCATCAGCTCAGCACGAACCTGGAATCACTTAGGGAGCTGTACCAGGCTTGGCTTTGATGCACTGCACTAAAGATCTTGCCCTTCTCTGGCTCTGGCTCCCTCTGCACTTTGGATGTGCCTGACTGCCCTTATCTCAGTCCTCATAGAAACACTTTTGGTGTGATATCTTCATTACTTTATGAGTGTATTAGTGTTCAATATTCCCACTTTAGTGACCAGTGAGGAAGGTGGGCCATCCTGATGACTGCCAAGCTGGAATTCAACATGCTGCACTGCATTGTCTGGATACATCTCAGCTTCTAGACAAGGCTGTCTCCAGGTCTCACAGCTGTGTCTGATGTAACTAAATCAGATGTTGTTTGAACAAGTGTGGTGGTGGATCAAAGCAGACATCAGTATTCCACATTCTGGATCAATTCTTGTCCTGGGAAGACACCTGCCATGTTTGGCCACTGGGGAAGCACAATTGGAGTTACAGGGCAAGTGTTTAATTCACTGGATTTTAATCACAAATTCTCCCTCTTCAATTGCTAAGGAGACACAGGAACTCCTGGAGGGATTTCATCCAATTCACCACAGACCACCACAATGGGGATTCGTCTCCACTCTGATCTCCACAGCACAGGCTTTCTCCTCTGAGCTGGTTACTCTGAGCTGTATTTATGGGACATGGAGATAAATGGGCACTGTGAGGTCTCTGGCCTGGTTTTGGCTGGGATAGAGTTAATTTTCTTCCTTGTAGCTGGTCCAGGGCTTTTTTTTTTTTTGATTCAGGATGAGAACAATGTTGATAACACACCAATGTTTCAGTTGTTGCTCAGCTGTGCTCACCCCAAGTGACTTTTCAGTGTCTCTTGCTCTGCCTGTGTGGAGCTGCACAAGAAACCAGGAGGGAGCAGGGCCAGGACAGGTGACCTGGATGGGCCATGGGAATATTTCAGACCACAGAATGTCCTGCCCAGTATATAAACTGATGAATTAGCAGGAAGGGGGCTGATCACTGCCCAGGGGCAGCCTGGGCAACGCTCAGTGAGTGGTGAGTAATTGGACTGGGCATTGCTTGGGTTTTATTCCTCCCTCTCTCTTCCCCTCTCTCCTTTTCATTGCAATTCTTCTTACTATATTTTTTTACTTTCTTTCAATTCTTAAGCTGTTCTTGTCTCAATCAAAAATTTTCTTTCCAATTCTCCTCCCCACTCAGGGAGTGCCAAGGACCAGGGAGTGAGCGAGCTGCTGTGTGGTACTTAGTGGCCATCTGGGGTTAAACCATGAGAGTCTCACATCATTCAAGAAGCCAAAGGTCTTGGGGTGAGATGGCCACAAACTCAGTTCCACTGACCACATCACCCACGTGTCCGTAAACTACACAGGGAGCTCAAGGCACTGAATGTCAACCTGCAGCTGGCACTGAACTCTGGAAACTGTCATGTTAAATTCTGCTGCTTCTGCTGTCCAGGGGTTTTTAAGGGTTTGGAAATGCACTACAGTTGTGCTTTGCAGGTGATTTTCCCATAAAGCCATAGGAAATTTTGTTGGAAGCATTAATTTGGAGAGTTGATATGGGAAAGAGGTCAGTTGTTCTTAGAAATGAGGGGTTTGCTCCTCAGTCACTTAAAAATATCTCTCAGGGGCTGTTTCAGATATTATTAGGGTTGGGATATTAATCCAGACATTTGGGGAGAGGCAGATGTGACACAGGACGTGTAGAAACCGGTTCCCCTCTGGATCAGCTGCTGGAGGCTTAGAAAAGGGAAATGTCACAAGACAGGAACATCTGACCCAGGAATTCCAGCCAGAACATGCTGAGACCTTACACACCTTGTTCGGGAACACTGAAACTTCTTCTGACAAATGTCATGGTCTTTTTTTCATCCAACTTTTACAGAATGTTCCTGTCATCCAAGGAGGGCCCCAAAGAGACCTCGCTGTCTAACAAGTTATCAGTTCCTACTTCAGAGACCAAAACCACATTCCCAAACAAACTGAATGCTTTTCAAAAGAAGACCTGAAAATAGGTCTAAAAAACTCAACACAACAAAAAACCAAATCAACAAACAAACAAAGTAACACACAAAGGCAGAGTTTTGCCATCCCCCAAGGCTTCATGGTCAACACTGCTGACAGACACAACCGGCCACAGTTTAACTGAGGGCAATAATCAGTGTTAGACCAGAAGGGGAGAAAATGGAGTGGAGTTGACACTGACTCTGCAACACCTGTGAGGTCTGAAAAGATCATTGAATGCTCTGGAATCATGAGAGGAATGATTTAATTGATAAACAAAGACAATGTCGTGATGACATGAGGTTTGCTGCTTATGAATTGACAACCTCAATCATTCAAGGAAATGAAACTAACCAGGAAATTTTTAAGCTTATTCACATTTCTGCAGGGGCTGCTGACCCCTGGGTGCTCTGGGAGTTATCATCATCCTGAGTTACCATAAATCAAGGCAGTTTCACACTGTTGCAGCTTCCAACAGGAAAGAGTTCCAAGTGGCCAGACTTGGAACCAGCCTTGCTTGCTGAGAAGGAAGTTCCAGCATTATCATCAGCCCTACTTTGCCTCAAGACCCTGCCCCAAGGGGGTGCCTGGGCCCAACAGCCCTTTCCAGAGGGGGAATTCTGCCCTTCTCTCCTGCTCTGCAGCCCCCCTTCCAAGCTGTACCAGGACAGCACAGCCAGCTCTGGACACCAAAGGCAGCAGAACCATCCTTGGGGAAACAAATACCAGACCCAGAGGGCCAGTCCATAGCTCAGCTTTTCTCCCAAATGACCATTCCCTGTCACTTTCAGTTCCTCTCTGAGCCCCCCTGGAAACACCTGTGCTGCTGATGCTCCCAGTTCTTGCCACCTTTGCCTGAGGAGACCTGGGGGATGGGAAGAGCTTGCTGGTCCCTGTGTGCACAGCTGGGGTGAAGGGAAGAGAGTGGTTCCTTTCCACCCCGACCGCAGCAGTACATTCACCACTTGTTCAGGAGAGAAAGAAACATCAGAGAGCTGCTTACCTGCCTCGGTCAGCAAAGGTGAGCACTGATATGGGACAGGTATTTTTCCTCTTGCCAGAAAAATTTCCACCTGTAGAAACAAAGGAAAATGAACAGAAGAATTTGTCTCATCTGCCATATGAGTGCTTTGTTTTGGTGTTGTGCAAATGGAGCTTCAGTGTTTCAGAGATGTCTAAGACCAGCAGGGATCCTGCTCAATGCCCACAAAGTGTGGTTTATTTAAGAATTAGAGCTGGCTTTTGCTTGTTAACAGGTTAAGAACTATCTCCACACATTCAGTTCAAGATGAACTTTGACCAGTCTGTTTAGGGATTGACTTTGAACACTGAAAAAGAAAAGACAAATAAAACAGTAAAGATTAAGCCGGTCTGTGGGTGTTCCAGAAGATCACATGTCATGTCTTTGTCAGTGGGTTTCCAAGAAGAATTTTTAGGTCAATATCAGAGAAAATGACCAAGTCACTCGTGTTAAGGATAGGTTTACATTATCTATACCAAATCCCATAATGGCAACGATCACTGAGGATAGGTTCATTTGTAAATAGTCACCATAGTCACTGTGAAATTTTGAAAGTTCCTTGAAATTTAGTTATTAATAAAATTTTAAAGAATTCCATTGGTAATTCCCTCTTCCTTGTTAGGTTTTTGCATTGATTTCCACCTCATTGATTGTCAGTATTATTTCATTTGCATCATTTTTTCCTGTCTGTGTAGTAAAAGTCTGGATTTCTAAAGATTTATGACATGAAGAGCAGAAAGATCCACCTAGAGAAAGAAAGATCAAATTAAAACAGAGATGGATGAGATAATGCAGGAGAAACTGCTGAGAGCTTCTCATCTCCACAGCTTTTCCCAAAATCTTATGGCAGACAGAGACACAACAGCAGAAAGGCAGAACACTCTGTGTAGGTCTCCACACACCTGTACTCCCAAAGCTCTGCCATGGCCACAAGTCCTTGCATCATTGCTATGGGTGGGTCCTCCTTTGCCCACCCCCCTCACAGCTCCATCCTGCCCCAGTTATCAGCTCCTGTTCTGCCTATCCCACCCCACAGAAATCTCCCTCTCCACTCGGGTGTGCCTGGAACTCCAGCTGCTCTCCCCGCTCAGTTCTCAGGTGGTGTCAGCACAGAGGCACAGGTGGGCTCAGGTCCCTGGGACAGGGGTCCCCAAGCCATGCAGCTCCACCAGGGGTGAACCTGGCTCAGCGTGGTTCTCCTGCTCATCCTCATGCTGGCTTTGCTGGGAATCAGAGGAGAACAGTGGAAGGTGCTGCTGGGAGTTCCTGAAGCAGTGGGCAGGAGCCTGGGAAAGGGAAATGTTTCAAGACATCAGCTTCCAGTGATCCCTTAAACTCTCTCTCTGGCCATCTCCTTTCTCCCAGCAGAACTTCCTGGCCCTGCTGAGCAACAAGGTTTGCTCTGTTCCTCTTCTCTGCCTCTGTCCCTTGCCCCCAGCCCAGGATGTGCTCAGGCAAGAAAGCAGCAGAGCTTACAGGTGCCCCATGTGCAGCTCTGCTCCTCCTTTCCCAAAGCCTCACATCTCACAGCTGCCCTGATGAGCCCGAGGAAGAGGGGCAGCTGCACCAGGGATTCCTTCCAGTTCCCAAAGACCAATTCCATTGCAATCCCAAGTGCTTTGCAGAGCAGAGATCCCCTGTTTGACTCAGTGGGCCCTCACTGCTGCCTGCAGTGGGCATCCACTCTCCTGGCATTGCGAATACAAAATTGAACAGTTCTGTGCTCTTTGGCTTGGCCAAGATATTTCACTCCCTCCTCCTTGTTTTAGAGCTTTTCCTGCTTCAAGCCCCATGTTCAGCTGCTGCAGAAAAGTGTGTGTCTCCTGTAAGCCTTGTGTCCTGCTGATCACACCTGGGCATGCGATCTCCTGGACACCCACACAACACCCAAGTGCCACCAGAAACCTCCGTGCACAGCACTGGAACTTTCAGGGTAGGATTCCCACGGCTGCCTGTGCTGCAGCCAGGAATTTCACTGCCATTCAGCCAGAGACACAGGACATGACAAAGCTCCCTGCATGGGGCCAGAGCCCCTGAATCCAGAGCCCTGTGCAGCTCAGGCAGATACAATGCACATTGTGCCCTGTCATTGAGCTTCCACCACCTCTGGTGTCAATCTCACCTCAAAACCTGCCCATGCTCTCAGGATACTCTCTGAAATCCCTTTTCTCATCTCCAGCTCCTGCTTTCTTCTACATGTCCCAGTCTAAGCCGCAAGAAGTTGCAGGAGGTCTTCAGCCCTGGTCAGATGGGCCACTCAAATCCCAAGATGACAAAATGGAATGGGAGAGACCCCAGAGACAGTGGGATCTCATCTCAGACCACTCCACGAGAGCCCTTCTGGTGTCCTGGAGCCCTGGGAGTGCTGCTGGGGATCTCTGATCTGCTTGTCTCTCCAGGGCACTCTTGGCCCATGCCTGAGAGCTCAATCTTCATGTCATTTCTGGTTGGCTCCCAGTTTTCTCCTCACAGTTTGCTTGAATTATTCTCCTGTCCTGGGCTGAGGTGTATTCTATTACCATCCTCATGAGCCGTTGAAATCAGGTGGGGCAGTGTTTTCCTTGCCTCCTCCCCCCAGACTATCTTTCTGTTAATGGCCCATCATTGTCCTGCCGCATGACTCAGAGATAACTCCCTCCAGACTATCTTCTGTTAACGAGCTTAATCAACACTTGGCCTCATGACTCATTACCATATTGTGAGATGCTCCACTCAGAGGGAGGAACCAAGCATCCCATCGTGGATATAATCTGGGACTCTGAGCACCAAAGATACTGGCTCCACTGGATTTCCAGAGGACAGGACCTACGCAGCCACCGCTGGACTTTCTGAGGAAGAGCAGACCCCTTCTACTACAGGATCACCACTTCAGAGGATTGCAGCCACCATTCCACCAGACTGCTACCACTACCCTGCCTAATAGGGACTCAGGTTGTATCTTGACTCTGTCAGTGTTTTCTTTTACTTTCTTTTACTTTTCTTTAATTTCCATTAAATTGTTATTCTGACTTGGTGCCTCCCCCTGGTTTGTTTTCAAACTAGCACATCTCCCTTCATCCCTTTACACAGAGATAAAAGAGCAACAAAATCAGGACCAATAAATAGGAAGAAGAATATAATAAATACATCACATAGAAATAATAACTGCAACTTAATGCTTAATTCTCCAGATTAAATGATTACCATGTTGCTGTACATCCCAGATGATTCACACACATTAAATGCTAAAATACCTAAAATCCAAGCTTCCCAGGGCTCTTACCTGAGATTTGGTGCAGAACTCTCTGGGTAACTCAGCTGCTCTGATTTGGGGGGCACTTTGGATGCTGTTTCCTTCATTTACATAAGCCAGGCACTCGATGTATCAGCCATGGCACAGGAGGATCACACACCAAGTCCCAGGAGGCAGAAATGCCCTAAAAATAATCTGAGTCTTCAGGCAGCACAAGCACTTCCCAGCACAGAGAGCCCAGGAAATGCAGGTGGGGTGGGAGGTCAAGCTCAGGACAAATGTAATGAAGGCTGGACAGAAGAAGTCAGAAGCAACAGACAATTCCCTTAATGGCTTCTCCTGAGGACATTGAAATTCCAGCTCCATTCTTTCTTCAACCACAACCAGAATTATGGAGTAAAGTGATACAGGCAACACACTAAAATGATTTTTCCAACATGTTGGAATTGCTTCCTGACTTCCATTTTGCTCAGTGATCAATACTGCACCAGTGTGAAAAGTCAATTTAATTTTGATTTCTGTCTCAACATTGTTTGTCAGAGGTATGTGGGAGAGGGGCTTCACACACATTAACTTGCAGAAGGCAGCTAGGAGAAGATGGAGGAAAGCCCTGTCTCTGGGAGACTTTGCCTGAAACCCATTTCAGTAATAGGCAGTCAGTAGGAGACCACCAAGGACACTCTGGTGGTCTCCTACTGTGTCTGTGTACTGTGTGGACTGTGCCTTCTAGAAAGGTTCTCCAATCGGATGGCAAAAGGTCTCCACCAACGGACTGCAATCGAATATTTGACTGGACCAGTGGTCTGCCAGCAAGCAACCCTTGGGAAGAGCCAGGGGGTATAACAGTAACTCTGTCACAAGCTCCAGGCTCTTTTGGTCTTTTGGCTTTTTTTGCCCTGGAGGCTTTTTACCTGTTGCGCTCGCTGAAAGCTTTTTGCTCTTTTTGCTTTCCATTGCTCACTCGCTCGGTCTTCCTCTCAGCTAGCTGGATGCCTGCTGACCACCTAGCTTGTGTCCTGCCCTGCCACTTTGTCTCCCTCACCTTCTCCACCCATCTCCTGTCCTGCCTCTCTGCATTCCTGCCTGATACCCTACGTGCTTCGTCCCTGCCTGTCTCGTTCCTGCCTGAGCCATCTGCTTCCAACCCCGCTTCACGGATCCAGCCCGCTACTGTGACACCACCATGGTCCTGTCCAGGGTTCTGCACCTCCTTCCCGATCCCCACTCACCTCGTGTTTGGCCGCCCATCGACGTGGGAGCTGTGCCTGTGGAGCCGTGCCCCTCCGAGAGCTGCGCAGGCTCCCCTCGGCAGGGAGTGTGCACACACCTTCTGCCGGTTGGACATTGACAGCACATTCCAGAGCTCCAGTGGTAACTCCTGCTGTTTCTCTCTGTTCTCTCTGCTGCTCTCCCCTATTCTTTTTTCCTTTTCCGTCTTCCTTTTCTTCCTTTCCTATTCTTCTTTGGTAGGGCAACACTCTTTTCATTACCAATAAACAATTCTCAGACGGAATATTCACCTTGTTTGGCTTAATTCTGTCCTAGGTCATCCATTTAAAAAGAACCCCCCACAGTTCCCCAGAGTGGAATGAAACAACAGGCTCAGAAGCATTCTGTGCCTCTGTATCACACCACTCATCTTCTTATGCACTTTCTGTCACCACATCTGCAAAGGTTAAACAGTCAAGAGGAAGTGAAAATTAAACACAAACCAGAATTGGGTATGCATACAGCCACATCTGACTTTGGAAATTCTGAAAACTATGGTTCCAGGTGTCACATGCCCTGTACAGGATCACAGAAACACAGAGTAGGTGAGGTTGGGAGTGACCCCAAGAGATCACCTGGTCCAACTCCTCTGCTCACCCAGGGACACCTGGAGCTGGTTGGCCAGATCCTTTCCCAGAGGCTTTTGAATATCTCCGAGGATGGAGGCTCCACCACCTCCCCAGGGAACAATGTCTGTCAGACCCAGGGAGCAGTTTGGGCCTCAATGGCCTTGCTGCATTTCTCTCTCCATTTGACATCTTCTTGGTGAGGTGCCTTGACTGGCTCAGAGACACAAGCTGCAACATGAGAATGCCCATTAAATATACAGAATGGTTTTGGTAGTATTTTGCCCATGAGGGTGATCAAGTGTTTGAACAAGCTGAGGTAATTTGATCCATGGAGGTTTTTTCCCCCTTGTTACTACCACGTAAAGTGGAGATTGTAAATGAAAATGAGACACCATTGCCTCTTGTCATTGCATTATCGCCCTAACTGGGGGCATGTCATAAAGTTTGTCAGGATGATGAGAGCTGGAACCATGTCCCAGCTGTGCTTGAACAGACTGAAACCCCACAATAAAGTAATATGGAATTAGAGGAGGAATGCAGATAGTGCCCTAAACTGGAAATTTAGGATTTTCAGTAAAATGGGAATTGAATGAGATGGGATGAGAGGTGCCTTGAGAAAGAAAAGTCAGGGGATTCTGATAATGATTCTGGTGGTGAACATGGGATAAAAAATTGGATTTACTCATCCGGCTTGAACTGTTTCATGCACAGATTAAGAATGTCTTTTAATGCTTAATTAGTAGTTAAAAATCTCAGTAAAAATGACTAACCATGAATGTTTCTGACATCTGAACTCAGAGCAATAATAAGAAGCTATTTTGCCATGAGACAAAGGAGGTGCAATACGGCAACATGTAAGGACATGCTCCAAACCCACCATATAAGATCAATTACCTGGGACATCTCTGCACAGGCTGAAGGTGTAAAAATTAAAGACTGTTTCTGATGAAAGCTCAGATTGTGGTTTCAGGTTTTGATGGCAGTTATTTCAACACTGTCTGCACCCTCTTTCTCACACCCACCTTTGCTCTCTGTTCATCTGTGCTGGGCAATAACTCACTGGCAGCAGGGCTCTGAACTGTGTCCATTTCATCCCAAGGATGTGCACAGGCTGCACCAAATCTCACCCTCTTCTCCCAGTGCCACCACCAAAGGGTGGTCCTGCAGCCCTGGACTCTCCTGTCCCATCTGGGACACTCGTGGCCATGACCTGCAGCTCCAGGCTGTGCAAGATCTGCAGCAAAGCCGTGTCTCCTCTTCCGTGCACTAAACCACTGCACAGGGGGACACAACAGAGCCTTCCCTCCTTCTCAGTCCCCAGTCTCCTTCCTTCACCTGGGAGGGACAAATGGCAGTGGGGGACTCAGGGCACCAAAATGTTCTCCATAAATAAAGCCAGGCCAATTGTGCTGCAGCCAAGGGCAGGTCCCTGGGCATGGGCCAGCTGGTCACAGTGCCCCTTGCAGAGGCACCTTGGGCAGCAGAACAGCAAGTGCCTTGTACTGGGTGAGCAGGAGATCCAGCAGAGCCCCGCTCCTCACTGGCTCCTCTATCACTTGGAGGTGGAAGTATCAGGAAGCTGCAGGATTGCTGGTGTCCTGCCCTGTTGTCCCTCCAGCAGCTTTTATGGCTCTTGGTATCCCTCACAAAGACCAGGCTCTGTGAACGAAGGGACAGGTTCAGGAGGGCTTTGCAGGGAGGAGGCTGCCCCAGAGGGACAAGCAAACACAGCTCGTGCTCCGTGTCAGAAACAGGTGACAATGTTGCCAATTTTAATAGGTTTTATTAACAGTGACTGAGAACAGGAACCGAGAGTAGCTAAAGAACCCAAGACAACAAGGCAGGCGAAGCAGCGCGCCCAATACTGGATGCTCCCCTAAAAAGCACGTCAGCAAAGGAGGACCCCTTGCCTGGCACCGGAACAGTTTATATAGTCTTTTGGCCCACTTCAGATTGGCCAGTCACTTTTGATCCTTGCTGTCATTGGCTCGTTTAGAGGTGCGTTCTTTATCAATCATTTGGCCACAGGGCAATTTCATTGGTTGCTCTTATAGTCCAATCCATGTCCTCTCTGGTGCAATAAGAGATGATGTAATGTCCACCTCAGAACTTTCCAGATACTCCAACCCACAGGCCGGTCCCACGTGTCATCCAATGGTGATACATAAGTGCTACCCCAAATACAAATAAATTTCCAACATTGAAATTCAGTTAATAACTAACTACACCCCAACCCCCAACCCAAAAAAGTCCACCAGCTCAACCAATTAGCTCATTAACGTTATTGATTAACAGGGACCAAACTGCTTATAACAGTCTGGGCTCACAGGGTGCGGAAATGAAAGCGGGGGCTCTGCAGCCGCAGTGGCCACAGCGGGGCTGAGGCAGGGCCCCCGCTGGCCACAGCCGCTCGGTGTGGGAAAGGCCCTGCCAGCCCCAGCCCTGCAGCAGGACCAGTCCCAGGCACGCTGCAAGCCCCGGGCCAGGCAGCTCTTGAAGCGCTGGGCAGAGCTCAGCCCACAGCAGACGCTGCAAGGAGAGGCTGTGGCTGCAGTGCCCCAAACAATGCTGGCCCAGGCGGGATGTGCCAGGCTGTCTCCTGCTCGCCCGGCCTTCCTCCTCCTCCTCCTCCTCCTCCTGCTGCTGCTGCTGCTGGGTGAGTTGGGGATGGCTTTGCCTTGGGGCTCAGCACTGCAGGGCTGCTGAGCGGGGCAGGACAGGGCCCGTGCTGGGCCCAGGGCAGGCCCCAGGGGAAAGGGTGTGTGGAGCAGCCGTGCAGCCCTGAGGGGCAGAGCTGCTCTGGGGAGGGCAGCAGGACCAGTGCTTCCTCCAGCTCCCATGCACCTCTGAGCCAAGGGGCAATTCCCAAACCCTTTAAGGTGGTTTGTCTGATAGTGAGAGACTTGGTATATGCTGAAGTGCTTTTGGGAGTCAGAGGCATCCATCTAGAACCACAAACCCACAAAAATGGGCGTGGGGAGGTATCAAGCCAGGAGACAAAGGAGATACAGGATGGAGCCACATGGGTAGGAAGGTGCTGGCCCAGCAAAGACTCAGCAATGGGAACATGGACAGGGGCACAGGGGCTGAGCTGGGTTGCTGCCCATCTGACCAAACTCCTCTGTGCCCCACAGTACAGGTGTGGCTGTGATGGCCCAGGACATCTGCAGCTCCCCAGGGCATGGTGACTACGGGGATAGGTCCCATCAAGGCATTTGAGTGGGGCTGAAGATGGGAATGGAGAAGTTCTTTGTTCCCCATCTGAGCCATTTTCCACCTCTGACAACAGAACACTCTCCCAAGTTGTCCCTGTGCCCTGTCTCCAGGTGATCTCCCAGCTCCTGAGCTCTTCTTGAATGCCTCCAATGCTCAGCAGGGAGAATGGGTTTTGCTTCACTTTCTCATTAAACATCAGACTCCCAATATAAAAGTAGTTTTCTGCCAGGATGAGGTGGAGATGCTCAGCCCAAAAGCCCAAGAACCTCAGCTGAGTTACTCTGTGACCTTGTCCATGATGATAGAGAGCTCAGGAACATTCACATGTGGATACCAGCATAAGGACAACAGCAACCAAATGAGGAACTCTGTCCTCAGTGCTCCCACAAACCTGAGTGTCACAGGTGAGTCGTGGCACTGGGGCACACACAGGAAACACTCCAGGGCTCCTGAGACCCCAGCTGAGGGAGGGGATCCGGCCCTGCCCCATGGCATGTCCCTGGGCAGTTGGGATGCTGGGGGTCAGGGTGCAGTTCAGCACAGCCTTGGGCACCAGGGACACTCCTGCCAGTCCCAGCAGAGCATCCTGCTCCTCTCCTGCCCCAGCATCACAGAAAGGGCAGAGTGGTGGTGCCAGATCTAATGCAGAGCCACAGCTGAGCAGAGCATTCATTTATTGATCCCCACAGTTGATAGAGGGTGGATTGGGGGTCCCCACAGTGTCTCAGTCTGTGCAGGACCTGGTGGAGCTGCAGACTCTCTCCCTGTCCCTTTCTCCTCCCAGGCAGCGGGTCCAGCTCCCAGGCATGGACATCCACTGCTGGTGAGTGATTCCCTCCCTCACACCCAATGTCCCTCAGCATCAGGCCAAGACTGCCCAGTTGTCAATACCAGGACATTGGGAGGTTCATAAGCTGGAAGTTTGTTTTCCTCTAAGGCCATTGGCTGTTCTCTGCTTCCTCTTCTCCAACAGATCATGTTCCCACAGCTCCTCATTCCAGGCAATCCCACACCTTTCCCACATGCATGCTAGTGGGAGTGGTGACCATCTCCCTCCTCCTCCTCATGGCTGCAGCCAACTACTGTGTCCTGAAGATTGGTGAGTGATTTGGGGAAATTGAGGGTAAAAGTTTAGGCCAAAATTGTACCCTGGTGCAGGGTTGCTGCTGTCTGACCCAGGGCTGTTTAGTATGGTTGCCTCCTAAAGCCCATGTCACAGGAATCTGAGTCTCTCTGGCCCTTCTTTTGCTACCTGGAGAGAGCTAAGTTTCTTGGTTGCGGAAGACTACCTGCAGCATGATTGAGCTCTAATTCAAAGAGGGAAGGGAGAGACCAAATGCATCACTGCCCCAGGCACACATTGGCTCCCATCCTCTGGGAACAAGGATTGAGGCTCTGAGCTGCCCTGAGTGCAGCCAGCACAGCTGCTCCACACTCTGGCTGAGCACAGCTGCTGAGAGCTTGGGAGAAGCCAGGCTGGGAAAGGGGAGTGAGGGTTGTGAAGGCTGGGACAGAAAAATCCCTCTGCCAGTGAGATGTGCAGGTTCAGCCCATCATCTTCACTGCACAGCCCAGAGCAGGGAAAGGCAGGGCTGTGCAGGAACTCTGCCTCCCACCTCTGCCTTTCTTTTCCTTGCAGGGGCCTGCAGAGAGAGATGCCAAAGGTGAGCAGCAATCCCTGGGGGCTGCGGGGCTGGGGCTGATGGAGATGGGGGCATCCTGGACACTCTGGGACTTGTACATGGGGAATTGCCAGCTCTTGGCTTGGGAAAGCAACACAAGGCCTGGCCAGGTCAACATGGCCACACCCAGCCTTCCACCAGGCACAGCCCTTGCCACCCATTAGAAATGTATTCTGGATTCCTTTAGCCAAAAGTGGTTTTGTTACTAGCACATGCATTTACAATATCTGATGGATGAACTCATATAAAATCTAATCCCTATATTGTAAATGGACACACGAGCACCTGGAGTGAAGCCATCTCCATCCCTCAAATGGAACATGTGTGTCCATAAACTGTGGGATCCAACTCCATGTGTTCCTCTTCTCTCTGCCCACCCCAAAGCTCACATGGATACACAGATCCACAGGGACACAGGCACTGCTATGCTCAAACCCCAGGACATGCCCAAGATGCTCCTTTCTCATTGTGTTCCTGGTACCGTTTCCTAGAGGTTCCTGCCTGTTCAATAGTGGCACCTGGGAGAGGAAGACACCCCTGGAGGGGATTCACCTGTCACCCCAAACAGGGACCTGTCTCCATCCCCCCATCTCTGAGGTCTCCTCCTGCCTGATGGGGAAAAGGGATGAGGATCCTTCACTCCCTGAGATGCATTGACAGTGCCCTGCCCAGACACTGCCCAGCCCACCCCTGTGCAGGACCCCCTGGGCTGGGGGGCTCAGGGCTGAGGAGGGATCCCCCTGGCCAAGGGCCCTGACAGCCCTGGGTACTCAGTCCCTGCCAGCCCTCCTGCACTGGCAGCCACCCTCATGCCTGGCATAGAAGGCTCCAGCCCTCTGGCCCTGCCCTCAGGAGCCCCCAGGATCATGGTGGTGCCTCCAGGGAGGCTCTGGCACTGCCCCAGGGATGTGGCTGCACCCACACCAGCACTGGCACCAGTGCCACCAGCCCACAGGGCTTCCACAAAGGCCAGGACACAAGGGGACAGTGTGGAAGTGAGAAGAGCCCAGAGCTGACAAGAGCACATCCTGCTCTATTCCCTTGCCAGCACTGCAGGGAAGCAGCAGCCCTGACTCCCAGGCAGCAGGGAGGCAGCTGAGGCCATGAGGGGCAGTGCTGGGGCTACCAGGGCTCTCCTCAATAGGACCTTGTGGGAATGGACACAGGCAGGTGGCCAGACCAACCACAAAACCATGGCTGCAAAGCAAAGAGTAAATTTATTTCATTACCTCAGTAACTGGAAGATGCCAAAACAACACCTGGGCAGAGACACACAGGTGGGAACAGGGCTGTGTCTGAGGAGAGAGCAGGGGCTGAGCAAAGCAGAACAGGGCAATGGCAGCGCATCCTTTGGGCACAGGGCCCCATGGGCTGGTGTTGGTCACACTCTGCTCCTGGTACAGAGACGCAGCGACAGCAGGGACAGCAGGGAGTCCAGGGCAGGGAGGGCATCAGAGGGCCCTTTCTGAGAACTCACTCTGTGAGTTATTAGACTGGGCTGCCCTATATGGTGTTTCCCCGAATAGAGACACCGCCCTTGATTTCGGGCTGTGGCAGGAACTCGGCTCTGCACTCTGGCGCGAGTTCCCATTTGGGGATCCGCCAGTGCTAGAATTACTATGCACGTGGTGGGGTTTGTTTAATCTGCTGATAGACGTTAATTGTGGCAGCAGAGCCAGCTTGCCTGTCTCAGTGGTGTGTGATGGAGAGATATCTGAAGGAGACCCCACTGACTTGGCTCTAGGGGCGTGTGGTGGCAGATCTGAAAAATCCCTCCCAGCTCCACAGGCGGGGAACGCCCCAGAGCCTGCACCAGATCACCCTGCGCTGCCGCAGGACCTCACGCCCCCCTGAGTGCACCATGCTGGCAGAGCAACTGGTGGGGGTATGTGGGCAGTGGGCTGTCACGCAGCCTGCCTTGCCTTTCGGCTCAGTGGTGGTTGCTGCTTTTTCAGCACCGTGTTTTAGTGGGCCCACGTTCTGGACCCCTGTGGCCACTCCTAGCCTTTCTGCACAGGCATCTGCTGCACCAAGAATGCCCGGATGGACACCTTTGGCTGGCGTAGTGCCAGACAGCGCTGTGCATGCGTTTGCTACACTGAGAATGCCCAGATGTGGCTCGTTGCCCTCCATAGCCTCAGACTGCTCTGTGGAGGCACAGAACCAAGCAGTCAACCTTTTAATACGGCATCTGCCTTTGTTGACAGAGCTGCTGAATGTATCACAGCAGCTGGCGGAGCTGCTCAGCTTGCAAAAGCAGCTGTTGCAGCTGCTGAAGACGCCCTGCCGCGCGGGGATCGCTGGGCCCACGCCGCCCATGAGGGCTGCTCTCAACCCAGAACCTGCAGCAGTGGTTGCAGTGTCAGCGACCAGCGCAGCACCAGCCTCCCAGCTGCCAGTGAAGCTGAGACCGGCAAAAGAAGCAGCCATCGCAGCAGCCGTGCCCCGGCCGGCAGCGGCTCCAGGCGCGACAGCAGCGCCGAAGACGGCTGAAGCAGCCCAAGCGCTGGATTGGTCAAAACCGCCTGAGATTGCATCCCTGAGAGCGGCTGCAGTTCAAACTCCTGCAGAGCCAACTGCAGCCTCTGCTGTCAGTTCCACTCCTGGTCAGGCGATTTCCTCCCGCCCACCTCTGTTCGTTCACGGCTCCGCAAAGCTGCTCATAACAGTGAGGCAGAGGAGGCTTTGGGCCCAGGGCGTAAAGCGGCTGTAGCCAGGCAGCAAAAGTAAAGGCTGCTCCAGTCTTGCCCCTGGACCTTCCCGGACTGCACTGTGACAGTGCACCCAACCACTACAACCGTTTCTGGGAGTCGCTTTAGATGCGGGCTCTGGAGGAGGGTGATTGGGATTTATTGGAAACACTGGGGATGCCAAGCAGATTTGAGGATTCTGAGAGTAATCGGGAAGCTGTTACACTGCATCCAAAGGCTGTGCCAGTAGTTCAGGGTGATAGTGACTCCCTGAAAGGGGAGATCCAAGCTTTCCCAGTGTATAAGGCTCTCCCAAATTCAGGCCAGCATGATAAGCATGAGGTAATTGCCTGCAAGGTTGCACAGGATCTGCAATTCAAGGTTGCATAACATGGGCTTGGTTCTGCTGAGGTTATGCAAATGATAAGGGTGATAAACATGCTTGCTCCATTTGATATCAGGCACAAAAATCAAATAATCCTGTTATTCTGAATCATTTTCTCTCATTGCAGTCTGCAGGCGACAGACAACTGCCCCGGGCAAAAGTCTGGGTACGGAATTTACTCACTAACCAGTGGGAAGGCCCGCATGAGCTTATCATTTGGGGTTGTGGGTATGCTTGCATTTCCACAGATACTGGGGTACGATGGCTACCTGCAGAATGTGCTCGCCCTGACCTAGGGCACCAAAGGCAGAACAGGCAACCTCCAAATGATGACCAGAATGCAGACCATCCAAATGGCGACCAGAATGTAGATCATCAGCCTAATGACTCTTCTGATGATGACCAGGATGTCAACCGTCAAGCGGATGGTCCTTCTACAAGCAGAGACTGGGACGGTCCTTCCACAAGCAGGGACTGAACTTTAAATTTCTTGTTATGGAGTCAGATAGTTAAAGCCCTTAAGGCTATATTTAGAATTAATAACTGATGCAAATTTCTATTTAGGATTAATACCTAGTAGAATTGTTATCTTATAAAACAAAAAGGGGGAATTGTGGATACAAATATTGCTGCGAGCAAGAATTTTTCTTGCTTCTTTCCAGTCCCGTGAGATACTTTTCTCTCTCATGGAAGATATTTGTAGAGTTCTATAAACTATGAACACCTGCGACCTTGCAAAGCCTTGTTTATAGTACAGTAGAAAAATATTTTGGCAATGGATGTTTTAAGATTTTAGCCAATCACCCCAAGGGATGGATGATCCTTTGACCAATTATACTATGAAGAAAGAAGTCTATAAAAGAGTTTGTAAAATAATTAAATGATGAATCTTGCTGCACAAATTCTTCCTGTTGGATCTCTCTTCTCCTCCCCACCACGATGTGACACTGTGATAGGCCCTGGGGATGGGGATGTGTCCAGGCTGGGCTGCCCCAGTGGCCTGGGGTCTCCACCTCTCCAGGATGAGGGTGATGATGGGGGCAGATGAGGGGAGGAGCAAGGTGAGGACAGCGCAGGATCCAGAGGGGAATGGCTGATTCTGGAAGAGGGGAGTCAAAAAGTGGAAAGGGCAGTTTAAGGAGGGAAGTACATGGTAGAAAGGGTTCAAGAACAACCACTTAGGTCTGAGAGGAAGCACTGCTTTGGTCAAGGGATTGCTACCTGTCAGAGAAAGGCAGGCCATTCTGTGTGTCCCTGTCCTGTGCAGGGACCACCCCATAAACTGAGTAGCCCCCCCAGCTCACACCTTGATTCAGTGAATGAATGTAGAAACACTCAGATCATGCAAGTATCCACAATTTCCCTTGCAGTGGCTTTCAGAATTAGAGGGGAGATCAGAGAAGGCAAGATGGGGAGAGGAAGAGGAGAGCAGGATATGCCTTTACAGTAGAGCCAGATTCCACTTATGACCCTTCCAAAGTCCTGGTGTTGGCAGCTGCCAGAGCTTAACCCAACGCTGAGCAACACTGAGTGTATGGAAAGGGAATCACTCACTGTTGCTGGATGTCTCTGCCTGAGATCTGACCCACTGCCTGAGAGAAGAAAGGGACAGGGAGAGAATCTGCAGTTCCCCCAGGTCCTGCACAGACTGAGACTCTGTGGGGACCTGATCCATCCTCTATCAACTAATAAATGAATCATAATATAATAGTATCAATAAATGAATGCTCTGCTCAGCTGTGGCTCTGCATTAGATCTGGCACCACCACTCTGCCCTTTCTGTGATGCTGGGGCAGGAGAGGAGCAGGATGCTCTGCTGGGACTGGCAGGAGTGTCCCTGGTGCCCAAGGCTGTGCTGAACTGCACCCTGATGCCCAGCATCCCAACTGCCCAGGGACATGCCATGGGGCAGGGCAGGATCCCCTCCCTCAGCTGGGGTCTCAGGGGCCTGGGAGTGTTTCCTGTGTGTGCCCCAGTGCCACGACTCACCTGTGACACTCCGGTTTGTGGGAGCACTGAGGGCAGAGTTCCTCACTCGGTTGCTGTTGTCCCTGTGCTGGTATCCACATGTGAATGTCTCTGTGCTCCCCTTTGTCATGGTCAAGTGAATGTAGTAGCTCCCCTGCCCCTGTTGGGCTTTCAGGCTGTGCACCTGCACCCTGTCCTTGTAGAAGATGATTCTGGTGACAGGAGATTTCCAGGAAATTTGGCACCAAAATATGACCTGTTCTCCTTCCTGTGCGGCCGTGGGGATTATATGGAAGGCAGGAGCTGGGAGGTCACCTGGAGAGATGGCACAGGGATGCTCAGGGCAGTGTTACTGGTGTCCGGGAAGGAAAATGCAATGGATCCAGAAGGGGAAGAGTTGCCTTTCCAGGGTTAACTCATTGGGAACAAAGAACTTCTCCCTTCCCATCTCCAGTCCCACACAGCTCCCTTTACAGGACTTATCCCTGTGCTCACCATGCCCTGGGCCCAGATGTCCTGGGCCATCACACCAGCTACTGCACTGTGGGGCACAGAGGGGTTTGGTCAGACAGGCAGCAGCCCAGCTTAGTGCCATGCCCCTGTCCATGTTCCCACTGCTGAGTCTTTGCTGGGCCAGCACCTTCCCACCTATGAGGGTCCACCCTGCATCTCCTTTTGCACCTGGATTTACACCTGCCTAAGCTCATTTTTTGTGGGTTTGTGGTTTCAGATGGATGCCTCTGGTTCTCTAAAGCACTTCAACATCTGACAAGTCTCACACCATGCCCTCAGCCTCCTTAGAGAGTTTGGGAAATGCCCCTTGGCTCAGAGGTGCATGGGAGCTGGAGGAAGCACTGGTCCTGCTGTCCTCCCCAGAGCAGCTCTGCCCCTCAGGGCTGCACGGCTGCTCCACACACCCTTTCCCCTGGGGCCTGCCCTGGGCCCAGCACGGGCCCTGTCCTCTCCCTGCTGCGCAGCCCTGCAGTGCTGAGCCCTGAGGAGGAGGAGGAGGAGGAGGAGGAGGAGGAGGAGGAGGACGAGGACGAGGAGGACGAGGGGGAGGAGGAGGAGGAGGAAGAGGAGGAGGAGGAGGAGGAGGAGGAGGAGGAAGAGGAAGAGGAGGACGAGGACGAGGAGGATGAGGAGGATGAGGAGGACGGGGGGGGAGGAGGGGGAGGAGGTGGAGGAAGGCCGGGCGAGCAGGAGACAGCCTGGCACATCCCCCTGGGCCAGCATTGTTTGGGGCACTGCAGCCACAGCCTCTCCTTGCAGCGTCTGCTGTGGGCTGAGCTCTGCCCAGCGCTTCAAGAGCTGCCTGGCCCGGGGCTTGCAGCGTGCCTGGGACTGGTCCTGCTGCAGGGCTGGGGCTGGCAGGGCCTTTCCCACACCGAGCGGCTGTGGCCAGCGGGGGCCCTGCCTCAGCCCCGCTGTGGCCACTGTGCCTGCAGAGCCCCCGCTTTCATTTCCGCACCCTGCGAGCCCAGAGCACGAGCCGTGTGTGCCTGTCCCTCTGGGGCAGCCTCCTCCCTGCAAAGCCCTCCTCGTCCTTGGCCCCCACCCTGCTCTGCCCTCTTCTCACTGCTCCTCCCAGGTCTTCTGCCAGGTTCATCCAAGGGATTCTGCCAGGGCAAACTGGACATGGGTGCAAGTAGCTATACAGCTCCGAGGGTGGTAGTCAAGGCCATGGGGGCCCTTATTGTTTTCTACTCAGTCCTGATGTGGAAGGTGGAGAGGGTATAAGCAGGACAAATCCAGTACTACAGGTCAAGAACTGGCTGTGATGCTGATTTGGGCAACAGAGCTTTGGGCTCTCTGAACAATGGACACTGTTTGCAGCTCAGCATCCACTGAACAGAGCTGGGACCCACCTCGCCAAGCAGGGAAAAGCTGCTTCTTCATGTGGGATGGGTGATTCTGTAAAGAGAACTTGAAACTGGGAATGATGGGGGAAGGAGAGAGGGACTGGCTGTCCTGTGAGGGAGTGACAGACAGGGCTGATGAGCAAAGGCCAGGGGGTGATGGGATACTGTTGTGGTTTGACACTGGCCCAGCGCCAGGCACCCTTGAGAGCCGCTCACTCACCCTTCCCTGCCACAGCTGGGCAAAGGAGGTGTCTTGGTTTGAAAGACAGGTGTCTGCCAAGGAAGGCAGGAGTCCCCCTTGAAATGAAAAAAAATATGCAACCTCCTTCCCTCTGAATTATTACGATTTTGAAACTAAGGGGCTTTCAGGCAAAGATATGAGGAACAGAAATAACAGTTCTTTGCTATTATATATCTATATGTGTATAACAAGTCAAACAAACAGCAATAGCTATGGCAGTAACAGCAAACAATCACAAACCCAGTCCCAGCCTTCTCAGCTGTCAGGCTGTTTCCCCTCGGGTGCAGTTCCGCTCGCAGCCAGCTGGGGCGCTGGCGGCTCCTGGTGAGCAGGGCAGGTGCGATGGTTCCCCCACGGCTGCAGGGGGCGCTCCGGAGCGAGCTCGGGGAGCACGTGGCACTGGTGCCCTGGGATCCTGGGGAGGGATGGAACAAAGATTTCAAAAACCCCCTGGGCAGCCGATCCCGGTGTCCAGCCGGACCCTCGGGAACAGCAAGGATGAGCACAAATCCCAGGTGGCAGACGAGATGGATCGAACTCCAGAGCTGCGGTGGGAACACCGTGGAGGTCTGGGCAGGCAGGGTGCGGCGGGGCTGCACAGTAGCGAATGCTCAAAGCAATGGCGGGGGAAGGGCAGCCACAGCCCGGCTCTCAGAGGGGCAGGGAAAGGCGGGCTTGAGAATCCAGGGGTCTCTCCGGTAGTAGGAAGGCAACCAAAAAAGCAGAAGCCTGCCATGCTGACAAATTCCTTCCAGCCTCTCTCTCCATCCAAAACACCGGGGACTAACAGCCCACAAGCCCAGGTGAAAGAGAGTAGCCAGATGGACCCCTCCCTCTCTGGCCATGTTTTTTGTTTTTCTTAAGCACCCAGTAATTTGTCCCCCTTGCAACATGTATGGGGAAAATTCTTTAAGAGAAAAGGAAAACAGAAGGGGAACTCCTAAAAACCCTATCAGGAGGGAAAAGGAAAAACAGTTAACGAAGGCTTTATGAGTGAGATAAGGACCGGGAGAAACACTTCAAGGCAAAACAGGCTCAATTTAAGTTGCAAAGTGAATTTATCACTAACAGAATCAGAGGAGCATAATGAGAAGTAAAATAAGCCCTTAGAACACTTTCCTCCCTCCTTGCCACCGACAGCCCAAGGAGACAGGGCATGGGGCTTTGGTCAGTCCTCACCAAGATTTCCTTCTGCTGCTCCAGGAGAGGAGTCCTTCCCCGGTGAGGCTGTGGGGTCCCTCCTATGGGAGACAGTTCTCCGTGAACTTCCCAGCGTGGGTTCACTCTCATGAGCAGCAGCTATACCACACCTGCTGCAGTGTGAGCCCCTCCCACAGGCACACAGCCCTCCCAAAACTGCTGCCGCGTGGGTCACTCTTCCACAGGGTGCAGTCCGCCAAGGACAGGCTGCTCCAGCCTGCGAGCAGGGCCCTCTCTCTCCACTGGGTCTCCCTCTGGATCACAGCCTCCTCCAGGCATCCACCCACTCTGGCATGGGCACCTCCCCACAGGATGTGGGTGGATCTCTGCATCCCTCGTGGTGGATCCCCATGGGCTGCAGGGGGACAACCTGCTTCACCATGGTCTTCACCACGGCCTGCAGAAGCATCTTGGCTCCAGCACCTGGAGCACCTCCTCCCCCTCCTTCTTCACTGACCTTGGGGTCACCACAGTGTTTTCCTCACATGTTCTCACCTCCTCCTCTTCTTTGACTAGAATCCAAAATCTTGTGACTTTGTTTTGATTTTCTTCTTACATATGTCATCACAGAGGCATTACCGACCTCTCTCATTGGACCAGTTTGGCCAGCAGCATGTCCATCTTCAGAGCCACCTGACAGACATGGTGGGAAGCTTCCAGCAGCTTCCTCACAGGAGCCATCTTTGAGGCCCCCCTGCAACCTAGAACCAGGCTGTGCCAAACCAGGAAGTGCTGACAATGCTCCACTGGGGAGAAACCCCCAAGCCCTTTCTGGGCAGTCCCTGTGCTGAGGGGTTCTGGGAAGGACCTATCACCTAATGCAGCCCTTGTAGGGAATAAAGAGGATGGGATAGTGAACTGAGTGTGGTTTCAGGTCTGTGATCTTGTCTGGATTGAGGAGACATAATTCAATGGCTCCTGTTACTGGAGCTGTGCAATGGAGCCACATGGATTTTAAGAAGGCCAGGCTGGGAAGATGAGAAGGAGAGTTTCCTGTTATGTGAGAGAGCAGCTGGAGTCCATGGAGCTTCCCTGGGGATTGGTGAGGAGTCAAGGGAGACCTCATGAATTAGGGCTAAAGAGAGCAGAGGTCTAGGTCTGATAACTGATCTTACATGGTGGGTTTGGATCACGCCCTCATTTCTTGCTGTATTTCACCTCCTTTATCTCAAAGCAAAATAGCTTCTTACTATTATTCTGAGTTCAGAGGTCAGGAATATTTATGATTAGTCATCTTTATTGAGATTTTTAACCACTACTTATGAATTAGAACAGACATTACTGACCTGTCTATGACGCTTGTCAAGCTGGATGAGCAAACTCCGCTTTGCATTCTTTCTTAACCACATCAATCTCGATCAGCATCCCAGGGTGTTCTTGTTCTTCAGGCATTTCTCAACCCTCCCCAATGAGTTTTCCATTTCACTGAAAAATGTAATTTCCAGATTTGAGCATCCTCTCGACTCTTTCCCTAATTTGTTTAATGCTATACCACTGAAATTCGGGGCATAAGTGTGTAGAAATACAGCAGAGACTTGGTTTCAGCTCTCATCATCTTGGCAAACTTTATGGCATGACACCAATTAGGGCATTAATGCAATGGCAAGAGGTAACTGCTTCTCATTCTTATTTACATTTGTCTTGGTTTAAAAGACAGGCATCTGCCAAGGAAGGCAGGAACCTTCCTGGGACGGCAAATACAACCCCCCTTCCCTCCAAATTATTATAACTTTGAAATTACAGTGCTTTCAAGCAAAGATATGGAAAAAGTAATAACCGTTCTTTACAAATATATATATATATATATATATATATATCTATATATCTCAAGACAAACAAGCAACAGCAGTGGTGGCCACAACAAACAGAACCAGAGTCCCAGGAACAGCCTCCCCTCGGTCAGAGTCACTTTCCCCCTCTGGTGCAGTTCTGGTCACAGCCAGCAGGGGCGCTGGTGGTTCCCAACTGGGCAGGGCGGGTGCGATGATTCCCCCGTGGCTGCAGGGGGCGCTGTGGTGCAAGTTCAGCCTCCTCTCCCTCACGCGGCAATGGCGGCTCGGGCGGCAGAGAGAGAGGAAATGGCTCCACTTGTGAAACTCACGGGCAGCAGCCGGTCTCAGCACCATTCCAGGCAGTGAGCTGGACTGTAGCAGGAACCTCGGAGTGGCAGGCTAGAACAGCAGAGGTGAGCACACCCAGGGTGGCAAACAAAGTGTAGCAAAAGCCCTGAAGTGGTGGCAGGAGCACCAGGGAGTCCGGGCGGACACAGGGTGTTAGGTTAAAGTGTAGCAAAAACCCCAGAAGCAAGGGCAGAAACCAGCGAGGGCTGGGCAGCAACGGGAGGAAAGAGAAGGTGGAGGGGGGTTTGTTTTGAGTTTTCCCCTAGCTCTCAGGTGTTAGTGGGATGTCCTGGTGAAGGCAGCAGCAGCCACCAGGCTCCCACAAGCAGCCAGGAGGTGCTCCCTCCAGAGAGAGGGAGTGTCAAAAACACTCTCTCGACATTGCCAATTAAATTATTACTAATTATTTATTCAACAGTAACTGGGGACGGGTATAGGGAATAGCCCAAATGCCATAAACGGCCAGGCAGAGAAAAAAAACAGCGCAGGTGCAACACTGGGTGCTCCTTTGGTAAATGGGTCACCTCAGGAGCACCGGGTGCTGGGCACCAGAACAGTTTATACAGTCTTTGTTTCGGTTCACGACTGGTCAGTTCACTTTCAATCCTTCATTTGCATGTTCATTATGATTGGCTCATTCCGTGGTTCATTTCTGACCAATCATTTGTCCAGGGGATGATTCCATTGGCTGTTCTTTTTGTCCAATCCACACCTTTCTTGATGACGTGTAGGATGATGTCATGCATTTGAGGAAGCAGTGTCATCGTACCTTTGGGAGTTCCCAGCTCCCTAAACAAACCGAGCTAAAAGAAAAAACAAACCCAAAGCACCCTCTCCCAACACCAATCACTAGGCCACAGAACCCTTCTTAACTTGACCTGACAAACCAGCTTAACACTCTAATTTCTTATCTTTATTACATTACTTACTAACTTGTTGTAGAGGGTTGGGTTTGTAACCGGGCAGAAACACCAATTTAGTGTTGTGGTTTGGTTCAAAATACTCATTACCGTTTATCTTCTGTGAGATAAGAATTAGGAGAATGTTGGAGAATGGAGTTATTGGGATCAATAAAGGAACTGTGCAAGCTATTGAGCTGGAGGTTTTTGGGCCTGTGTGTATGAGACACTTTCCGTGGGAAAGTCTCTGTAAGCAGAACAGTTTCAGCCTGAGAAATTTCAGGGAGTAACGTACTTGCAGGTGTGATATCCAGGAGTATAAGGGAGGCAAGGGCAAGATTCTTTTGAACATAACAAGACTGTGGAAAACTGCCAATGTAGTCCGATTGTGTAGAAATAGAAATATGTCCTGATAAGTGTTAAACCACTTAGGAGCTAACAAGCTGGTATACTATTTAAGTGCCTTTAGACTGCTAATAAATGGGAGTGTATTTTTCAACCATATTGGCTGGTGTCTGTTTTTCTCCCGCCGCCGGGGATCCGAGCTCCCCGTCCCTCCACGGCTTCCGATAGGAGAAATGCAAAGCAGGCACCAAACTTGAAAGTGTTACAGTGGGGATACTGTAATGCCTATATCAAACCAGGAGTCCCGTGGAAAAGAAATATATATATAGACGGATTCTTGATAGATGTTTCAGAGATGTTTATTTCTCCAGCCGCATGGCCGGGCTCTGCTGTGGAACCGCTAGAGTCACGGGACCCGAGGGTCCTTTGCCCACGCAGGAAGCACAAACCAACCAATAGGGAACAAGGCTGACCAGGGGCAGGGAAACCCCGTGCCTCCCCTCAGGGCTCCCAGGGCTACATGGCGGGGGAGGGACCCCGACATTTCCCCCGTTTTATTTTAATAAAAGGAGAATGAAGACAACTGGATTAACATAACAAGAACAGTTTCAAAACAAAACAAGCCACCCTCCTGAGTCTTTAAATGTCCAAACAGATTCTGTGGAACATCTTAGGGCTGACAGAAGGGAGACAGAACTCTCTGAGCATGCTTTGTGGGGAAACTGAGGCAGGAGAGGGTTTAATTTCTTCCCTCCCCCTTTTTCATCCCCCACTCGGCATTGGAAAGGGATTTTTGGGGAAACAATTGGCAAAGGCATGGTTTTGTGAGGAAAACCATGGATGAAAAAACGGATTGGGAATACACTGGGGATAATAGGACATAGGATAAAAGGGAAAGGTGGGATTAGGAAAGGGAGACTGTAGGGGGGGTTTACAATGGAGATATTGTCTAACATGACTACGATTTCTTGCATATATACTGCCTTTCACAGGAACACCATCAGGCCCAGTGACCTGCGATGCTTGTAACCCTTTTCTACCTTGTATGATTTTGAATTCCACCACCTCTCCATCTCCCAAGCTTGGGATGCATTTTTCAGGGTTATTCTTTTTAATAGCAGTTCTATGCACGAATATGTCTTGCTGGTTATCACATCTTGTTATAAAACCATAATTTTGTTTAACATTATACCCTTTCACTATCCCTAAGATCTTAGCTACTATGGTCTTTTCCTTTTTCCGAGTGGCTGCTGTTTTCTGTCTCGCTGTGTCTTTGCTCTCCCTTTCGGTCCCTCCCGTGTTGGAACTGTGGGGACTGCTGGTTTCGGCGCGCTTTTCCCAGGGTCGCGTTCGGGGCCGCGCGGGCCGGGCCGGGCCGCGCCGCTCCGTTCACCGTGCGTCACCTCCTCTAGTCGCAGCTGCGTTGCCACTGCCAGGCGCTGCATCTCGGCCGGGTCCCTGAGCGATGACCCCCCTGCACTCTGCTCCAGCGCGTGTTTCGGCTGGGCACAGCTCCGCTCCACCGCTGCCAGCCGCCCCTCTCGTTCAGGCTCTCACGGGGCTCGCTCCACCACGCGCTGCGCGGGGCCGGGCGGGCACTGCCAGGTCCCGCCGCTCCCACTGCGCCTCACTCTGCCACCGACACTGCGGCTCGCGTGGCTCCGCCCACGCGCGGGAATTGTCTCGCTGCTGCTCGCAGAGCGCTCGGTGCACGTGGCCGAGGCCGCACGGTCCCTGAGGCAGGCTTCCCTTCGCCAGGACACAGCTGACATTGCTCAACAGTCTCGGTTATTAAATAATATTCACTAAAATATTCTTCCATCGGCATATATTTTGACTCAAATATTAACTGTGTCCAAACAGTCTTCCAAAAGCCCTTGGTAAGAATTAAATCCCAAGAAACATAGAAAAAGTTCTTAAACAACCATGCCAGGAAGTGTTTCAGTTCTTTCTGAGCTTGGATCAAGCTAAACATTACAGAGAGATGTTCAAGAATCATTTTAAGTTTAAGATAAATGTCCATATGCGGCTCTGAGAGCCAAGAGTCTTCCCACGGTTCCTCCATAGTTTAGATATGGAATAGCAAAACAAAACCAAGAAGAGGAATCCAAGGTTTCTAGGGTTTACTCACACAAATCAGTCGCTTAGGGATCAGGGATCGTTCTGCTCACAATTCTCTACCATTATGTTACAGTGGGGATACTGTAACGCCTATATCAAACCAGGAGTCCCGTGGAAAAGAAATATATATATAGACGGATTCTTGATAGATGTTTCAGAGATGTTTATTTCTCCAGCCGCATGGCTGGGCTCTGCCGAGGAACCGCTACAGTCACGGGACGCGAGGGTCCTTTGCCCGCGCAGGAAACACAAACCAACCAGTGGGGAACGAGGCTGACCAGGGGCAGGGAAACCCCGTGCCTCCCCTCAGGGCTCCCAGGGCTACATGGCGGGGGAGGGACCCCGACATGAAAGAATATAAAGTTTATTAACAGACCTAAAAGAGGGAAAAAATATTATACCACACCTTCAGAACTCTTCTCCTCCTCCCACCTTCCTCCCTTCTCCCACTGACAATGTAAAGACAACCCTTAAGATGTTCAGTCTGTTTACCACTTCCATAATAACCTTGTTCAGTCCATTTAGAAAGAGAAGTCTCTTCTTGCTTGTGCTATGAAAACAGTATCACAACGAGACAGCCGCCCACTTCCAAATATTGTTCAGTCCATTTAGGAAGAGGTCTCTCTGCTCGTGATGTGAGTCCTTTCCCCCGACTTGCAGCTTTTCCCACAACTGCTTTCAAGGGTCCACTCTTGAAGATTTTTGGGGTATAATTTTAAGGTTGAGCCATTCAGAAACAAAAAAACAGAGGCCCTTCTCCTTCCCTGGGAGCAAAGGGTCTTCCTCATCTTCATCGTTAGGACTATCTCTGGGAGCATCTCTAGGAACTGAGGTTTTCTCCTTTCCCATTTGGAGCAAAAGTCCTCATCTGGTCCATCTGTCCCTGTCCAAACTTCTCATGAAATTACAGCTGTGTCAGCATCTGCATATCTCAGCGCAGGTGCTTTTGCTTATGAGTTGAACACTCCACCCCCCATATCTTCATGAAATTACAATGGGATACTCTGATATATCATAGCTTCACAACAGACTTTCAGCTTTAAGCATCTACTCTTTTTCTTCCCTCAGGTTTTCAGCTCTTCACAGCAATAAATGGGTTAATCTCACCTCGGCCTTGCAGCTGGAATGTGTCTTATCGCTGTTGGTCACGAAGCTGAAATCTTGGCCGCAGTGGGGGGGGGTAGGGGGGGTAGGGTCCCGGGGGGTGGGGTCCCACAGCCCTGGGGGGGGTCATCCTGGAGCCGTGGCCCAGCCCGGCCTGGCCCGAGCAGGGGCCGGGCCCACTGGCCCCCGCATGGGCCCCGCAGCCACCTCTCCCAGCACCGGAAATGAGAGAGAGCCTGGGGGGGGGAATTTGTCTATTCTTAAGTGTGTATCACAGAGGCAGTCACAACTTTAAGTGGCTCAAAGAATTGTCCATATTCAAACTGGCCATCTGATAGGTCCTGTCAGGTCATAGAGGAAGCTGTAAGGAGAACCTCACTTCCGAGACTCAGCTTGCTAAGCTATGACACTTATTTAACTGTTACTAAAGACCAAAACACTTATAACAAGGAGGAGATCGGGTTCCCGGGTTTCCCCTGAGGCACCCAAGCAGATGGTGAAGGTCCCTCCCAGTGAGGTCGGGTGTTGAAAGGTCCCAGTTGAACAGCCACCAGCACAGGCTCACCCACAGTATGGAGAAGCAGTGAAGGAAAAACTCTGCAGAAGCAGGGAATCCTCTCCACAGCAGCAGTCCCACACCAAAACCACAACTCCAGCCCTCTGAGCTGGACAAGACTCCTCCTCCATAGCTAAGAGACTGCTGCCACTGCACCGCTTCCCCCCTCCCCTCAAGAACCATTTCAATGGAATTTGAAGAAGCCCAGCCACAGCCAGGGGATTTTTTGTCTCTTGTGTCTGTTCATCATCTCTGAGGCAACCAATGGGAGAAAAATTCCCTGAGAGACAGAAAAAAGAAGAAAAACCCTAATCTTCAATAATCTTCCTGCTTCAGCCCCAGCCAACAAGGCAGCAGGTAACATCAGCTAGTACCTGTCACTTTATCATCCCTCTTCCGATTTCCTGGCCCTCATTTTCTTGCTCTTTTACCTCTCTTTCTTCACCCCAGTGGCTAATTTTCAGGCCCAATTTTGCTATAGCTATATCCAGAAATTGTTGTTCTAGTATACAGAAAAATCTCGAGTATTCAGATGTTTCCTTTGTGAAAAACAGGAAAGAAAGAAATAAAGAAGGAGGAACAATAATCAGGCTTAAATGGCAGCAGAAATGTGAGCTGGTCCTTTTTGAACATTGTGCTGGTTTGCCCTGTTCCCGTGAGCAAGGACTCAACAAGGGCCTCATGGCAATAAAACTTTGTGAGCCCAAGTCAGGTGTCTGTGTCTGTATCACCCTCGCAGGGTGAGCGATACATTCAGATGCTCCATTTCTCCTCAGGTGGATTCGCTGTCTGGGAGGTAGAGCAGCAGCGTTCTGGAAGGAAAACAGCCAGTCTGAGCACAGCTCCAAAGAGGGGACACAGGGAATGAGCATTCCCAGCTGCAGGCACTCTTGGCCTCTGGGTTCAGAACTGGAAACTCAATCCCAGGGTGGGTTTTCCATCCCAGCAGAGCTCTGCCCCTTCATTGTGTGCCTGCATTGTGGAGGCTGCTGCTGTTCTTTCAAAAGGTGTTGATGTGGATGAAGTCCTCCAGGACAGAGGAGGGACCTTGAGCTTCCCCAGGTGTTTTTCACAGAGACAGTCCATGGGTGGGGGTCACTGGATCCATGGCCAGGCATGGCCATGGCTGCAATGGAGCTTGAGACAAAAACACCTCTCACACGGCTCAGACAGAGACTCAAGGCCCAAGCTTGAGCTTAAATGGACCTTCTGGAATCTAAATGGAGCTCCTGAAGCTTAAATGGATTTTCAGGCTATGTGGATGAAGGCCCCAACCTAGGAATATTGCTCTCCTCTTGGTTGTTAACCAGCCCTCAATCCTATAGGATCAGAGACCACAGAGTTTCCAGTGAAAACACTTTGGAGAGCCAGCACAGCCCAAGTTTGTGCCTTAGCTACATTTTACTAATCCCTTCTGCTCCCACCTTATGTACCAGAGTGACCAAAATCTGGAAGCTGGCACAAAAATGAGGAGCACTGATAAAACATCAAGATCAGGGCATGCTTTTGGCCTAAAGCCAAAAGTCCAGGAGCTGGAAACACGGATATTTCCTTGAGGGAAGTGCTGACACTTGCACATGTCTGGCTGGGGCCCTTCCCCACTTCTGTGGTTTGGCTTTCTGGAACATGCCAGTTAAAGAAGGGCTTTCTTGGGACAGAAATCTGCCAAAAAGGCCAAAGCAGAGCAGACAGGGCTTTAAACTCTTCAGCTACACCTGCTGTGGGAGGACAAGGTGGGATGGGGCTGTCCCTGCTGCTCTTGCACTTTGTGCTGCTGAGGAAGCTGAAGCCAGAACTGCCAGACCAAGCCCTGCTTCCCAAAGGTCGATGGTTGCTGTAGGGTTGAACCCACAGAAAACCGGGGATCCTTTATTCTTCTCCTTTTAGACAATGCCTGAACTGCACCATCAGAGCTGTTCTGGGGCAGAAAAGGGCTGAAAGGGGAATAACTCAAACAAACTGTGAGGAGAACACTGGGAGCCAACGCAAGGGAAAGAAAAGGTGTGAAGATTGAGCTCCTAGGCATGGACCAAGAGTGCCCTGGAGAGACAAGCAGGTCAGAGGATCCCCAGCAGCACTCCCAGGAGTCCAGAAGGGCTCTCCTTGGAATGGTCTGAGATGAGATCCCACTGTCTCTGGGGTCTCTCCCATTCTACTTTGTCCTCTTGTGATGTCAGTGGCCAGTCTGACCAGGGCTGAAGACCTCCTGCAACTTGTTGTGTCTTCAATGGGAACACGTAGAAGGATGCAGGAGCTGGAGGTGAGGAGAGGAATCTCAGAGAATATCCAGAGGGCACAGGCAGGTTTTGAGGTGAGATTGACACCAGAGCTGGTGACAGTTCAAGGACAGGGCACTTGCTTGGATGCATTTTGGGTGGAGATATTTTGGCGTTCTCTAATTTGGCTGATGCACCATTTCTGAAAATAAAGTGACTTTCCAGGCTGTCCCTTGGACAGGCACCTCACCCAGCATGCCTGCTTGTCCCAGAAAGAGCAGTGGCAAGGAGCACTGAGCAAGCAGGAGATTCCAGTGCCAGGTCCTGGTTCTCACCCTCCAGCCCCACATAGTTCAAAATAGCCTTTGGATAACACCTAAACACAATTCCTTGTAACCTCCTTGACCAGAGCAGAGCCTCCAGGGCTTCAGATCTTCCCTGCTCTGCTCATTTGAACACAGAGACTCAGACACCTGTTTTCCCCCCAGCAGCAGCCCAGCAAGGCATGGGGGTTTCTCTGAAAGCAGCTGTGGCTGTTGGTCAGGGGCCCTTGCTGGGGCTTTGTTCTTTCTCACACCTGCAGTAATTGCTGGGACATGACCTTCAGCCAGGCTGGGTGAAGACCCTGCAGAAACCTTCTGCCCCTTGCCACCTGCTGTGAGACCTTGCTCAGGCTCCAAATGCCAGTCTGGAGAGGCCCAGGACACTGCCAGGGTGTGCATTGTTGTCATAGGTGAGCAAGCATAGTCTTGGAGGTGATGTTCTCGCAAAGGAGTGCTTACAGCTTTCCCCATGACCTGACAGAACCCATCAGATGGCCAGTTTGAATATGGACAATTCTTTAAAGCAAATTAAAATTGTGACCGCCTCTGTGATCCACACTTAAGAATAGACAACCCCCCCAAATCTCTCTGTCGTTTCTCATGCTGCGACAGGTGGCTGCGGGCCCCGTGCCACGGCCATCCTGGAGCTGATGGGCCCAGTTCCACCCATGGAACGCCCCCAAAGCCCTGCTGTGGGCTGCCCGACCAGCTCAGCTCCCCGCTTTCTACTGGGATAAGCTTCATTCCAGCTGCAAGGTCGAGGTGAGATTAACACTTTTATTGCTGTGAAGAGCTGAAAACCTGAGGGAAGAAAAAGAGTAGATGCTTAAAGCTGAAAGTCTGTTGTGAAGCTATGATATATCAGAGTATCCCATTGTAATTTCATGAAGATATGGGGGGGGGAGTGTTCAACTTGTAAGCAAAAGCACCTGTGCTGAGATAGGCAGATGCTGACACAGCTGTAATTTCATGAGAAGTTTGGACAGGGACAGATGGACCAGATGAGGACTTTTGCTCCAAATGGGAAAGGAGAAAACCTCAGTTCCTAGAGATGCTCCCAGAGATAGTCCTAACGATGAAGATGAGGAAGACCCTTTGCTCCCAGGGAAGGAGAAGGGCCTCTGTTCTTAGAGATTAAATGCTCCCAGAGATGGGTGAAGAGAACTTTTGTTTCTGAACGGCTCAACCTTAAAATTATACCCCAAAAATCTTCAAGAATGGACCCTCGAAAGCAGTTGTGGGAAAAGCTGCAAGTTGGGGGAAGGGACTCACATGTGAGCAGAGAGACTCCTCTTCCTAAATGGACTGAACAATATTTGGAAGTGGGTGGCTGTCTCGTTGTGATACTGTTTTCATAGCATGAGCAAGAAGAGACTTCTCTTTCTAAATGGACTGAACAAGGTTATTATGGAAGTGGAAAACAGACTGAACATCGTAAGGGTTGGCTTTTTACATTGTCAGTGGGAGAAGGGAGGAAGGTTGGAGGAGGAGAAGAGTTCTGAAGGTGTGGTATAATTTTTTTTCCCTCTTTTAGGTCTGTTAATAAACTTTATATTCTTTCAAGTTTGGTGCCTGCTTTGCATTTCTCCTAATTCTTATCTCACAGAAGATAAAGAGTAATGAGTATTTTGAACCAAACCACAACACTAAATTGGTGTTTCCGCCAAACCGAACCCGCTACAATTGTATCTGCCTGAGCTGCACAGGGCTCTGGATTCAGGGGCTCTGGCCCCATGCAGGGAGCTTTGTCATGTCCTTTGTCTCCGGCTGAATGGCAGTGAAATTCCTGGCTACAGCACAGGAAGCCATGGGAATCCTACCCTGAAAGATCCAGTGCTGTGCATGGAGGTTTCTGGTGGCACTTGGGTGTTGTGTGGGTGTCCAGGAGATCGCATGCCCAGGTGTGATCAGCAGGACACAAGGCTTACAGGAGACACACAGTTTTCTGCAGCAGCTGAACATGGGGCTTGAAGCAGGAAAAGTTTTACTTTCACATGCATGCTGGCTGGGAACAGTGAGAGGTTTTGTAAACAAATCTTTTATCTTGCACCTGCAAGATTGTTATGCAGCTTGTTATGTTACTGACTGGAGAAATATTTTGAAATGGGTGTTGTAGGGTTTAACCAATCATTCTAAGAGGTGGATGGTCAAAGGACCAATAACCTTATGCCTTTCAAATGAACCAGATTGTATAAACAAGTTTGGAAATTAATAAATAATTCCATCCCTTTCCTGGACTGAAGTCTATGTTGTTTCTCTCACCGTCCCTAGTACAACAGCGACACCCAGGCTCCTGCCCACTGCTTCAGGAACTCCCAGCAGCACCTTCCACTGTTCTCCTCTGATTCCCAACAAAGTCAGCATGAGGATGAGCAGGAGAGCCAAGCTGAGCCAGGTTCATCCCTGCTGGAGCTGCATGGCTTGGGGACCCCTGTCCCAGGGACCTGAGCCCACCTGTGCCTCTGTGCTGACACCACCTGAGAACTGAGCGGGGAGAGCAGCTGGAGTTCCAGGCACACCCGAGTGGAGAGGGAGATTTCTGTGGGGTGGGGAAAGGCAGAACAGGAGCTGATAACTGGGGCAGGATGGAGCTGTGAGAGGGGTGGGCAGAGGAGGACCCACCCATAGCAATGATGCAAGGACTTGTTGTGCCATGGCAGAGCTTTGGGAGTGCAGGTGTGTGGAGACCTACAGAGAGTGTTCTGCCTTTCTGCTGTTGTGTCTCTGTCTGCCATAAGATTTTGGAAAAAGCTGTGGAGATGAGAAGCTCTCAGCAGTTTCTCCTGCATTATCTCATCCTTCTTTGTTTTAATAAAAGTTTCTATTCTCTCTATAATTGAATCTTCATACTTTTCATCTCATAATTCTTTAGAAATCTTTTTGAATTCTTTAGAATTCATTCACTGTACAGACTTGGAATAACGGTGTAAATGAAATAAACACTCACAATTAAAAACGTGGAAAACAGAAAATTAATAGCAGAAAAATGAAGAGATAGCAATTGTTAGAGGTCACTATTAATGGAATTTATTGTAGTAATTGAACATTTGGTAACATTTAAAATTTCACAGTGACTCAGGTCTTTTTTTCTCACAGCAACACCAGAGCCAAGGCAGCTCGTTCCCTGGCTGGAAGCTCTGCTCTCAAGCTGCAGGGCACAGCACAGCCCCGCTGCTGTGGTTTTCCTCCCCACACTCACAGGCTGCACAAACACAGCAAAGCAGAGAGGAAACCTCTGCAAGGGGCTCTTCCTGCACAGCTCCTCTCCCCCAAGGCAATTCCTGCCCTGGGGACTGTTGCACACCCTGGCTGAGCTTGCAGGTACCTCTGGAATTCCTCTGCTCCAACCCCACTGCTCCAGTCGGGCTGATCAGGTACATCCAATGCAGCTGCCTACCTCAACAATCAAGTTTCCAAACTTTTCATGTGGTTCTCTAAATCTGCCCTGAGTGACTCCCCTGGCTTCAAGTTTCTGTTCCAAAATTCCTGTGGGGCAATGGAGCCCCTTAAAATAGAAACATTCTGGCTCATCAACCTGAAAAACCTCTCAAAGTGCCCTGAGCACAAACCCGTGGGTGAGGCAGCTCTCCTGTGCAGCAGAGCTGTGCCCTTCTGGGGCTCCATGGATGGACAGCCCGGGGCAGCTCTGCTGTCACCAGAGGTTTGTGTGTGAGCAGCTGAGTCCAGCACCCGCTGTCCTTACCATGAGCTCAGGACAAATGGGAACAACAGGACTGGGGTTAACACATCTTCACTTCTGCACTTCTAGGTTAAAACACGCTTTACTCAGATTTAATTTGTTCTGGTTGTTATTTCCTCTCTCATGATGTTCCCAATATCAGCTGTGAACTGGGAGGGAGGAAAGACTCTGGTCCTTCCCAGTTCACACAGAATGGCTTTTCCCTTGGAACAGAGAAATGAAGGGCTGGGCTCTGGTCACAGACCTTTAGCAGTGCCCTGATGATCAGTCCCTGCCCTGAGAGAGCCTCCTCTGCTCTCACAGTTGGCAGAACTGCACCTATGAGGAGAAAACCAGCCCTGCAAAGCCCAGCTCTGTCAGTGAGACAGGCCTGTACAGCTGTGGTGAATGCACAGCCCCAGAACCTCCTCCCTGAGGACACTTTGCTGTCAGAGGGGGAGATCAGGGCAGGATGGTCAGTGCTGGCCTGAGCGGCCACAGGGGTCCAGCAGCTCTCTCCAGCTTCCCCCAAAGTGGTGCTCTGGTTTGACCTCATGGCTGCATGTCCCCCAAAGTGGCACAGCTGGAACAGTCCAAGAGCTCTCTCAAGTCCTTACTGAGTATCTCCAGATCTCCCACATTGAGCAGGAGGGACATAAGGGCAGTTCAGAGCTATGGAAAAAGTAAAAATCCAAATAATGTTCTAAGGAGACGGCTCCAGAGTGCCTGTATTACCAGCACTGTCACTTGTGTCTTTGTTGGCCTTGGCCAAAATGGGTTTGGCTTCGGGTATGGGGAAGGGCCCTTGCATTTGTGGTGCAGAGAAAAAGCAACCTCTGTTCTGTGCTCAAGGTAAAGAGGCACCTCAAGGGAAGAACTGCTAAAGCAAACATCAGGAATGTCTTGGTTTGAAAGACAGGTTTCTGCTAAGGAAGGCAGGAGCCTCCCTTGGAATGGAGAATATGACTCCCTTCTCTCCAAATTATTATAACTTCAAAATTAAGGGGCTTTCAGGCAAAGATATGGGAAAAGGAGTAACAGTTCTTTACTAATATATCTGTCTCAAGACAAACAAACAACAACGATGGCAGCCACAACAAACAGAACCAGAGTCCCAGGAACAGCCTTGTCCCGGCCACAGGCACTTTCCCCCCGGTGCAGTTCCGCTCACGGCCAGCAGGGGCGCTGGTGGCTCCCGGCCGGGCAGGGCGGGTGCGATGGCTCCCCCGCGGCTGCAGGGGGCGCTGTGGCGCGGGTCCGGCCGCCTCTCTCCGTGTGGGCGATGGCGGGCACAGCCGGCAGGAAGGGATGGAGAAGGAACTTCCTTTACGAACCCCATGGGGAAGCCGATCCCTGTGCCCCCTCTGGATAGCAAAAGGAGCTGTAGCACGAGCCTCAGGAGAAGCACGCTGGAACAGCAGGACCTCCCGGCAGGCAGAGGGTGAACAGCTGCAGTGTCGCACAAACGCGGAGCAGACGGCAGAGGCACGGCAGGGGTTGGGCAGCAGCAGCAGCCCGGCTCTGGGACACGGCAGAGAGAGACTCCCCGGGATTTCTCATCGGTGCTGGCTGGAACCTGGGTCTGGGCTGTGCAGAGGGGCGGTCCCTGGCGGGAAGTGGGGTGTTCCCAGGTCCTGGGGGGCACACACTGGCTCTGGGCTTCCCGACAGCAGAGCAGTGAGAGAAGCCAAGCCAGCAAGCTCAGTGGCAGTGCCAAAGCAAAAAAAACCCGAAAAGAAGCAGGCAAAACCCACAGGAACAGCCGGATCTCTGGCCTGAGATACCGGCCATGTGTGTCTCGTTGAACAGCCCATGCTGGAAGAGAGGGGCTGCCTTTTGCACTGCCCCCATCACCCTCCAGAAACGTCGGCTTGGCTCTGGAACATCATGATAGCCCCAGAGCCAGGGAGGATGGGGTTGGGGACAGCCACCACCCCTGGCCACAAACAAAACAAAACAGATTAATACCCCATGCATGGGATGGGATGGGATGGGATGGGATGGGATGGGATGGGATGGGATGGGATGGGATGGGATGGGATGGGATAACACATCATCCCCAACACAAGGAACCTCTAGAAAATCTGGCTCGGGCATCAAAGCGCCTCAGCAAAATGCATGCAAAGGACATAGATGCAATCCTCTTTAAGAGGAACTTGGATAGAGGGGTGTTCAAGGCAATCTGAGCAGGAAAGGATTTGGGTCCCCCTTGATGAGCAGTTTTATATGAGACCCACAGTTCACAGTCAGTGAAAGTCAGCACAACATCTGAGCAGTTGGGAGCACAAGAAAAAAACATCATTTCCTATTTGTTTGTCAATCTAGTGAAGTGAAAGATCGAGTGCAAACAGGCAGGAGGGGTGAATCCAAGGGAATGACAGCTGCAGAAACTGTGCATACATCTCCTTGGTCCAGGCTGACAGCTCCTGGTAGCTCCTGTGGGGAGGGGATGGAGCAGGTGGCACTGCAAATGTCATGCACAGGGATGTTTTGGTCTCAGTGAATTTCACAGTCCAGACATGTCTGACTCTCCCAGTCCTGGAACAAGGAGATATCCTGCCATATTGTGCCTCCAGCAGATATTGGAGCTGTAGAAATTCCCCACAAGGACCAGGCCCTGTGATCGTGAAGCTGCTCCTGTCTGTCAGTAGAGGCCTCATCCCCTTGTTCTCCCTGCTCAGAAGGTCTGGAGCAGACTCTCACTCTAATATCACCTGGAGCTCTGCTCTCTTTAATCCTCACCCAGGAGCTCTCCCTTGGCTCCTCAGCCATCCTCAGGGAGCTCCATGCAATCCAGGTTCTCTCTCATATCTGGCAGAAGAGCTGGGAGCAGCAGTGAGGAGAGGGCAGAGCAGGGTGGGGGCCAGGTTCAGGAGGGCTTTGCAGGGAGGAGGCTGCCCCAGAGGGACAGGCACACACGGCTCGTGCTCTGGGCTCGCAGGGTGCGGAAATGAAAGCGGGGGCTCTGCAGGCGCAGTGGCCACAGTGGGGGCTGAGGCAGGGCCCCTGCTGACCACAGCTGCTCAGTGTGGGAAGGTCCTTCCACCCTCAAAGACACAGCAGGACCAGTCCCAGGCACGCTGCAAGCCCCGGGCCAGGCAGCTCTTGAAGCGCTGGGCAGAGCTCAGCCCACAGCAGACGCTGCAAGGAGAGGCTGTGGCTGCAGTGCCCCAAACAATGCTGGCCCAGGGGGGATGTGCCAGGCTGTCTCCTGCTCGCCCGGCCTTCCTCCTCCTCCTCCTCCTCCTGCTGCTGCTGCTGCTGGGTGAGTTGGGGATGGCTTTGCCTTGGGGCTCAGCACTGCAGGGCTGCTGAGCGGGGCAGGACAGGGCCCGTGCTGGGCCCAGGGCAGGCCCCAGGGGAAAGGGTGTGTGGAGCAGCCGTGCAGCCCTGAGGGGCAGAGCTGCTCTGGGGAGGGCAGCAGGACCAGTGCTTCCTCCAGCTCCCATGCACCTCTGAGCAAAGGGGCAATCTCCAATTCCTCTAAAGTGGTTCTGTTCACAGTGTGAGACATGGGAGATGCTAAAATGCTTTAGGGAGCCAGCAGCATCCATCTGGAATCAGAAGCCAATCCACAATCAGCTTAAAGTATAAATCTGGGAGATCAAGCAGATGCAGTCTGGAGCCCCATGGGTGGGAAGGTTCTGGCCCAGCAGACTCAGCAGTGGGAACATGGACAGGGGCACGGGGCTGAGCTGGGCTGCTGCCTGTCTGACCAAACCCCTCTGTGCCCCACGGTGCAGGTGCCGGTGTGATGGCCCAGGACATCTGCAGCTCCCCAGGGCATGGTGAGTACAGGGATAGGTCCTGTAAGGGGAGTTGTGTGGGACTGGAGATGGAAAGGGGAACATCTTTGTCCCCCATGTGTAAAGCCCTGGAGGGGAAACTCTTCCCCTTCCTGTCCTGAGACCAGTAACACTGTCCTGAGCCATCCCGGTGCCATCTCTCCAGGTGACCTCCCAGCTCCTGCCTTTGATGTGACCCCCACTGCTGCACAGGAAGGAGAACAGGTCATATTGCAGTGCCAAATTTCCTGGAAATCTCCTTTCACCCGAATCATCTTCTGCAAGGATGGGGTGCAGGTGCACAGCCTGAAAGCCCAACAGGGGCAGGGGAACTACATCACCTTTTTCCCTATGACAAGGGAGAGCGCAGGGACATTCACATGTGGATACCAGCAGAAGGACAGCAACAACCGAGTGAGGAACTCTGCCCTCAGTGCTCCCACAAACGTGAGGGTCACAGGTGAGTCGTGGCACTGGAGCACACACAGGAAACACTCCCAGACCCCCCAGACCCCAGGTGATGGAGAGGACCCTGCCCTGCCCCATGGCATGTCCCTGGGCAGTTGGGATGCTGGGCATCAGGGTGCAGTTCAGCACAGCCTTGGGCACCAGGGACACTCCTGCCAGTCCCAGCAGAGCATCCTGCTCCTCTCCTGCCCCAGCATCACAGAAAGGGCAGAGTGGTGGTGCCAGATCTAATGCAGAGCCACAGCTGAGCAGGGCATTCATTTATTGATCCCCACAGTTGATAGAGGGTGGATTGGGGGTCCCCACAGAGTCTCAGTCTGTGCAGGACCTGGGGCAGCTGCAGACTCTCTGTCCCTTTCTCCTCCCAGGCATAGGGTCCAGCTCCCAGGCAGGGACATCCACTGCTGGTGAGTGATTCCCTCCCTCACACCCAATGTCCCTCAGCACTGGGCCAAGGTTCCCCCGCTGCCAACACCAGGACATTGGCAGGTACAAGGACCAGTATCTAGGTCAGTTCTAAGGGCATATCCTCCTTTCTGCTTCCTCTCCCCATGTGACCTCCTGTTCTCCAACAGCTTCTTTGCCCCCAGCTACCAATCCCCAGAAACTCCACACCATCATAGGAATCATAATTGGAGTGGTGACCCTCTCCCTCCTCCTCCTCCTCCTGATTGCAGCCTGTGCCATGAGAAAAGGTGAGTGATTTGGGGAAATCGAGGGCAAAAGATTAGGACAAAATTGTACCCTGATGCAGAGTTGCTGCTGTCTGACACATGATGCTTTAGAATGGGTGGATCCTAAAGCTCATGTCCCAAGAAGCTTAGTCTCTCAGGCTTTTCCTTTGTCATCTGAGGGGAGAAAAACTTCGGAAGTGAGGAAGATTCTACTTTTCAGAGTTCTTGTGCTTGAATGAGAAAGTGTGGAGGGACAGACCAAATGCATCCCTGCCTCAGGCACACATTGGCTCCCATTCTCTGGGAACAAGGATTGAGGCTCTGAGCTGCCCTGAGTGCAGCCAGCACAGCTGCTCCACACTCTGGCTGAGCACAGCTGCTGAGAACTTGGGAGAAACCAGGCTGGGAAAGGGGAGTGAGGGTTGTGAAGGCTGGGACAGAAAAATCCCTCTGCCAGTGAGATGTGCAGGTTCAGCCCATCACCTTCACTGCACAGCCCAGAGCAGGGAAAGGCAGAGCTGTGCAGGAACTCTGCCTCCCACCTCTGCCTTTCTTTTCCTTGCAGGGGCCTGCAGAGAGAGATGCCAAAGGTGAGCAGCAATCCCTGGGGGCTGCGGGGCTGGGGCTGATGGAGACGGGGGCATCCCAGCCCCCTGGGGTGGTCCTTGTCCAGGGGCAGCATGGTCTGTGCCCGTGGGGGGATTCCCCCATGGTGCAGGCAGGGAGGAGCAGGGCTTGCCCTGGCCTTGACTCCAGCCATGGACCCGATGCAAGACAGAATCATCCACGGCAATGACTCCAATGGGCTCATCACAGTCTGGGCACAGACCCCAAAACCCTTTCCCCAACTCTCTCCAGGCAGCAGCAAGTTCCCAGCCAGGAGGCCGAAGTGACCGAGGACAATGAAATACAGTGTGAGTACCAACACTTTCCTACAGGTGACCCACAGACCCCTCTGTCTGTGGGACCCCCTTCTTGTGGCCTGGCTGCCCTCCGGCACCACCAGAATCCCTGAGCCCATGGGCCGGCCGTGCTGCAGCCTCAGGAGCTGCACTGAGTTCAGGGACCTGCCCCAAACCCCCTTTCCATGCTCGCCATCCCTCCTCTCACAGCAGGACCCTTTCCAATTCCACACGAAATCCCAGCAGTTCATGTCCCAGTGGCATTTGCAAAACCACTGCCCATGGCACAAGGGCAGATCTCTCCCCACGCCGTTGCTCTGCTCCTTCCCTGCACGCACGGCCCAGCTCCTGCCTGCAGAAGAAAGGTGACAACAGACCCCCCATCCCTGCTCTGCATCCACAGAGGGAAGGGCAGCTTCCTCTGCTGCCAGGAGTGGGGTGAGATTAGGGGGACACAGGGCAGGGGATTCAGTCCTGACTCTGGGGAATTTGCTGTTCAAAGGCAGGGTGGGGCTTCTCCCTCCCAGAAATGGAAGCAAGGGCTCACTCTGTGCTTTTTGCTTCCACCAGACTCCACCATCGCCCACATTGGACACAACAGGGTGAGTTGGGCTCAGCCTTGGTGCCAAAGCAGGGAGAAATGCCCTGGGGATGGGATGTGAGTGTCAGGGTCTGTGCTGGTGGTTTGGTCTGGGAGTGTCACAGAGTATTTCCCACCAAAAACTCAGCTCAAGCAGTGGCAGAATAACATAGTTATAAAATAGTTGTCTATCAGTTTGTGTTTTTTTTTGCTCGGAATCTAAAACAAATATTTTCCCTGGAAAATTTGGTCATGTTTAAGTGCTTGATGTAAAATTTTGGGTCTTTTCAAATGGTAACTGCCCACCCACCCCTCCCAAAAAAAAAAAAAAAAAGAAAAAAGTAACAAACTACAGGAAAACAGCAACTAAGAAGAAATTGGAAACTCAGAATTTCCCCCCAGTCTGATGTTATCTCTTTTTTTGTATTAGTTCAGCCTGGTTATCGAAAGGCCCAGCTCCTTGCAGCATTCCTCTACCCCAGGGCCAGAGGCTTGTGCAGGGCTTGCAGCCAGCAGCTGAAATAACAGGATTTCCTTTTCCCTCTAAAGCCTGGCAGGCAGGAGCTGATCAGCAACACAGAATATGCCCTGGTGAGGCCCTCCCGCAGCCAGCCCCGGTAGCTCCAGCACGGCGAGTGCCCCGGGACAATCGCCCACGCCGGCCTTTGCTCTCTGGCACAGCTCCTGCACTGGGAAAATGGGGCTGGGGGGTCCAGCTGGGGCTTGCTTGGGCTCGGCTGTGCTGGCCAAGGGCTGGCAGCTGGGAGCCTTGGGGCTGCTCCTGCAGCTGCTCCTCTGACCATGGTCTCCACCTCTCCCTTCCCACCCCCACTCCCACCCACCATGGCACAGTGGGTTTTCAGGCTTCCCTGCAGCTCCCAGCGGGTTTGTCCCCATCCCCAGGAACCTGCCGTGTGCCAGCCCCTTGGCTCGTGTTCACCAGCTCTCTCAGTGGGGAATTGTCAGGGCTTGGCTTGGGAGGGCAACACCTCCCCACAAGGCCTGGCCAGGCCAACATGGCCACACCCAGCCCTTCCACCAGGCCCAGCCCTTTCCATTAGAAATGGATTCTGGATGGCTTGAACCAAGAAGTCTTTCTGTGACTTGCACATGTATTTACAATGTCTCGTGGATAAATACATATAAAATCTATTCCACATATTATGCATATTGAATAAACAAACAAATAAAGAAGTCAATCACCATCCCATACAAGTGCCACAAGTGAAAAATTACTTCTATTAAGAACAGCTGGTCCTTGGATTTCCTGAGCTCCCCTGGCAGTCCTGTGAGGATGATGGGCACTTTGTTGTTGCTTGAATGGTGTGTGTTCCAGTAGTTTCCACAGGGCATCCTTGAGCTCTTGGTTCCTCAGGCTGTAGATGAGGGGGTTCACTGCTGAAGTCACCACTGAGTGCAGCACTGTCACCACCAGATCTGGGTAAGGGGACGAGATGGAGGGAGGCTTCAGGTAGGCAAACATTCCTGTGCTGATGAACAAGGAGACCGCAGCCAGATGAGGGAGGCACATGGAAAAGGCTTTGTGCTGTCCCTGTCCAGAAGGGATCCTTAGCATGGCCCTGAAGGTCTGCACACAGGACAGCTTGAGGGAGACAAAACAGCCAGAGCAAGGACAAAGCTTGTGACAAGAAGCCCAACTTGCCTGAGGTAGGATTTGGAGCAGGAGAGCTTGAGGATCTGGGGGATCCAGAAGAACTGGTTTATGTCATTGCCTGGCACAGGGGCAGTAAAAACATATTGGGTGTGCAGCAGAGCAGTGAGAAAGGCACTGGCCCAGGCAGCTGCTGCCATGTGGGCACAAGCTCTGCTGCCCAGGAGGGTCCTGTAGTGCAGGGCTATGCAGATGGACACGTAGCGGTCGTAGCACATGATGGTGAGGAGGGAAAACTGCACAAGACCAGGAGAACACAAAGAAGAGCTGAGCAGCACATGCTGAGTAGGAGATGTGCCTGGTGCCCCGAGGGAATTGTGCATGGCCTTGGGGACAGTGGTGCAGATGGAGCCCAGGTCGCTGAGGGCCAGGCTGAGCAGGAAGAAGAACACGGGGCTGTGCAGGTGCTGGCCGCAGGCTCCGGCACTGATGATGAGGCCGTTGGCCAGGAGGGCAGCCAGGGAGATGCCCAGGAAGAGGCAGAAGTGCAGGAGCTGCAGCTGCCGCGTGTCTGCCAATGCCAGCAGGAGGAAATGGGTGGTGGAGCTGCTGTTGGACATTTCCTGCCTCAGGGCATGGACCTGTCCATGGAGGAAAGCACACAAAGATGCCAGGGCAGATGTCAGATTTAGCACATCTATGGGTCAGGACACAGCTTTTCAGCTGCAGCTGAACCCCTCCTCCCCAGAGGGTCCAAGGGGAAGAACAAGGGCAGCACAGGAGAGGAAGCACACAGAAATGCCTCAGTGCTCCTGCTGAGGAACAGAGAACAGGGAGAGAGCTGTGGCTCATGGGGTGTTAAAACTCATCCTAGGTCGGGATGCTGAGGGGATTACAGAGCCTGGGAATCCATGGCCTGGGTGAAGAAGAGCACAGGGAAGGTGTCTGCACTTCAGAGGATTGCAGGGGAGTGCCTGAATCCTGCTCCCTTGGCATTCCTGGTAGCAGCTCTGCCTGCCTCCCTGGCCATGTCTCTGCTGCCTGGAGCTGTCCCTGCCAGGAGCAGTTTCTCTGTCCCCACATCTCCTCCCTGTCAGTGCTCACAGACCCCATCCTACTGCTGTGTGCTCAGATCTGCACTGCAGAGCTCTCCTGACAGCTTGGCATTGTCTGTGGTCCATTTGGTGTTTGGAGGTCCTAAAGGACAGCTCAGAGAAACCCTGAGGATGATGTAGGTGTTCGTCTGTAGGCTGAAGGGAGTGAAGAGCTTTTATGAGTTCCTCGCTGACCTCTTGATCTTCCAGGACTCTCAAGTTTCTCATACAAACAGGACAACTCCACAACCATCTCTCTGCCTCCCCATCACAGAGGGAAACTGAATCTAAGGACTCTGTAAAGTACCTTTGGTTCAGATAGCCCCTACCTTGTCCTTCCCCTTGAAACATCCCCCAGGAAATACTTTGGAGGGGATGTGTTGCTGTGAGCAGCCCTGACCCTCAGAGCATCCTTTCAACAGCAGAAGGACCCTGCCCTGCCAGGGATTGCTCCTTCCACCCCCAGCTTCTCCACACAGCAATGTGGGAGCTCCCTGGGCAGGCTGAGAGCTGACCTTCGCAGGCAGCACAGACTCTGCCCCAGCACAGATCCATGGGTTGCAGGGACCATGCTCTGCACATCCTGGCAGCCCTGGGGGCATCTCCCTCTGAGGGGGCAGCAGGGAAGCTCTGCTCTGCAGGGTCTCTTCTCTGCATAAAACAACCTGGGGGGGCCACCCTGTCAGCGCTGATCTGCTCTGGGGTGTGCACACTCTGCGAGACCCCTCCAGGACACTCCATCCACTGCCCAGCAGCTGGAGACTCACTTGTGAAGGGCTGTGGGGATTCGTCCCAGAGTGAGCTCTCAGAATCCTCTGTGCCCTCTGCCTCTACCCTCTCTCACTTCTCTCCTGTCCCTGGGTGCCTGTGGGCAGTGCCCCAGCCCTGCTGGGCTGAGAGAGGAGCTGCTCCTGGGCAGATGTGTCTCTCTGCAGCTCTGCTTTCCATGAGCTCCCAGTGTCCCAGGAGCCTGGCCCAGCTCAGGACCAAGGAACCAGCCCCAGGCAGCTTTTTCTCTGCCCCCTCTGGGCTCCCTCCACGTGTCCCTGGGGCTCCAGGCTGACAGAGCACCGAAGGCAGAAGGATCATCCCTGTGGGATGTACATTGAAGTCAACAAATGTAATCACAAATGGTCCCTCTCTAAACAGTGGAGAAGGATAGATTCCTGCAGCAGGAATTGTCCTGTCAGAGGGGGTTTTCTGCCTGAGGTGTAAATGTTCCACTCTGGACAACACCATTCCTGTCCCATACTGCTATAAAAACTGAGGGTTGAGATAAAGACAGTTGAACAAGGTCCAGTGCTAAACAACTTCCTTCCTAGTTGTCCATTTCTGCTGTTTTGGCTTTGGTCAGGCAGTGCCCTGCTGTGAGGTGGCAGGTGGGGTGCAGGGGAAAGGACTTTTGTATGTAGATATGCAAACTTCTGCCAATGATGAAACATTTCTGAAGTTGTTATGCTGTTTATTTCTGCTTGTGGGACACCACCCTGCACAAGACTGTTCCACATTTGTTTCTTCATTGACCATAAGGAAACAGTTTATGGTTTTGCTGGTTTATCAGATCAAAGAAGGACTTTACACAGTTATTATCAGAAAGCTGTTTTTCTCAACAGATTTTTCTGCTCCAAAGTCTTCTTACCACCAGAGACCTGCCCAGATCTTTGGAGAATACAATGGAGAGAAGTGCAGATTTTGTGTGGAAATGCTTTGAGCGGAGTGTGTTGATCCAGATCACAAACAAAACCCAGGACGTCGCCTTGAACAACCCCAGGTAACACCATGAAGAGGGAACAGGGGGTGGAAGGCCCTTGCCAGACAGAATTCATCTAGGATTCAGGCAGAAAATCCAAGTTAGACCATCTTCTGGAGCACCTTCCAGTGGCTGGACCAACTCCCTTGTAAGCCCAAGGGATCTCCCCATCCCTTTTCCTCCTCACCTGTTCTCTCCTTCCACGACCTACTTCTACAGTGGCCACAGCACCAACCCACCCAGCCCCATGACCAGGTGTCACAGAGCAGAGCCACTTCACCAACTCCAGGCTCCATTTTTGGGGCTGCACAGGGGTCCTGGTCTGCGAGGCAGACACCTTCACACTGGCTATCCTCTTCTGCAACCCCTTGATGTACAGCTTTTTCCACATGAAGTTGGCCCTGGAGATCTCCCTGTACAAAGGCCATTATGAAAACCTGAAGAATGACTACACCAGGATGTACAGCGGTCAACCCCTCCCCACTGATGACAGCAGTATGTTCCATCAAATCAAGCTCAGTGAGTACCAGGAGCCCGTTGTGGTCTCTGCTGGCAATGTGCGGGTCATGGCCACCATGTCTAATGCTGCACAGTCAATCATCAAAGTCACTGTGGAGAATTAAACATTTCCTCCTCCAAATGCAATGAAGACACGAGGGTTTAGCCTCGGGCAGCATCATTTGCAGGGATGGACACACCTCATCTGTGTCGCTGTAAACACCAGGCAGAACCTGCTGCCCTCAATAATTGGTTGAGCAAAGCAATTGTGCATCCAGACTTGTGCTGTGCTGTCTGCAGATAGGAGAGAATAAAGCCCAGGTAGGAAGGGAGATTTTTTATCCCCTAAGCCCTCTGTTGAGGGTAGGGAAGGGGAGTGTGTTTGGAAGGTCCTGTGGGTGGGCTGTGCTGTGCCAGCAGGTTGGGAGCTTGCTTGGAGGCAATGCCTGGTGAGTGAGTTTGAGCCAGATTTAGCACAGAGGGAGGGGGCAGAAGCACAACCCCTCCTGCATATGGAGTGATCTGCTGGACACAGGTACAGATCACACACACTTATACCCCAAAAGAGTGAGGTAAAAGCACATTGGCGTGGATTTTGGGAGCTTGGGAGAGTGGTGCTGCACCTGTCCACTTAGTAATGGGTGAAAATGGTCTATTAAGCCCTATAGGCAGTGAGGATCAGGTACACCGGGATGTGATCAGTGACAAAATATAAGGGATCCTGATGGGCAGGATGTTGCTGCACCTGTGTGCTATCAGTGGTCATGTGCAGCAGTTTTAGCAGCATGTGCAGACACTGCCCAATTTCTGCCATCCCTGGGAAGTTGCTGTACAAGGGCAGAAGGTGTCGGTTTCCTGTGGCAGATGGGGATGGCTCAGGTGCCAATTACAGGATCTAGTCCAGATGGGGCAGCACGAATGAAAAGTACCAAAATGCAGCTTTGGAGAGGGGTCCTTGTTACACTGAAACCCTTCAGTGTACCAGCAGTCATGGGTGCCACTGGTAACAGAGGTGCCCTAGCAAAACCTGTACGGGAAATTGGGGCTGTAATTTCAGAACCAACTCCTCTGGTGGTGAGTGAAAGTCAGCCAACAAAACTCAAAAGAGTTACCTCAGGTGTGACAAGGAAACAAATGTGGAACAGTCTTGTGCAGGGTGGTGTCCAGAAATCAGAAATAAACAGCATAACAACTTCAGAAATGTTTCGTTGTTGGCAAAAGTTTTCATATCTACATATAAAATCCTTCCCCCTGAAACCCCACCTGCCACCTCACAGCAGGGCACTGCCTGACCAATGCCAAGACAGCAGAAATGGACTAGGAAAGAAGTTGTTTGGCACTGGACCTGTTAAACTGTCTTTATCTCAACCCATGGGTTTCCTAGATTTTGCTCTTCCAATTCCTTCTCCCACCCTGCTGGTGGAGGAGCAATCGAGCAGCTGTGTGGGGCTTGGTTCCTGGATGGGGTTAAACCAGTCTCTTTTTACACCTAAGGAAGAACTGGAAGAGTTTGAGATAATGACAGATTTCATTAGGATGTGCTAGATTGAATTTATAGCTGTTGAGGAGAATTGTAAATGACTCAAGTGACATTCAGTTGGGAATAATTCCTGATAAGCCCGTGTGAACAGCAGCCGGTGATGTGGGAGTGCTGAGCTTGGGGTTCATGTTGGGGGATGCTGAAGTTGAGATAGCATCCCCCAAAATGTCCTGCAGCCAGATAACCCCACTCGTCTCTGCTGGGTGGGGTTTTCAGCCCATGGGGTTTTCACTGGCCCATGGACAGGTGGGTATGGGGTGCAGAGGGACAAGCATGGCCACCCCTTGAACCTGGGTATGGGGAGATGGGCTCAGCCATCCTCAGCTCAGCGCTTCTCCACGACGTGTCTGCCAGAGCAGTGCCATCAGGGAGGGCACCCTTGGATCACTGGGGGTGGGGGATGGCAGCTCCCTCCCAGTACACGTGGGCCCAACAGCCGAGAGTGAAGCAGCTTTCTCAGCTCTGCTCAGAGGGTTCACTCTGAAAGAGAGGAGCAACATCAACCTCCCACTGCTGAACAAACCCTTTATAACTTGCCTCCCACAGAGCCTCTGCTGACCAAGGTGCTGCACAAGGGCACCGTAACCAGCCCATGGGTGCCCATGGCACTGCCCTGGGCTGCTGGAATCAGCCTGGGTGATGGGAAATGCTGGAGGGATGCAGCAGCTGCAGAACATGGCTGTGTGAGGCTGCAGCCAGCAAAGCGTCCCTGTGTGTCCCTCTGGGCTGCAGGGATGGACCTGGCAATGGAGATGCTGCTCCCTGGGAGCAGGAGGTGCCTCAGCAGGCGTTCAGCAGCCCTGGATGGGTGCCAGGTCCTCAGGGCTGTGTCTGAGGAGAGAGCAGGGGCTGAGCAAAGCAGAGCAGGGCAATGGCAGCACATCCCTTGGGCACAGGGCCCCACTGGCCTGAGCCCAAAGGGAGCTGGGGCTGGTGTTGGTCACACTCTGCTCCTGGTGCAGAGACGCAGGGATGGCAGGGACAGCAGGGAGTCCAGGGCAGGGAGGGAATCAGAGGGCACTGGGGATGGGGATGTGTGCAGGCTGGGCAGCACCAGTGGCCCAGGGGCTCCATCTCTCCAGGATGAGGGTGATGATGGGGGCTGATGAGAAGACGAGCAAGGTGAGGACACAGCGCAGGATCCAGATCCAGAGGGGAATGGCTGGCCCTGGAAGAAAGGAGGGTCATAAAGGGGAAAGGGCACTTTTAGGAGGAAGGATATGGTGGAAAGTGCTCATGAGCAATCACTTACATCTGGGTTGCAGCCCTGTCTTGATCGAGGGGTTTCTGTCTGTCAGAGAAATCCAGAGCATGTGAATCACCGTATCTGGTTCAGGAACCACCCCAGACACTGAGCAGCCCCTTCAGCTCACATCTTGACTGGTTGGATGATGGTGGAACCACCCAGCTCATGAAAATCTCCTGACTTTTTCTAACATATGCTCTTAGAGGTAGAGAGCACAGAAGGCGTGATGGGGAGAGGAAGCAGGGAGCAGGATATTCCCGTCGACCAAAGTGAGATTCCAATTGATAAATCTCCAAAGTCCTGGTGTTGGCAGCTGGGGAGCCTTCAGCCCAAAGCTGAAGAAAGATTGGTGTGCAGGGAGGGAATCACTCACTATCAGTGAATGGCCCCGCCTGGGAGCTGGACCCGCAGGTCCTGCACAGACTGAGACTCTGTGGGGACCCCCAATCCACCCTCTATCAACTGTGGGGATCAATAAATGAATGCCCTGCTCAGCTGTGGCTCTGCATTAGATCTGGCACCACCACTCTGCCCTTTCTGTGATGCTGGGGCAGGAGAGGAGCAGGATGCTCTGCTGGGACTGGCAGGAGTGTCCCTGGTGCCCAAGGCTGTGCTGAACTGCACCCTGATGCCCAGCATCCCAACTGCCCAGGGACATGCCATGGGGCAGGGCAGGATCCCCTCCCTCAGCTGGGGTCTCAGGAGCCCTGGAGTGTTTCCTGTGTGTGCCCCAGTGCCATGACTCACCTGTGACACTCAGGTTTGTGGGAGCACTGAGGACAGAGTTCCTCACTCGGTTGCTGTTGTCCTTGTGCTGGTATCCACATGTGAATGTCCCTGCGCTCTCCCTCATCACAGTGAAGTGCATGTAGTAGCTCCCCTGCCCCTGTTGGGCTTTCAGGCTGTGCACCTGCACCCCATCCTTGCAGAAGATGATTCGGGTGAAAGGAGATTTCCAGGAAATTTGGCACTGCAATATGACCTGTTCTCCTTCCTGTGCAGCAGTGGGGGTCACATCAAAGGCAGGAGCTGGGAGGTCACCTGGAGAGATGGCACAGGGATGGCTCGGGACAGTGTTACTGGTGTCAGAGCAGGAAGGGGAAGAGTTTTCCCTCCAGGGCTTCACACATGGGGGACAAAGATGTTCTCCCTTTCCAACTCCAGTCCCACACAACTCCCCTTACAGGACCTATCCCTGTACTCACCATGCCCTGGGGAGCTGCAGATGTCCTGGGCCATCACACCGGCACCTGCACCGTGGGGCACAGAGGGGTTTGGTCAGACGGGCAGCAGCCCAGCTCAGCCCCGTGCCCCTGTCCATGTTCCCACTGCTGAGTCTTTGCTGGGCCAGCACCTTCCTACCCATGCAGCTCCATCCTGCATCTCCTTTTGCACCTGGATTTACACCTGCCTAAGCCCATTTTTGTGGGTTTGTGGTTTCAGATGGATGCCTCTGGTTCCCTAAAGCATTTCAACATCTGACAAGTCTCACACCATGTCCTCAGCCTCCTTAGAGGGATTGGGAATGGCCCCCTTTGCTCAGAGGTGCATGGGAGCTGGAGGAAGCACTGGTCCTGCTGCCCTCCCCAGAGCAGCTCTGCCCCTCAGGGCTGCACGGCTGCTCCACACACCCTTTCCCCTGGGGCCTGCCCTGGGCCCAGCACAGGCCCTGTCCTGCCCCACTCAGCAGCCCTGCAGTGCTGAGCCCCAAGGCAAAGCCATCCCCAACTCACCCAGCAGCAGCAGCAGCAGCAGCAGCAGGAGGAGGAGGAGGAGGAGGAAGGCCGGGCGAGCAGGAGACAGCCTGGCACATCCCCCCTGGGCCAGCATTGTTTGAGGCACTGCAGCCACAGCCTCTCCTTGCAGCGTCTGCTGTGGGCTGAGCTCTGCCCAGCGCTTCAAGAGCTGCCTGGCCCGGGGCTTGCAGCGTGCCTGGGACTGGTCCTGCTGCATCTTTGAGGGTGGAAGGACCTTCCCACACTGAGCAGCTGTGGCCAGTGGGGGCCCTGCCTCATCCCCGCTGTGGCCACTGCGCCTGCAGAGCCCCCGCTTTCATTTCCGCACCCTGCGAGCCCAGAGCACGAGCCGTGTGTGCCTGTCCCTCTGGGGCAGCCTCCTCCCTGCAAAGCCCTCCTGACACTTGGCCTCCACCCTGCTCTGCCCTCTCCTCACTGCTGCTCCCAGCTCTTCTGCCAGATATGAGAGAGAACCTGGATTGCATGGAGCTCCCTGAGGATGGCTGAGGAGCCAAGGGAGAGCTCCTGGGTGAGGATTAAAGAGAGCAGAGCTCCAGGTGATATTAGAGTGAGAGTCTGCTCCAGACCTTCTGAGCAGGGAGAACAAGGGGATGAGGCCTCTACTGACAGACAGGAGCAGCTTCACGTTCACAGGGCCTGGTCCTTGTGGGGAATTTCCACAGCTCCAATATCTGCTGGAGGGACAACATGGCAGGATATCTCCTTGTTCCAGGACTGGGAGAGTCAGACATGTCTGGACTGTGAAATTCACTGAGACCAAAACATCCCTGTGCATGACATTTGCAGTGCCACCTGCTCCATCCCCTCCCCACAGGAGCCACCAGGAGCTGTCAGCCTGGACCAAGGAGATGTATGCACAGTTTCTGCAGCTGTCATTCCCTTGGATTCACCCCTCCTGCCTTTTTGCACTCCATCTTTCACTTCATTAGATTGACAAACAAATAGGAAATGATGTTTTTTTCTTGTGCTCCCAACTGCTCAGATGTTGTGCTGACTTTCACTGACTGTGAACTGTGGGTCTCATATAAAACTGCTCATCAAGGGGGACCCAAATCCTTTCCTGCTCAGATTGCCTTGGACACCCCTCTATCCAAGTTCCTCTTAAAGAGGATTGCATCTATGTCCTTTGCATGCATTTTGCTGAGGCACTTTGATGTCCGAGCCAGATTTTCTAGAGGTTCCTTGTGTTGGGGATGATGTCTTATCCCATCCCATCCCATCCCATCCCATCCCATCCCATCCCATCCCATCCCATCCCATCCCATCCCATCCCATCCCATCCCATCCCATCCCATCCCATCCCATCCCATCCCATCCCATCCCATCCCATTTGTGGAGGTTTAATCTGTTTTGTTTTGTTTGTGGCCAGGGGTGGCAGCTGTCCCCACCCCCATCCTCCCTGGCTCTGGGGCTATCACGATGTTCCAGAGCCAAGCCAGCGTTTCTGGAGGGCGTTGGGGGCGGTGCAAAAGGCAGCCCCTCTCTTCCAGCATGGGCTCTTTGACGAGACACACATGGCCGGTATCTCAGGCCAGAGATCCTGCTGTTCCTGTGGGTTTTGCCTGCTTCTTTTTGGTTTTTTTTTGCTTTGGCACTGCCACTGAGCTTGCTGGCTTGGCTTCTCTCACTGCTCTGCTGTCGGGAAGCCCAGAGCCAGTGTGTGCCCCCCAGGACCCGGGAACACCCCACTTCCCGCCAGGGACCGCCCCCCTCTGCACAGCCCAGACCCAGGTTCCAGCCAGCACCGATGAGAAATCCCGGGGAGTCTCTCTCTGCCGTGTCCCAGAGCCGGGCTGCTGCTGCTGCCCAACCCCTGCCGTGCCTCTGCCGTCTGCTCCGCGTTTGTGCGACACTGCAGCTGTTCACTCTCTGCCTGCCGGGAGGTCCTGCTGTTCCAGCGTGCTTCTCCTGAGGTTCGTGCTACAGCTCCTTTTACTATCCAGAGGGGGCACAGGGATCGGCTTCCCCATGGGGTTCGTAAAGGAAGTTCCTTCTCCATCCCTTCCTGCCGGCTGTGCCCGCCATCGCCCACACGGAGAGAGGCGGCCGGACCCGCGCCACAGCGCCCCCTGCAGCCGCGGGGGAGCCATCGCACCCGCCCTGCCCGGCCGGGAGCCACCAGCGCCCCTGCTGGCCGTGAGCGGAACTGCACCGGGGGGAAAGTGCCTGTGGCCGGGACAAGGCTGTTCCTGGGACTCTGGTTCTGTTTGTTGTGGCTGCCATCGTTGTTGTTTGTTTGTCTTGAGACAGATATATTAGTACAGAACTGTTACTCCTTTTCCCATATCTTTGCCTAAAAGCCCCTTAATTTTGAAGTTATAATAATTTGGAGGGAAGGGGGATCATATTCTCCATTCCAAGGGAGGCTCCTGCCTTCCTTAGCAGACACCTGTCTTTCAAACCAAGACATTCCTTATGTCCAAAACGCTGATGTTTGCTTTAGCAGTTCTTCCCTTGAGGTGCCTCTTTACCTTGAGCACAGAACAGAGGTTGCTTTTTCTCTGCACCACAAATGCAAGGGCCCTTCCCCACACCCGAAGTCAAACCCATTTTGGCCAAGCTCAACACAGACACAAGTGACAGTGCTGGTAATACAGGCACTCTGGAGCCATCTCCTTAGAACATTATTTGGATTTTTACTTTTTCCATAGCTCTGAACTGCCCTTATGTCTCTGCTGCTCAATGTGTGGGAGATCTGGAGATACTCAGTAAGGACTTGAGAGAGCTCTTGGACTGTTCCAGCTGTGCCACTTTGGGGGACGTGCAGCCATGAGGTCAAACCAGGGCACCACTTTGGGGGAGGCTGGAGAGAGCTGCTGGACCCCTGTGGCCACTCAGGCCAGCACTGACCATCCTGCTCTGATCTCCCCCTCTGACAGCAAAGTGTCCTCAGGGAGGAGGTTCTGGGGCTGTGCACATTCACCACAGCTGTATGGGCTTGTCTCACTGACAGAGCTGGGCTTTGCAGGGCTGGTTTTCTCCTCATGGGTGCAGTTCTGCCAACTGTGAGAGCAGAGGAGGCTCTCTCAGGGCAGGGACTGACCATCAGGGCACTGCTAAAGGTCTGTGACCAGAGTCCAGCCCTTCATTTCTCTGTTCCAAGGGAAAAGCCATTCTGTGTGAACTGGGAAGGACCAGAGTCTTTCCTCCCTCCCAGTTCACAGCTGATATTGGGAACATCATGAGAGAGGAAACAACAACCAGAACAAATTAAATCTGAGAAAAGTGTGTTTTAACCTAGAAGTGCAGAAGTGAAGATGTGTTAACCCCAAGCCTGTTGTTTTCATTTGTCCTGAGCTCATGGTAAGGACAGTGGGTGCTGGACTCAGCTGCTCACACACAAACCTCTGGTGACAGCAGAGCTGCCCCGGGCTGTCCATCCATGGAGCCCCAGAATGGCACAGCTCTGCTCCACAGGAGAGCTGCCTCACCCACGGGTTTGTGCTCAGGGCACTTTGAGATGCTTTTCAGGTTGGTGAGCCAGGATGTTTCTATTTTAAGGGTCTCCATTGCCCCACAGGAATTTTGGAACAGAAACTTGAAGCCAGGGGAGTCACTCAGGGCAGATTTAGAGAACCACATGAAAAGTTTGGAAACTTGATTGTTGAGGTAGGCAGCTGCATTGGATGTACCTGATCCTGGGCAAGCACCTGCAATCAGCCCGACTGGAGCAGTGGGGTTGGAGCAGAGGAATTCCAGAGGTACCTGCAAGCTCAGCCAGGGTGTGCAACAGTCCCCAGGGCAGGAATTGCCTTGGGGGAGAGGAGCTGTGCAGGAGGAGCCCCTTGCAGAGGTTTCCTCTCTGCTTTGCTGTGTTTGTGCAGCCTGTGAGTGTGGGGAGGAAAACCACAGCAGCGGGGCTGTGCTGTGCCCTGCAGCTTGAGAGCAGAGCTTCCAGCCAGGGAACGAGCTGCCTTGGCTCTGGTGTTGCTGTGAGAAAAAAAGACCTGAGTCACTGTGAAATTTTAAATATTACCAAACGTTCAATTACTACAATAAATTCCATTAATAGTGACCTCTAACAATTGCTATCTCTTCATTTTTCTGCTATTAATTTTCTGTTTTCCACGTTTTTAATTGTGAGTGTTTATTTCATTTACGCCATCATTCCAAGTCTGTACAGTGAATGAAAAGAATTCTAAAGAATTCAAAAAGATTTCTAAAGAATTATGAGATGAAAAGTATGAAGATTCAATTATAGAAAGAATAGAAAATTTTATTAAAACAAAGAAGGATGAGATAATGCAGGAGAAACTGCTGAGAGCTTCTCATCTCCACAGCTTTTTCCAAAATCTTATGGCAGACAGAGACACAACAGCAGAAAGGCAGAACACTCTCTGTAGGTCTCCACACACCTGCACTCCCAAAGCTCTGCCATGGCACAACAAGTCCTTGCATCATTGCTATGGGTGGGTCCTCCTCTGCCCACCCCTCTCACAGCTCCATCCTGCCCCAGTTATCAGCTCCTGTTCTGCCTATCCCACCCCACAGAAATCTCCCTCTCCACTCAGGTGTGCCTGGAACTCCAGCTGCTCTCCCCGCTCAGTTCTCAGGTGGTGTCAGCACAGAGGCACAGGTGGGCTCAGGTCCCTGGGACAGGGGTCCCCAAGCCATGCAGCTCCAGCAGGGATGAACCTGGCTCAGCTTGGCTCTCCTGCTCATCCTCATGCTGACTTTGTTGGGAATCAGAGGAGAACAGTGGAAGGTGCTGCTGGGAGTTCCTGAAGCAGTGGGCAGGAGCCTGGGTGCCACTGTTGTACTAGGGATGGTGAGAGAAACAACATAGACTTCAGTCCAGGAAAGGGATGGGATTATTTATTAATTTCCAAACTTGTTTATACAATCTGGTTCATTTGAAAGGCATAAGGTTATTGGTCCTTTGACCATCCACCTCTTAGAATGATTGGTTAAACCCTACAACACCCATTTCAAAATATTTCTCCAATCAGTAACATAACAAGCTGCATAACAATCTTGCAGGTGCAAGATAAAAGATTTGTTTACAAAACCTCTCACTGTTCCCAGCCAGCATGCATGTGAAAGTAAAACTTTTCCTGCTTCAAGCCCCATGTTCAGCTGCTGCAGAAAACTGTGTGTCTCCTGTAAGCCTTGTGTCCAGCTGATCACACCTGGGCATGCGATCTCCTCGACACCCACACCACACCCAAGTGCCACCAGAAACCTCCATGCACAGCACTGGATCTTTCAGGGTAGGATTCCCATGGCTTCCTGTGCTGCAGCCAGGAATTTCACTGCCATTCAGCCAGAGACACAGGACATGGCAAAGCTCCCTGCATGGGGCCAGAGCCCCTGAATCCAGAGCCCTGTGCAGCTCAGGCAGATACAATTGTAGCGGGTTCGGTTTGGCTGAAACACCAGTTTAGTGTTGTGGTTTGGTTCAAAATACTCATTACTCTTTATCTTCTGTGAGATAAGAATTAGGAGAAATGCAAAGCAGGCACCAAACTTGAAAGAATATAAAGTTTATTAACAGACCTAAAAGAGGGAAAAAAAATTATACCACACCTTCAGAACTCTTCTCCTCCTCCCACCTTCCTCCCTTCTCCCTCCTGACAACGTAAAAAGCCAACCCTTACGATGTTCAGTCTGTTTATCACTTCCATAATAACCTTTTTCAGTCCATTTAGAAAGAGAAGTCTCTTCTTGCTCGTGCTATGAAAACAGTATCACAACGAGACAGCTGCCCACTTCCAAATATTGTTCAGTCCATTTAGGAAGAGGAGTCTCTCTGCTCACATGTGAGTCCCTTCCCCCGACTTGCAGCTTTTCCCACAACTGCTTTCAAGGGTCCACTCTTGAAGATTTTTGGGGTATAATTTTAAGGTTGAGCCATTCAGAAACAAAAACAGAGGCCCTTCTCCTTCCCTGGGAGGAAAGGTTCTTCCTCATCTTCATCGTTAGGACTATCTCTGGGAGCATCTTTAGGAACTGAGGTTTTCTCCTTTCCCATTTGGAGCAAAAGTCCTCATCTGGTCCATCTGTCCCTGTCCAAACTTCTCATGAAATTACAGCTGTGTCAGCATCTGCCTATCTCAGCACAGGTGCTTTTGCTTACAAGTTGAACACTCCACCCCCCATATCTTCATGAAATTACAAGGGGATACTCTGATATATCATAGCTTCACAACAGACTTTCAGCTTTAAGCATCTACTCTTTTTCTTCCCTCAGGTTTTCAGCTCTTCACAGCAATAAAAGTGTTAATCTCACCTCGACCTTGCAGCTGGAATGAAGCTTATCCCAGTAGAAAGCGGGGAGCTGAGCTGGTCGGGCAGCCCACAGCAGGGCTTTGGGGGCGTTCCATGGGTGGAACTGGGCCCATCAGCTCCAGGATGGCCGTGGCACGGGGCCCGCAGCCACCTGTCGCAGCATGAGAAACAACAGAGAGATTTGGGGGGGTTGTCTATTCTTAAGTGTGGATCACAGAGGCGGTCACAATTTTAATTTGCTTTAAAGAATTGTCCATATTCAAACTGGCCATCTGATGGGTTCTGTCAGGTCATGGGGAAAGCTGTAAGCAGTCCTTTGCGAGAACATCACCTCCAAGACTATGCTTGCTCACCTATGACAACAATGCACACCCTGGCAGTGTCCTGGGCCTCTCCAGACTGGCATTTGGAGCCTGAGCAAGGTCTCACAGCAGGTGGGAAGGGGCAGAAGGTTTCTGCAGGGTCTTCACCCAGCCTGGCTGAAGGTCATGTCCCAGCACTTACTGCAGGTGTGGGAAAGAACAAAGCCCCAGCAAGGGCCCCTGACCAACAGCCACAGCTGCTTTCAGAGAAACCCCCATGCCTTGCTGGGCTGCTGCTGGGGGGAAAACAGGTGTCTGAGTCTCTGTGTTCAAATGAGCAGAGCAGGGAAGATCTGAAGCCCTGGAGGCTCTGCTCTGGTCAAGGAGGTTACAAGGAATTGTGTTTAGGTGTTATCCAAAGGCTATTTTGAACTATGTGGGGCTGGAGGGTGAGAACCAGGACCTGGCACTGGAATCTCCTGCTTGCTCAGTGCTCCTTGCCACTGCTCTTTCTGGGACAAGCAGGCATGCTGGGTGAGCTGCCTGTCCAAGGGACAGCCTGGAAAGTCACTTTATTTTCAGAAATGGTGCATCAGCCAAATTAGAGAACGCCAAAATATCTCCACCCAAAATGCATCCAAGCAAGTGCCCTGTCCTTGAACTGTCACCAGCTCTGGTGTCAATCTCACCTCAAAACCTGCCTGTGCCCTCTGGATATTCTCTGAGATTCCTCTCCTCACCTCCAGCTCCTGCATCCTTCTACGTGTTCCCATTGAAGACACAACAAGTTGCAGGAGGTCTTCAGCCCTGGTCAGACTGGCCACTGACATCACAAGAGGACAAAGTAGAATGGGAGAGACCCCAGAGACAGTGGGATCTCATCTCAGACCATTCCAAGGAGAGCCCTTCTGGACTCCTGGGAGTGCTGCTGGGGATCCTCTGATCTGCTTGTCTCTCCAGGGCACTCTTGGTCCATGCCTAGGAGCTCAATCTTCACACCTTTTCTTTCCCTTGCGTTGGCTCCCAGTGTTCTCCTCACAGTTTGTTTGAGTTATTCCCCTTTCAGCCCTTTTCTGCCCCAGAACAGCTCTGATGGTGCAGTTCAGGCATTGTCTAAAAGGAGAAGAATAAAGGATCCCCGGTTTTCTGTGGGTTCAACCCTACAGCAACCATCGACCTTTGGGAAGCAGGGCTTGGTCTGGCAGTTCTGGCTTCAGCTTCCTCAGCAGCACAAAGTGCAAGAGCAGCAGGGACAGCCCCATCCCACCTTGTCCTCCCACAGCAGGTGTAGCTGAAGAGTGTAAAGCCCTGTCTGCTCTGCTTTGGCCTTTTTGGCAGATTTCTGTCCCAAGAAAGCCCTTCTTTAACTGGCATGTTCCAGAAAGCCAAACCACAGAAGTGGGGAAGGGCCCCAGCCAGACATGTGCAAGTGTCAGCACTTCCCTCAAGGAAATATCCGTGTTTCCAGCTCCTGGACTTTTGGCTTTAGGCCAAAAGCATGCCCTGATCTTGATGTTTTATCAGTGCTCCTCATTTTTGTGCCATCTTCCAGATTTTGGTCACTCTGGTACATAAGGTGGGAGCAGAAGGGATTAGTAAAATGTAGCTAAGGCACAAACTTGGGCTGTGCTGGCTCTCCAAAGTGTTTTCACTGGAAACTCTGTGGTCTCTGATCCTATAGGATTGAGGGCTGGTTAACAACCAAGAGGAGAGCAATATTCCTAGGTTGGGGCTTTCATCCACATAGCCTGAAAATCCATTTAAGCTTCAGGAGCTCCATTTAGATTCCAGAAGCTCCATTTAAGCTCAAGCTTGGGCCTTGAGTCTCTGTCTGAGTTGTGTGAGAGGTGTTTTTGTCTCAAGCTCCATTGCAGCCATGGCCATGCCTGGCCATGGATCCAGTGACCCCCACCCATGGACTGTCTCTGTGAAAAACACCTGGGGAAGCTCAAGGTCCCTCCTCTGTCCTGGAGGACTTCATCCACATCAACACCTTTTGAAAGAACAGCAGCAGCCTCCACATTGCAGGCACACAATGAAGGGGCAGAGCTCTGCTGGGATGGAAAACCCACCCTGGGATTGTTTCCAGTTCTGAACCCAGAGGCCAGGAGTGCCTGCAGCTTGGAATGCTCATTCCCTGTGTCCCCTCTTTGGAGCTGTGCTCAGACTGGCTGTTTTCCTTCCAGAACGCTGCTGCTCTACCTCCCAGACAGCGAATCCACCTGAGGAGAAATGGAGCATCTGAATGTATCGCTCACCCTGCGAGGGTGATACAGACACAGACACCTGACTTGGGCTCACAAAGTTTTATTGCCATGAGGCCCTTGTTGAGTCCTTGCTCACGGGAACAGGGCAAACCAGCACAATGTTCAGAAAGGACCAGCTCACATTTCTGCTGCCATTTAAGCCTGATTATTGTTCCTCCTTCTTTACTTCTTTCTTTCCTGTTTTTCACAAAGGAAACATCTGAATACTCGAGATTTTTCTATATACTAGAACAACAATTTCTGGATATAGCTGTAGCAAAATTGGGCCTGAAAATTAGCCACTGGGGTGAAGAAAGAGAGGTAAAAGAGCAAGAAAATGAGGGCCAGGAAATCGGAAGAGGGATGATAAAGTGACAGGTACTAGCTGATGTTACCTGCTGCCTTGTTGGCTGGGGCTGAAGCAGGAGGATTGTTGAAGATTAGGGTTTTTCTTCTTTTTTCTGTCTCTCAGGGAATTTTTCTCCCATTGGTTGCCTCAGAGATGATGAACAGACACAAGAGACAAAAAATCCCCTGGCTGTGGCTGGGCTTCTTCAAATTCCATTGAAATGGTTCTTGAGGGGAGGGGGGAAGCGGTGCAGTGGCAGCAGTCTCTTAGCTATGGAGGAGGAGTCTTGTCCAGCTCAGAGGGCTGGAGTTGTGGTTTTGGTGTGGGACTGCTGCTGCAGAGAGAATTCCCTGCTTCTGCAGAGTTTTTCCTTCACTGCTTCTCCATACTGTGGGTGAGCCTGTGCTGGTGGTTGTTCAACCGGGACCTTTCAACACCCGACCTCACTGGGAGGGACCTTCACCATCTGCTTGGGTGCCTCAGGGGAAACCCGGGAACCCGATCTCCTCCTTGTTATAAGTGTTTTGGTCTTTAATAACAGTTAAATAAGTGTCATAGGTTAGCAAGCTGAGTCTCGGAAGTGAGGTTCTCCTTACAGCTTCCTCTATGACCTGACAGGACCTATCAGATGGCCAGTTTGAATATGGACAATTCTTTGAGCCACTTAAAGTTGTGACTGCCTCTGTGATACACACTTAAGAATAGACAAATTTGCCCCCCCAGGCTCTCTCTCATTTCTGGTGCTGGGAGAGGTGGCTGCGGTGCCCATGCGGGGGCCAGTGGGCCCGGCCCCTGCTCGGGCCAGGCCGGGCCGGGCCACGGCTCCAGGATGACCCCCCCCAGGGCTGTGGGACCCCACCCCCCGGGACCCTACCCCCCCTCCCCCCCCCCACTGCGGCCAAGATTTCAGCTTCGTGACCAACAGCGATAAGACGCATTCCAGCTGCAAGGCTGAGGTGAGATTAACCCGTCTATTGCTCTGAAGAGCTGAAAACCTGAGGGAAGAAAAAGAGTAGATGCTTAAAGCTGAAAGTCTATTGTGAAGCTATGATATATCAGAGTATCCCATTGTAATTTCATGAAGATATGGGGGGTGGAGTGTTCAACTCGTAAGCAGATGCACCTGCACTGAGATATGCACATGCTGACGCAGCTGTAATTTCATGAGAAGCTTGGACAGGGAGAGATGGAAGCGTTGAGGACTTTTGCTCCAAATGGGAAAGGAGAAAACCTCAGTTCCTAAAGATGCTCCCAGAGATAGTCCTAACGATGAAGATGAGGAAGAACCTTTCCTCCCAGGGAAGGAGAAGGGCCTCTGTTTTTGTTTCTGAATGGCTCAACCTTAAAATTGTACCCCAAAAATCTTCAAGAGTGGACCCTTGAAAGCAGTTGCAGGAAAAGCTGCAGGTCGGGGGGAAGGGATTCACATCACGAGCAGAGAGACCTCTTCCTAAATGGACTGAGCAATATTTGGAAATGGGTGGCTGTCTCGTTGTGATACTGTTTTCATAGCACGAGCAAGAAGAGACTTCTCTTTCTAAATGGACTGAAAAAGGTTATTATGGAAGTGATAAACAGACTGAACATCTTAAGGGTTGTCTTTTTACATTGTCAGTGGGAGAAGGGAGGAAGGTGGGAGGAGGAGAAGAGTTCTGAAGGTGTGGTATAATTTTTTTTCCCTCTTTTAGGTCTGTTAATAAACTTTATATTCTTTCATGTCGGGGTCCCTCCCCCGCCATGTAGCCCTGGGAGCCCTGAGGGAGGCACGGGGTTTCCCTGCCCCTGGTCAGCCTCGTTCCCCATTGGTTGGTTTGTGTTTCCTGCGCGGGCAAAGGACCTCAGGTCCCGTGACTGTAGCGGTTCCTCGGCAGAGCCCAGCCATGCGGCTGGGGAAATAAACATCTCTGAAACATCTATCAAGAATCCGTCTATATATATATTTCTTTTCCACGGGACTCCTGGTTTGATATAAGCGTTACAGTATCCCCACTGTAACATAATGGTAGAGAATTGTGAGCAGAACGATCCCTGATCCCTAAGCGACTGATTTGTGTGAGTAAACCCTAGAAACCTTGGATTCCTCTTCTTGGTTTTGTTTTGCTATTCCATATCTAAACTATGGAGGAACCGTGGGAAGACTCTTGGCTCTCAGAGCTGCATATGGACATTTATCTTAAACTTAAAATGATTCTTGAACATCTCTCTGTAATGTTTAGCTTGATCCAAGCTCAGAAAGAACTGAAACACTTCCTGGCATGGTTGTTTAAGAACTTTTTCTATGTTTCTTGGGATTTAATTCTTACCAAGGGCTTTTGGAAGACTGTTTGGACCCAGTTAATATTTGAGTCAAAATATATGCCGATGGAAGAATATTTTCGTGAATATTATTTAATAACCGAGACTGTTGAGCAATGTCAGCTGTGTCCTGGCGAAGGGAAGCCTGCCTCAGGGACCGTGCGGCCTCGGCCACGTGCACCGAGCGCTCTGCGAGCAGCAGCGAGACAATTCCCGCGCGTGGGCGGAGCCACGCGAGCCGCAGTGTCGGTGGCAGAGTGAGGCGCAGTGGGAGCGGCGGGACCTGGCAGTGCCCGCCCGGCCCCGCGCAGCGCGTGGTGGAGCGAGCCCCGTGAGAGCCTGAACGAGAGGGGCGGCTGGCAGCGGTGGAGCGGAGCTCTGCCCAGCCGAAACGCGCGCTGGAGCAGAGTGCGGGGGGGTCATCGCTCAGGGACCCGGCCGAGATGCAGCGCCTGGCAGTGGCAACGCAGCTGCGACTAGAGGAGGTGACGCACGGTGAACGGAGCGGCGCGGCCGGGCCCGGCCCGCGCGGCCCCAAACGCGACCCTGGGAAAAGCGCGCCGGAACCAGCAGTCCCCACAATTCCAACACGGGAGGGACCGAAAGGGAGAGCAAAGACACAGCGAGACAGAAAACAGCAGCCACTCGGAAAAAGGAAAAGACCATAGTAGCTAAGATCTTAGGGATAGTGAAATGGTATAATGTTAAACAAAATTATGGTTTTATAACAAGATGTGATAACCAGCAAGACATATTCGTGCATAGAACTGCTATTAAAAAGAATAACCCTGAAAAATGCATCCCAAGCTTGGGAGATGGAGAGGTGGTGGAATTCAAAATCATACAAGGTAGAAAAGGGTTACAAGCATCGCAGGTCACTGGGCCTGATGGTGTTCCTGTGAAAGGCAATATATATGCAAGAAATCGTAGTCATGTTAGACAATATCTCCATTGTAAACCCCCCCTACAGTCTCCCTTTCCTAATCCCACCTTTCCCTTTTATCCTATGTCCTATTATCCCCAGTGTATTCCCAATCCGTTTTTTCATCCATGGTTTTCCTCACAAAACCATGCCTTTGCCAATTGTTTCCCCAAAAATCCCTTTCCAATGCCGAGTGGGGGATGAAAAAGGGGGAGGGAAGAAATTAAACCCTCTCCTGCCTCAGTTTCCCCACAAAGCATGCTCAGAGAGTTCTGTCTCCCTTCTGTCAGCCCTAAGATGTTCCACAGAATCTGTTTGGACATTTAAAGACTCAGGAGGGTGGCTTGTTTTGTTTTGAAACTGTTCTTGTTATGTTAATCCAGTTGTCTTCATTCTCCTTTTATTAAAATAAAACGGGGGAAATGTCGGGGTCCCTCCCCCGCCATGTAGCCCTGGGAGCCCTGAGGGGAGGCATGGGGTTTCCCTGCCCCTGGTCAGCCTTGTTCCCTATTGGTTGGTTTGTGTTTCCTGCGTGGGCAAAGGACCTTCGGGTCCCGTGACTGTAGCGGTTCCTCGGCAGAGCCCGGCCATGCGGCTGGAGAAATAAACATCTCTGAAACATCTATCAAGAATCCGTCCATATATATTTCTTTTCCACGGGACTCCTGGTTTGATATAGGCATTACAGTATCCCCACTGTAACACTTTCAAGTTTGGTGCCTGCTTTGCATTTCTCCTATCGGAAGCCGCGGAGGGACGGGGAGCTCGGATCCCCGGCGGGGGGAGAAAAATAGACACCAGCCAATATGGTTGACAAATACACTCCCATTTATTAGCAGTCTAAAGGCACTTATATAGTATACCAGCTTGTTAGCTCCTAAGTGGCTTAACGCTTATCAGGACATATTTCTATTTCTACACAATCGGACTACATTGGCAGTTTTCCACAGTCTTGTTATGTTCAAAAGAATTTTGTCCTTGCCTCCTTATACTCCTAGATATCACACCTGCAAGTACGTTACTCCCTGAAATTTCTCAGGCTGAAACTGTTCTGCTTACAGAGACTTTCCCACGGAAAGTGTCTCATACACACAGGCCCAAAAACCTCCAGCTCAAGAGCTTGCACAGCTCCTTTATTGATCCCAATAACTCCATTCTCCAACATTCTCCTAATTCTTATCTCACAGAAGATAAACAGTAATGAGTATTTTGAACCAAACCACAACACTAAATTGGTGTTTCTGCCCGGTTACTGTTGCCTCTCGGAGGTGTAGCGACCTGGTTCAGGAACGGCACGACGACCACCTCAGGTCGTTCGGACCATCAGCTCACAGACACCAATGTGGTGGACGGCAAAATGGCGTTTATTCGTGGATTACATAGGGTTAAATAACCTGGGTTTGCCACGTCACTTCCTTCTGCTCACCTATCACCTGTAGAGGGGAGGGGTTTTACCTGTCCCGTACAACGCGATATCTTCCGAACGCCTGTCCCTAGTCACCTACATTTCCCCCCCCTCTATCCTGAGTTACCCGCATTTCCCCCCCCACCATGATTTATTAAGAAACATACAAAGTATAAATGCTATAAAATTTCAAGAACTAGTAAAACCTACATAACAAGTTACAAAAAGTGGTATAACATTCACAAAATAGATGTGTTCTAGAGCAATTGTTGGCGGTCAACAAATAGAATGTTAACCTTTTCTAACCGGCTTTTAACAAATGACACCAATTTGTTTAGTATGCAAGGCCCAAAAATCAACGTTAGGAGTAACATAGTGAGGGGGCCTATTAGAGTGGAAACAAGGGTGGTCAGCCATGGAGACTGGTTAAACCATGACTCGAACCATCCTTGTTGGGCTTCTCTTTCTCTTTTTCTCTGGGCTAGCCTTTCCCTTAGTTCAGTCATTGAGTCCCGTACGACTCCGGTGTGGTCTGCATAAAAGCAGCATTCTTCTTTCAAGGCGGCACACAGGCCTCCTTGTTGCATGAGCAGGAGGTCCAGTCCTCGCCTGTTCTGCAGGACGACTTCTGAGAGAGAGGAGACAGATTTCTCTAGAAAGGAGATGGATTTTTCGATTCTTTGTAAGTCCTCATCAATAGTCATCTGCAGCTGAGAAAGTCCCTGGTGTTGGGTCACGAGGGCTGAAACACCTGTGGCCGCGCCGGTGGCTCCAAGGCCGAGCAGCATTGCGATGGTTATGCCTGTTATTATTTCTCTCTTGTGGAGCCGGCTAGGTTCTTCAAGAAGGTGGTACATTTCTTCTTCTTGGTGATACAGGACTCTAGGAACAATTAAAACTTGGACACAAAAGTCAGCAGAGTTATCGAACTTATCAAGAAGCACACAGGGGCTTATTCCGGATCGCTGGCAAACAAACATCCCTGATGCGAATGGGACCACCCACTTATTGATCGTTTTGTTAAGTTTGACAAATTCAGTACAGACATTGCCTATTCGTTTTGCTAAGGCCGCATTGCCAAAGCACTCGCCTCGGCCTGTGATCTGACTCAGAGTAACTCCCCACACTATCGGCGGGTGGCTGCCCACTTTCATGGCCAAAGCCACCCAGGGATCTCGCTCCCAGGGGGTTGTTCCTGCTGTGCCTGGAGCGCAGACAGGTTTAACTGAGCCATCGGTTGAGCTGTGGAATTGGTCATTTCCCGGGGGGGCAGTGGGTGCGGGAGCTCCACGGCCCATTGGGGATTGACATAGCTGGGCCGCTTCATGTCCCGAGTGGGAGGGAGCTGTGTGCGGCCCGGATGCCCCCTCCCCCTCCCGTTTCCCTGGAGCTTGGATCTGCACTCTCTGGCAAAATGCCCCTTTTACCCACATGCCCAGCATGGTCCTCTAGGTCGCGTCTGGTATGGGGGAACTGCTGTTGATGGAGGCTCCAATTGGGGGCAATTTGTTACAGCGTGGCCTGCCTGGCCACACTTAAAGCATGCCATTACACTCGTTATCGCAGTGCGGACAGCTGCCTGGATTGGGGCCAGATGATCTTCTTTTGCGACATGCTTAATCATATCTGCAATACTGGACCCGGCTGGTAATGACCGTAAAATGTCCTTAGTGGTAGAGTTGCATTGTTGGCGCAAGCATTCTGCCACCACAGGGCCCTTCGCTTCTGAGGGCAAGTTAGAGGAATCAACCGCTGCCTGGAGGCGGTCCACAAACTGTGTGAAACTTTCACTCTCGCTCTGCTTTATTGTGGACCATGGCGATGGTCTAGCAATAACTCTGGAAGCAGAGCGGATAGCTTCTCTAGCGGCGCGGGTAGTTACCATGACTTCGTGGGCCCGTAGGCCCTCGGCCTGCGCCTGAGGGGTGATCATGGTTGGGTCCGTGCCCATTAGCCGCTGTAGGCTGGACCCGTGGAGGGGGTGGTCTGCCCCAGTTACTAGGGCTAGTTGCTTTGCGCAATTGTCCTCCCATTCTTGTTTGAAAACAATCATCCCTGCCCCATCAAAAATTAATCTGCAGGTTTGTTTAATGTCAAATGGGAGCAGGTCATCCCCTCCAAAAACGCTGTCAATGAGGGTGGAAACCATAGCCGAATTGATCCCTTTGTCTGCAATTGCTTTAACAATTGCTTGTATATCTTTAGGATTTATCAGTGAGTAAATCCTCTGGTTTCCGGCTTGCCCTCCTACTCGGACCGGGAAAGCTAGCGAGGCTGAAGGGGCCCATTCAGCACAGGCTGTTTTTATCTTTCTCCAGTCTGTAAGCGGAGTACGTTCTTTTTCAAATTTCCCCTTGGCCCGGGTAGGAGCGCGGTAGTTATAGCTTTTATCTGTTCTGAAATCATCTTTGTCAGAGTCGGAGTCGGTTACGGACCGTTCGTCAAGCCACTCGCTCCAGCTATAGTCCGACTCGGAGCCGGAAGTCGACTGACTGGATACTTCCGGGCTCCGGAGCTTTTTCCCCGGGCTTCTACCCCGCCCCCTTCTCTTAGGATTGGGCCGCTCCTTCCCCCTGGGCTCGCCCCGCCTCCTGCTGAGGGAGGCTCTTGCTATATAAGGGCATGTTTCCGGGCGAGCGCTCTGGTTGGCCTTGGTTCCTCCTCCGGGATTCCCTCCCCTTTTCCGTTCACGCGCGTCTGCGGCATCCAGCGGACCTCCCCCGCTCCCGCCGGCCGCGTGTGTGCCCCCCGGCGAACCTCCGCCGCTCCCGCCGGCCGCATGTGCGCACCCCGGCGGACCTCCGCCGCTCCCGCCGGCCACGTGCGCGCACCCCGGCGGACCTCCGCCGCTCCCGCCGGCCACGTGCGCGCACCCCGGCGGACCTCCGCCGCTCCCGCCGGCCACGTGCGCGCACCCCGGCGGACCACCGCCGCTCCCGCCGGCCACGTGCGCGCACCCCGGCGGACCACCGCCGCTCCCGCCGGCCACGTGCGTGCACCCCGGCGGACCTCCGCCGCTCCCGCCGGCCACAAGTGCGCACCCCGGCGGACCACCGCCGCTCCCGCCGGCCGCGTGTGTGCACCCCGGCGGACCACCGCCGCTCCCGCCGGCCACGTGCGCGCACCCCGGCGGACCACCGCCGCTCCCGCCGGCCACGTGCGCACACCCCGGCGGACCACCGCCGCTCCCGCCGGCCACGTGTGCACCCCCCCCCGTCCCCTCCGGGGTCGGCGCCATTCTGCGGGGCATAGGGCGGGGGTCTCGCCCACGCCGTTTCGGACTCCGCTTTAATGGCAGCCTCCCTGGCTTCCTCCACCAGCCCTCCCCAGAATGACTGCACCCGCTCCTTTCCCTCTGCAGGTAGGGTTGGGCTGGGGGGCCGTGGAGAGGGTGCTTGCTCCTGCGAGTCTGTGCGCTCGGCAGGGCAGCTTTCATCCGTAGTTTGCGTGGCCGCACCAACTCCCAACCGCGGTGTGGCCAGCAAACAGTTCCGTGCGGCTTTCCAGGTCTCCTGCTCTTGCAGGGCCTTACGCAAAGCCTGCACGACTTTTCCCCATAATTTAAGGTATTTCCCCGAACCCGAGGACATTGTTTCATCGGCTAGAGCCTTAGTACATCTGTCCCATACTTCTGGGTGGAGGATATCCACCGGTCGGTCTATGACCCCAATTTCCAATAGCCTCGCAACAGCGAGTGTAAAATCTTTCGGTTTGCAATCAATACCCCATTGCTTATGAATCTGAGATACGACCTTTGCGAGAGCTTCCATCCTCCTCGCTGGTCCGGGAGCGTCCTCCCCGCCGGGCTGGTCCTGCCGCACCGGCCGCCGTTCACCCGTCCAGGCGAATTCCCGATCCCGATTCCGATTCCGGTTCCCGGGTTTCGGCACCACTTGTTGCCTCTCGGAGGCGTAACGACCTGGTTCAGGAACGGCACGACGACCACCTCAGGTCGTTCGGACCATCAGCTCACAGACACCAATGTGGTGGACGGCAAAATGGCGTTTATTCGTGGATTACATAGGGTTAAATAACCTGGGTTTGCCACGTCACTTCCTTCTGCTCACCTATCACCTGTAGAGGGGAGGGGTTTTACCTGTCCCGTACAACGCGATATCTTCCGAACGCCTGTCCCTAGTCACCTACATTTCCCCCCCCTCTATCCTGAGTTACCCGCAGGTTACAAACCCAACCCTCTACAACAAGTTAGTAAGTAATGTAATAAAGATAAGAAATTAGAGTGTTAAGCTGGTTTGTCAGGTCAAGTTAAGAAGGGTTCTGTGGCCTAGTGATTGGTGTTGGGAGAGGGTGCTTTGGGTTTGATTTTTCTTTTAGCTCGGTTTGTTTAGGGAGCTGGGAACTCCCAAAGGTACGATGACACTGCTTCCTCAAATGCATGACATCATCCTACACATCATCAAGAAAGGTGTGGATTGGACAAAAAGAACAGCCAATGGAATCATCCCCTGGACAAATGATTGGTCAGAAATGAACCACGGAATGAGCCAATCATAATGAACATGCAAATGAAGGATTGAAAGTGAACTGACCAGTCGTGAACCGAAACAAAGACTGTATAAACTGTTCTGGTGCCCAGCACCCGGTGCTCCTGAGGTGACCCATTTACCAAAGGAGCACCCAGCGTTGTGCCTGCGCTGTTTTTTTTCTCTGCCTGGCCGTTTATGGCATTTAGGCTATTCCCTATACCCGTCCCCAGTTACTGTTGAATAAATAATTAGTAATAATTTAATTGGCAATGTCAAGAGAGTGTTTTTGACACTCCCTCTCTCTGGAGGGAGCACCTCCTGGCTGCTTCTGGGAGCCTGGCTGCTGCTGCCTTCACCAGGACATCCCACTAACACCTGAGAGCTAGGGGAAAACCCAAAACAAACCCCCCTCCACCTTCTCTTTCCTCCCGTTGCTGCCCAGCCCTCGCTGGTTTTTGCCCTTGCTTCTGGGGTTTTTGCTACACTTTAACCTAACACCCTGTGTCCGCCCGGACTCCCTGGTGCTCCTGCCACCACTTCAGGGCTTTTGCTACACTTTGTTTGCCACCCTGGGTGTGCTCACCTCTGCTGTTCTAGCCTGCCACTCCGAGGTTCCTGCTACAGTCCAGCTCACTGCCTGGAATGGTGCTGAGACCGGCTGCTGCCCGTGAGTTTCGCAAGCAGAGCCATTTCCTCTCTCTCTGCCGCCCGAGCCGCCATTGCCGCGTGAGGGAGAGGAGGCTGAACTTGCACCACAGCGCCCCCTGCAGCCACGGGGGAATCATCGCACCCACCCTGCCTGGCCGGGAGCCACCAGCGCCCCTGCTGGCTGTGACCAGAACTGCACCAGAGGGGAAAATGCCTGTGGCTGGGACAAGGCTGTTACTGGGACTCTGGTTCTGTTTATTGTGGCTGCCACTGTTGTTGTTTGTTTGTCTTGAGATATATATAGATGTTTGTAAAGAACTGTTATTCCTCTTCCATATCTTTGCCTGAAAGCACCATAATTTTGAATTTATAATAATTTGGAGGGAAGGGGGGTTGTATTTGCCGTCCCAGGAAGGTTCCTGCCTTCCTTGGCAGATGCCTGTCTTTTAAACCAAGACAAATGTAAATAAAAATGAAAAGCAGTTACCTCTTGCCATTGCATTAATGCCCTAATTGGTGTCATGCCATAAAGTTTGCCAAGATGATGAGAGCTGAAACCAAGTCTCAGCTGTATTTCTACACACTTATGTCCCAAATTTCAGTAGTACAAAATTAAACAAATTAGGGAAAGAGTCGAGAGGATGCTCAAATCTGGAAATTACATTTTTCAATGAAATGGAAAACTCATTGGGGAGGGTTGAGAAATGCCTGAAGAACAAGAACACCCTGGGATGCTGATAGAGATTGACGTGGTTAAGAAACAATGCAAAGCGGAGTTTGCTCATCCGGCTTGAGCAGTGTCATAGACAGGTCAGTAATGTCTGTTCTAATTCATAAGTGGTGGTTAAAAATCTCAATAAAGAGGACTAATCATAAATATTCCTGACCTCTGAACTCAGAATAATAGTAAGAAGCTATTTTGCTTTGAGATAAAGGAGGTGAAATACAGCAAGAAATGAGGACGTAATCCAAACCCACCATGTAAGATCAGTTATCAGATCTAGACCTCTGCTCTCTTTAGCCCTAATTCATGAGGTCTCCCTTGACTCCTCACCAATCCCCAGGGAAGCTCCATGGACTCCAGCTGCTCTCTCACATAACAGGAAACTGCCCCTCCTCATCTTCCCAGCCTGGCCTTCTTAAAATCCATGTGGCTCCATTGCACAGCTCCAGTAACAGGAGCCATTGAATTATGTCTCCTCAATCCAGACAAGATCACAGACCTGAAACCACACCCAGTTCTCTATCCCATCCTGTTTATTCCCTACAAGGGCTGCATTAGGTGATAGGTCCTTCCCAGACCCCCTCAGCACAGGGACTGCCCAGAAAGGGCTTGGGGGTTTCTCCCCAGTGGAGCATTGTCAGCACTTCCTGGTTTGGCACAGACTGGTTCTAGGTAGCAGGGGGGCCTCAAAGATGGCTCCTGTGAGGAAGCTGCTGGAAGCTTCCCACCATGTCTGTCAGGTGGCTCTGAAGATGGACATGCTGCTGGCCCAAACTGGGCCAATGAGAGAGGTTGGTAATGCCTCTGTGATGACATATGTAAGAAGAAAATCAAAACAAAGTCACAAGATTTTGGATTCTAGTCAAAGAGGAGGAGGAGGTGAGAACATGTGAGGAAAACACCATGGCAACCCCAAGGTCAGTGAAGAAGGAGGGGGAGGAGGTGCTCCAGGTGCCGGAGCCAAGATGCTTCTGCAGGCCGTGGTAAAGACCATGGTGAAGCAGGTTGTCCCCCTGCAGCCCATGGGGATCCACCATGAGGGATGCAGAGATCCACCCACATCCTGTGGGGAGGTGCCCATGCCAGAGTGGGTGGATGCCTGGAGGAGGCTGTGATCCAGAGGGAGACCCAGTGGAGAGAGAGGGCCCTGCTCGCAGGCTGGAGCAGCCTGTCCTTGGCGGACTGCACCCTGTGGAAGAGTGACCCACGCAGCAGCAGTTTTGGGAGGGCTGTGTGCCCGAGGGAGGGGCTCACACTGCAGCAGGTGTGGTATAGCTGCTGCTCATGAGAGTGAACCCACGCTGGGAAGTTCACAGAGAACTGTCTCCCGAGCAAGGGACCCCATGGCCTCACAGGGGAAGGACTCCTCTCCAAGAGCAGCAGAAGGAAATCTTGGTGAGGACTGTCATAGGTTAGCAAGCATAGTCCCGGAAGGGATATCCTTGCTAAGGGGTGCTTACAGCTTCCTCTGGGACCTGATAGAACCTATCAGCTGGCCAGTTTGAATATGGACAACTCTTTAAGCCACTTAAAGTTGTGACCACCTCTGTGATACACACTTAAGAATAGACAAACTCCCCCCCAAGCTCTCTCTCGTTTCCGGCGCTGGGACAGGTGGCTGCAGGCCCCGTGTGGGGGCCAGCAGGCCCGGCCAGGCCCTGCTTGGGCCAGGCCGGGCCGGGCCACGGCCAGCCTGGAGCCATGGGCCTGTTCCAGCCACGGAACCCCCCCCTCATTGCCTTGCCGTGGGCGACCGGAGCAGCTTGGCTTCCCCCCCCTCTCCACTGCGGCCAAGATTTCAGCAAAGCGGCACCTCTGTCCGGCAGAGGTCAGGTGACCACAAGGCCGAGGTAAGATTAACCCATTTATTGCTGTGAAGAGCTGAAAACCTGAGGGAAGAGAGAGAGGAGATACTTAAAGCTGAAAGTCTGTTGTGAAGCTATGATATATCAGAGTATCCCGTTGTAATTTCATGAAGATCTGGGGGGTGGAGTGTTCAACTCGTAAACAATAGGCAGATGCTGACGCAGCTGTAATTTCATGAGAAGCTTGGACAGGGAGAGATGAACCAAATGAGGACTGTTGCTCCAAATGGGAAAGGAGAAAAACCTCAATTCCTAGAGATGCTCCCAGAGATAGTCCTAACGATGAAGATGAGGAAGACCCTTTGCTCCCAGGGAAGGAGAAGGGCCTCTGTTTCTTTGTTTCTGAACAGCTCAACCTTAAAATTATACCCCAAAAATCTTTCAAGAGTGGACCCTCGAAGGCTGTTGCAGGAAAAGCTGCAAGTCGGGGGAAGGGACTCACATCACGAGCAGAGAGACTCCGCTTCCTAAATGGACTGAACAATATTTGGAAGTGGGCGGCTGTCTCGGTGTGATACTGTTTTCATAGCACGAGCAAGAAGAGACTTCTCTTTCTAAATGGACTGAACAAGGTTATTATGGAAGTGGTAAACAGACTGAACATCGTAAGGGTTGGCTTTTTACATTGTCAGTGGGAGAAGGGAGGAAGGTGGGGGGATGAGAAGAGTTCTGAAGGTGGTATAATTTTTTTTTCTTTTCTTCTTTTAGGTCTGTTAATAAACTTCTTTATATTCTTTCAAGTTTGGTGCCTGCTTTGCGTTTCTCCTAATTCTTATCTCACAGAAGATAAACAGTAATGAGTATTTTAGCCCAAACCACTACACTAAATTGGTGTTTCTGCCCGGTTACAAACCCAACCTGCGACAGGACTGACCAAAGCTTGGTGCCCTGTCTCCTTGGGCTGTCAGTGGCAAGGAGGGAGGAAAGTGTTCTAAGGGCTTATTTTACTTCTCATTATGCTCCTCTGATTCTGTTAGTAATAAATTCACTTTGCAACTTAAATTGAGCCTGTTTTGCCTTGAAGTGTTTCTCCCGGTCCTTATCTCACTCATAAAGCCTTCCTTAACTGTTTTTCCTTTTCCCTCCTGATGGGGTTTTCGAAGTTCCCCTTCTGTTTTCCTTTTCTCTTAAAGAATTTTCCCCATACATGTTGCAAGGGGGACAAATTACTGGGTGCTTAAGAAAAACAAGAGACAGGCCAGAGAGGGAGGAGTCCATCTGGCTACTCTCTTTCACCTGGGCTAGTGGGCTGTTAGTCCCCGGTGTTTTGGATGGAGAGAGAGGCTGGAAGGAATTTGTCAGCATGGCAGGCTTCTGCTTTTTTGGCTGCCTTCCTACTACTGGAGAGACCCTGGGATTCCCTTTCCCTGCCCTGCTGGGAGCTGGGCTGCAGCCGCCCTGCCCGCGCCGTTGCTTCGAGCCTTCGCTACTCTGTAGCCCAAGAGCTGCCTGGCCCAGGGCTTGCAGCGTGCCTGGGACTGGTCCTGCTGCAGGGCTGGGGCTGGCAGGGCCTTTCCCACACCGAGCGGCTGTGGCCAGTGGGGGCCCTGCCTCAGCCCCGCTGTGGCCACTTTGCCTGCAGAGCCCCCGCTTTCATTTCCGCACCCTGCGAGCCCAGAGCACGAGCCGTGTGTGCCTGTCCCTCTGGGGCAGCCTCCTCCCTGCAAAGCCCTCCTGACACTTGGCCTGACACTTTGGGGAACTCCAAGAGCCATGAAAGCTGCTGGAGGGACAACAGGGCAGGACACCAGCAATCCTGCAGCTTCCTGGTACTTCCACCTCCAAGTGATAGAGGAGCCAGTGAGGAGTGGGGCTCTGCTGGATCTCCTGCTCACCCAGCACAAGGCACTTGCTGTTCTGCTGCCCAAGGTGCCTCTGCAAGGGGCACTGTGACCAGCTGGCCCATGCCCAGGGACCTGCCCTTGGCTGCAGCACAATGAGCCTGGCTTTATTTATGGAGAACATTTTGGTGCCCTGAGTCCCCACTGCCATTTGTCCCTCCCAGGTGAAGGCACTGAGACTGGGGATTGAGAAGGAGGGAAGGCTCTGTTGTGTCCCCCTGTGCAGTGGTTTAGTGCATGGAAGAGGAGACACGGCTTTGCTGCAGATCTTGCACAGCCTGGAGCTGCAGGTCATGGCCACGAGTGTCCCAGATGGGACAGGAGAGTCCAGGGCTGCAGGACCACCCTGTGGTGGTGGCACTGGGAGAAGAGGGTGAGATTTGGTGCAGCCTGTGCACATCCTTGGGATGAAATGGACACAGTTCAGAGCCCTGGTGCCAGTGAGTTGTCACACAGCACAGATGAACTGAATCGTGCCGCAACTGGGCCAGGAGACACTTCAGAGACAGAGTTGTGGGTATTTGCTTTATTCGGCGCGCCGGTTGTGTGGGGATTGCTCCTCCAAACACACACAGCTGGTGCTCTCTACAACACACTATTAAGTGTTAAATTATGAATATTCATCACATTCCTTGGGACAGGTGTGGTTATACAAATTATTTCTCAGAAGTCATTAGCATATGGGCCACGCATGCGCTGTGTGTCCTGGTGGTTGCACTGGAGGAAGGCCTCTCCTCTTCCTCGGGGGTCTTTTCTGATGAAGGCCAGTAGTCATCCTCTCTGAACTTTTCACCTTTCTCCCTCGGCATGCATAGTCCTTTGAGGAATGATTCAGCAATCTCTGAGATGATCCTTGTCCCCTCTATCTTGACAAGATTAGGGTGAATTCGGCTTCTCAGGCTTTGTAATTAACATCTTCTGTCTGAACTAACATTTGCTGTCTCCCAATAGTTAACTTGTGCTTTCATGAGTTAGTTATTGACTGCCCCTTCTTCAGAACAGAGAGCAAAGGTGGGTGTGAGAAAGAGGGTGCAGACAGTGTTGAAATAACTGCCTGAAACCACAATCTGAGCTTTCATCAGAAACAGTCTGTAATTTTCAAACCTTCAGCCTGTGCAGAGATGTCCCAGGTAATAACTGATCTTATATGGTGGTTTTGGAGCATGTCCTTACATGTTGCTGTATTGCACCTCCTTTGTCTCATGGCAAAATAGCTTCTTATTATTGCTCTGAGTTCAGATGTCAGAAACATTCATGGTTAGTCATTTTTACTGAGATTTTTAACTACTAATTAAGCATTAAAAGACATTCTTAATCTGTGTATGGAACAGTTCAAGCTGGCTGAGTAAATCCAATTTTTTATCCCATGTTCACCACCAAAATCATTATCAGCATCACCTGACTTTATTGTTCTTTCTCAAGGCACCTCTCATCCCATCTCATTCAATTCCCATTTTACTGAAAATCCTAAATTTCCAGTTTAGGGCACTATCTGCATTCCTCCTCTAATTCCATATTACTTTATTGTGGGGTTTCAGTCTGTTCAAGCACAGCTGGGACATGGTTCCAGCTCTCATCATCCTGACAAACTTTATGACGTGCCACCAGTTAGGGCAATAATGCAATGACAAGAGGCAATGGTGTCTCATTTTCATTTACAATCTCCACTTTACGTGGTAGTAACAAGGGGGAAAAATCCTCCATGGATCAAATTACCTCAGCTTGTTCAAACACTTGATCACCCTCATGGGCAAAATACTACCAAAACCATTCTGTATATTTAATGGGCATTCTCATGTTGCAGCTTGTGTCTCTGAGCCAGTCAAGGCACCTCACCAAGAAGATGTCAAATGGAGAGAGAAATGCAGCAAGGCCATTGAGGCCCAAACTGCTCCCTGGGTCTGACAGACATTGTTCCCTGGGGAGGTGGTGGAGCCTCCATCCTTGGAGATATTCAAAAGCCTCTGGAGAGGTTCTGGCCAACCAGCTCCAGGTGTCCCTGGGTGAGCAGAGGAGTTGGACCAGGTGATCTCTTGGGGTCACTCCCAACCTCACCTACTCTGTGTTTCTGTGATCCTTTACAGGGCATGTGACACCTGGAACCATAGTTTTCAGAATCTCCAGTGTCAGATGTGGCTGTATGCATACCCAATTCTGGTTTGTGTTTAATTTTCACTTCCTCTTGACTGTTTAACCTTTGCAGATGTGGTGACAGAAAGTGCATAAGAAGATGAGTGGTGTGATACAGAGGCACAGAATGCTTCTGAGCCTGTTGTTTCATTCCACTCTGGGGAACTGTGGGGGGTTCTTTTTAAATGATGACCTAGGACAGAATTAAGCCAAACAAGGCGAATATTCCATCTGAGAATTGTTTATTGGTAATGAAAAGGGTGTTGCCCTACCAAAGAAGAATAGGAAAGGAAGAAAAGGAAGACGGAAAAGGAAAAAGAATAGGGGAGAGCAGCAGAGAGAGCAAAGACAGAGAGAAACAGCAGGAGTTACCACTGGAGCTCTGGAATGTGCTGTCAATGTCCAACCGGCAGAAGGTGTGTGCACACTCCCTGCCGAGGGGAGCCTGCGCAGCTCTCAGAGGGGCACGGCTCCACAGGCACAGCTCCCACATCGACGGGCGGCCAGACACGAGGTGAGTGGGGATCGGGCAGGAGGTGCAGAACCCTGGACAGGACCATGGTGGTGTCACAGTAGCGGGCTGGATCCGTGAAGCGGGGTTGGAAGCAGATGGCTCAGGCAGGAACGAGACAGGCAGGGACGAAGCACGTAGGGTATCAGGCAGGAATGCAGAGAGGCAGGACAGGAGATGGGTGGAGAAGGTGAGGGAGACAAAGCGTCAGGGCAGGACACAAGCTAGGTGGTCAGCAGGCATCCAGCTAGCTGAGAGGAAGACCGAGCGAGTGAGCAAGGGAAAGCAAAAAGAGCAAAAAGGTTTCAGTGAGCACAACAGGTAAAAAGCCTCCAGGGCAAAAAAGCCAAAAGACCAAAAGAGCCTGGAGCTTGTGACAGAGTTACTGTTATACCCCCTGGCTCTTCCCAAGGGTTGCTTGCTGGCAGACCACTGGTCCAGTCAAATATTCGAATGCAGTCCGTTGGTGGAGACCTTTTGCCATCCGATTGGAGAACCTTTCTAGAAGGCACAGTCCACACAGTACACAGACACAGTAGGAGACCACCAGTGTGTCCTTGGTGGTCTCCTACTGCTTGCCTATTACTGAAATGGCTGTCAGGCAAAGTCTCCCAGAGACAGGGCTTTCCTCCATCTTCTCCTAGCTGCCTTTTGCAAGTAACGTGTGTGAAGTCCCTCCCTCACATATCTCTGACAAACAATGTTGAGACAGAAATCAAAATTAAATGGCTTCTCACACTGGTGCAGTATTGATCACTGAGCAAAATGGAAGTCAGGAAGCAATTCCAACATGTTGGAAAAATCATTTTAGTGTGTTGCCTGTATCACTTTACTCCATAATTCTGGTTGTGGTTGAAGAAAGAATGGAGCTGGAATTTCAATGTCCTCAGGAGAAGCCATTAAGGGAATTGTCTGTTGCTTCTGACTTCTTCTGTCCAGCTGTCATTACATTTGTCCTGAGCTTGACCTCCCACCCCACCTGCATTTCCTGGGCTTGCTGTGCTGGGAAGTGCTTGTGTTGCCTGAAGACTCAGATCATTTTTAGGGCATTTTTGCCTCCTGGGACTTGGTGTGTGATCCTCCTGTGCCATGGCAGATATATCGAGTGCCTGGCTTATGTAAATGAAGGAAACAGCATCCAAAGTGCCCCCCAAATCAGAGCAGCTGAGTTACCCAGAGAGTTCTGCACCAAATCTCAGGTAAGAGCCCTGGGAAGCTTGGATTTTAGGTATTTTAGCATTTAATGTGTGTGAATCATCTGGGATGTACAGCAACATGGTAATCATTTAATCTGGAGAATGAAGCATTAAGTTGCAGTTATTATTTCTATGTGATGTATTTATTATATTCTTCTTCCTAGTTATTGGCCCTGATTTTGTTGCTCTTTTACCTCTGTGTAAAGGGATGAAGGGAGAATAATTCAAACAAACTGTGAGGAGAAAACTGGGAGCCAACCAGAAATGACATGAAGATTGAGCTCTCAGGCATGGACCAAGAGTGCCCTGGAGAGACAAGCAGATCAGAGATCCCCAGCAGCACTCCCAGGGCTCCAGGACAATAGAAGGGCTCTCCTTGGAATGGTCTGAGATGAGATCCCACTGTCTCTGGGGTCTCTCCCATTCCATTTTGTCATCTTGGGATTTGAGTAGCCCATCTGACCAGGGCTGAAGACCTCCTGCAACTTGTTGTGGCTTAGACTGGGACATGTAGAAGAAAGCAGAAGCTGGAGATGAGAAAAGGGATTTCAGAGAGTATCCTGAGGGCATGGGCAGGTTTTGAGGTGAGATTGACACCAGAGGTGGTGGAAGCTCAATGACAGGGCACAATGTGCATTGTATCTGCCTGAGCTGCACAGGGCTCTGGATTCAGGGGCTCTGGCCCCATGCAGGGAACTTTGTCATGTCCTGTGTCTCTGGCTGAATGGCAGTGAAATTCCTGGCTACAGCACAGGAAGCCATGGGAATCCTACCCTGAAAGATCCAGTGCTGTGCATGGAGGTTTCTGGTGGCATTTGGGTGTTGTGTGGGTGTCCAGGAGATCGCATGCCCAGGTGTGATCAGCAGGACACAAGGCTTACAGGAGACACACACTTTTCTGCAGCAGCTGAACATGGGGCTTGAAGCAGGAAAAGCTCTAAAACAAGGAGGAGGGAGTGAAAGATCTTGGCCAAGCCAAAGAGCACAGAACTGTTCAACTTTGTATTCCCAATGCTAAGAGAGTGGATGCCCACTGCAGGCAGCAGTGAGGGCCCACTGAGTCAAACAGGGGATCTCTGCTCTGCAAAGCACTTGGGATTGCAATGGAGTTGGTCTTTGGGAACTGGAAGGAATCCCTGGTGCAGCTGCCCCTCTTCCTCTGGCTCATCAGGGCAGCTGTGAGATGTGAGGCTTTGGGAAAGGAGGAGCAGAGCTGCACATGGGGCACCTGTAAGCTCTGCTGCTTTCTTGCCTGAGCACATCCTGGGCTGGGGGCAAGGGACAGAGGCAGAGAAGAGGAACAGAGCAACCCTTGTTGCTCAGCAGGGCCAGGAAGTTCTGCTGGGAGAAAGGAGATGGCCAGAGAGAGAGTTTAAGGGATCACTGGAAGCTGATGTCTTGGAGCATTTCCCTTTCCCAGGCTCCTGCCCACTGCTTCAGGAACTCCCAGCAGCACCTTCCACTGGTCTCCTCTGATTCCCAGCAAAGCCAGCATGAGGATGAGCAGGAGAGCCAAGCTGAGCCAGGTTCATCCTTGCTGGAGCTGCATGGCTTGGGGACCCCTGTCCCAGGGACCTGAGCCCACCCGTCCCTCTGTGCTGACACCACCTGAGAACTGAGCGGGGAGAGCAGCTGGAGTTCCAGGCACACCCGAGTGGAGAGGGAGATTTCTGTGGGGTGGGATAGGCAGAACAGGAGCTGATAACTGGGGCAGGATGGAGCTGTGAGGGGGGTGGGCAAAGGAGGACCCACCCATAGCAATGATGCAAGGACTTTTTGTGTCATGGCAGAGCTTTGGGAGTGCAGGTGTGTGGAGACCTACACAGAGTGTTCTGCCTTTCTGTTGTTGTGTCTCTCTCTGCTGTTGGAGAATGGATTTCTTGGGATCAATAAAAGAGCTGTGCAAGCTATTGAGCTGGAGGGTTTTTGTGCCTGTGTGTATGAGACACTTTCCGTGGGAAAGTCTCTGTGAAAAGCAAAACAGTTTCAGCCTGAGAAATTTCAGGGAGTAACGTACTTGCAGGTGTGATATCCAGGAGTATAAGGGAGGCAAGGGCAAGATTCTTTTGAACATAACAAGACTGTGGAAGACTGCCAATGTAGTCTGATTGTGTAGAAATAGAAATATGTCCTGATAAGTAAGCCACTTAGGAGCTAACAAGCTGGTATACTATTTAAGTGCCTCGAGACTGCTAATAAATCGGAGTTTAGTTTTCAACCATATTGGCTGGTGTCTGTTCCTCTCCCCCCGCCGGGGATCCGAGCTCCCCGTCCCGCCGCGGCTTCCGACAGTCTGCCATAAGATTTTGGGAAAAGCTGTGGAGATGAGTAGCTCTCAGCAGTTTCTCTTGCAATATCTCATCCATCTCTGTTTTAATTTAATCTTTCTTTCTCTAGGTGGATCTTTCTGCTCTTCATGTCATAATTCTTTAGAAATCCAGACTTTTACTGCACAGACAGGAAAAAATGATGCAAATGAAATAATACTGACAATCAATGAGGTGGAAATCAATGCAAAAACCTAACAAGGAAGAGGGAATTACCAATGGAATTCTTTAAAATTTTATTAATAACTAAATTTCAAGGAACTTTCAAAATTTCACTGTGACTATGGTGACTATTTACAAACGAACCTATCCCCAGTGATCATTGCCATTATGGGATTTGGTATAGATAATGTAAACCTATCCTTAACACATGAGTGACTTGGTCATTTTCTCTGATATTGACCTAAAAATTCTTCTTGGAAACTCACTGACAAAGACATGACATGTGATCTTCCGGAACACCCACAGACCGGCTTAATCTTTACTGTTTTATTTGTCTTTTCTTTTTCAGTGTTCAAAGTCAATCCCTAAACAGACTGATCAAAGTTCATCTTGAACTGAATGTGTGGAGATAGTTCTTAACCTGTTAACAAGCAAAAGCCAGCTCTAATTCTTAAATAAACCACACTTTGTGGACATTGAGAAGGATCCCTGCTGGTCTTAGACATCTCTGAAACACTGAAGCTCCATTTGCACAACACCAAAACAAAGCACTCATATGGCAGATGAGACATGACCTTCAGGCAGCAAAGAGATTTTGGGGCAGAGGAATGCCACATTTAAACTTTGGAATGAAATTCTTCTGTTCATTTTCCTTTGTTTCTACAGGTGGAAGTTTCTCTGGCAAGAGGAAAAATACCTGTCCCATATCAGTGCTCACCTTTGCTGACCGAGGCAGGTAAGCAGCTCTCTGATGTTTCTTTCTCTCCTGAACAAGTGGTGAATGTGCTGCTGCTTTCGGGGTGGAAAGGAACCACTCTCTTCCCTTCACCCGAGCTGTGCACACAGGGACCAGCAAGCTCTTCCCATCCCCCAGGTCTCCTCAGGCAAAGGTGGCAAGAACTGGGAGCATCGGCAGCACAGGTGTTTCCAGGGGGGCTCAGAGAGGAACTGAAAGTGACAGGGAATGGTCATTTGGGAGAAAAGCTGAGCTGTGGACTGGCCATCTGGATCTGGTGTTTGTTTCCCCAAGGATGGTTCTGCTGCCTTTGGTGTCCAGAGCTGGCTGTGCTGTCCTGGTACAGCTTGGAAGGGGGGGCTGCAGAGCAGGAGAGAAGGGTGGAATTCCCCCTCTGGAAAGGGCTGTTGGGCCCAGGGACACCCTTGGGGCAGGGCCTTGAGGCAAAGCAGGGCTGATGATAATGCTGGAACTTCCTTCTCAGCAAGCAAGGCTGGTTCCAAGTCTGGCCACTTGGAATTCTTTCCTGTTGGAAGCTGCAACAGTGTGAAACTGCCTTGATTTTATGGTAACTCAGGATGATGATAACTCCCAGAGCACCCAGGGGTCAGCAGCCTCTGCAGAAATGTGAATGAGCTTAAAAATTTCCTGGTTAGTTTCATTTCCTTGAATGATTGAGGTTGTCAATTCATAAGCAGCAAACCTCATGTCATCACGACATTGTTTATCAATTAAATCATTCTTCTCATGATTCCAGAGCATTCAATGATCTTTTCAGACCTCACAGGTATTGCAGAGTCAGTGTCAACTCAACTCCATTTTCTCCCCTTCTGGTCTAACACTGATTATTGCCCTCAGTTAAACTGTGGCCGGTTGTGTCTGTCAGCAGTGTTAAACATGAAGCCATGGGGGATGGCAAAACTCTGCCTTTGTGTGTTACTTTGTTTGTTTATTTATTTGGTTTTTTGTTGTGTTGAGTTTTTTAGACCTATTTTCAGGTCTTCTTTTGAAAAGCATTCAGTTTGTTTGGGAATGCGGTTTTGGTCTCTGAAGTAGGAACTGATAACTTGTTAGACAGCGAGGTCTCTTTGGGGCCCTCCTTGGATGACAGGAACATTCTGTAAAAGTTGGATGAAAAAAGACCATGACATTTGTCAGAAGAAGTTTCAGTGTTCCCGAACAAGGTGTGTAAGGTCTCAGCATGTTCTGGCTGGAATTCCTGGGTCAGATGTTCCTGTCTTCTGACATTTCCCTTTTCTAAGCCTCCAGCAGCTGATTCAGAGGGGAACAGGTTTCTACACGTCCTGTGTCACATCTGCCTCTCCCCAAATGTCTGGATTAATATCCCAACCCTAATAATATCTGAAACAGCCCCTGAGAGATATTTTTAAGTGACTGAGGAGCAAACCCCTCATTTCTAAGAACAACTGACCTCTTTCCCATATCAACTCTCCAAATTAATGCTTCCAACAAAATTTCCTATGGCCTTATGGGAAAGTCACCTGCAAAGCACAAACGTAGTGCATTTCCAAACCCTTAAAAACCCCTGGGCAGCAGAAGCAGCAGAATTTAACATGACAGTTTCCAGAGTTCAGTGCCAGATTGACATTCAGTGCCCTGAGCTCCCTGTGTAGTTTATGGACACGTGGGTGATGTGGTCAGTGGAACTGAGTTTGTGGCCATCTCACCCCAAGACCTTTGGCTTCTTGAATGATGTGAGACTCTCATGGTTTAACCCCAGATGGCCACTAAGTACCACACAGCAGCTCGCTCACTCCCTGGCCCTTGGCACTCCCTGAGTGGGGAGGACAATTGGAAAGAAAATTTTTGATTGAGACAAGAACAGCTTAAGAATTGAAAGAAAGTAAAAAAATATAGTAAGAAGAATTGCAATGAAAAGGAGAGAGGGGGAGAGAGAGGGAGGAATAAAACCCAAGCAATGCCCAGTCCAATTACTCACCACTCACTGAGCGTTGCCCAGGCTGCCCCTGGGCAGTGATCAACCCCCTTCCTGCCAATTCATCACAGTTTATATACTGGGCAGGACATTCTGTGGTCTGAAATATTCCCATGGCCCATCCAGGTCACCTGTCCTGGCCCTGCTCCCTCCTGGTTTCTTGTGCAGCTCCACACAGGCAGAGCAAGAGACACTGAAAAGTCACTTGGGGTGAGCACAGCTGAGCAACAACTGAAACATTGGTGTGTTATCAACATTGTTCTCATCTTGAATAAAAAAAAAAAAAAAAAAGCCCTGGACCAGCTACAAGGAAGAAAATTAACTCTATCCCAGCCAAAACCAGGCCAGAGACCTCACAGTGCCCATTTTTCTCCATGTCCCATAAATACAGCTCAGAGTAACCAGCTCAGAAGAGAAAGCCTGTGCTGTGGAGATCAGAGTGGAGACGAATCCCCATTGTGGTGGTCTGTGGTGAATTGGATGAAATCCCTCCAGGAGTTCCTGTGTCTCCTTAGCAAGTGAAGAGGGGGAATTTGTGATTAAAATCCAGTGAATTAAACACTTGCCCTGTAACTCCAATTGTGCTTCCCCAGTGGCCAAACATGGCAGGTGTCTTCCCAGGACAAGAATTGATCCAGAATGTGGAATACTGATGTCTGCTTTGATCCACCACCACACTTGTTCAAACAACATCTGATTTAGTTACATCAGACACAGCTGTGAGACCTGGAGACAGCCTTGTCTAGAAGCTGAGATGTATCCAGACAATGCAGTGCAGCATGTTGAATTCCAGCTTGGCAGTCATCAGGATGGCCCACCTTCCTCACTGGTCACTAAAGTGGGAATATTGAACACTAATACACTCATAAAGTAATGAAGATATCACACCAAAAGTGTTTCTATGAGGACTGAGATAAGGGCAGTCAGGCACATCCTGGCACATCCAAAGTGCAGAGGGAGCCAGAGCCAGAGAAGGGCAAGATCTTTAGTGCAGTGCATCAAAGCCAAGCCTGGTACAGCTCCCTAAGTGATTCCAGGTTCGTGCTGAGCTGATGCACTGTCACTCTGCAGCCTGATGGTTCCCAGGGAGCTGCAATTTCAGGATACCAAGTGCCATGAATTCCCCTTCCTCCAAACATGGGCATGGGAGTGTGAAAACAGTTTCTTCCTCCTTTTTCCCCATCTCAGAGCTTGGACAGAGAGACTCTTGCAACCTAGACTAGAGATTTAAGCTGGTGTTTTAATTAGGGTGTCCATTAAATTTCACTGCAGGCAGTGGGGTCTGGGTTGAACTTTCCTCTCTTGCATCCCCTGTCACAACATCCTGGGAGCACATTGGACTGAGATAAGCTCCCTGTATCTGCAGGGGTAACTGAGATCTCTGGAAAGGCACAAGTTTTCTTGATGTCTGAACTCAACTCTTTGAGCACTTGGCACCTTCAGAAGTCACAGCTGGTGCCAGGTGCCAGGGGAGAGAGATCAGAGGGCTTTGGGAGAGTATTTCCCTTCTTTGCTCACTTCCCTTCTGTGCCTGTTCCAGGCCAGCTGCAGGATCGTCCCACCCCGGGGACTGCAGGGATGGAGCAGAGGAGATGGCCCCTGTTGGCTCTGACACTGTTTCTGGCCATCCCTGTCTCAGGTAACGCTTCCAGGAGCTGTTCTGCTCCTTTCTGGGGGATTCCAGCCTGCAGATGATCAGAAGTGCAGGAGCTGAGGGTCGTGCTCTCCTGAGCATCCCTGATTTGAACTCCACAAGAGCCAGAGCTGCCCTGCCCCTCTGCTCTTGGGGAATCCAGCCCATTGCAGCAACTTTCTGTTTTTCCCCGTTCTCTGTCCCAGACCTCTCTGTCCTTCCCACCAGTACATTTTCTGGTTGATGTCAGCCAGATGCTCACTCAAGTTTGGTTTCCACAGAACATTTCAAGGTCACCTGTCCTGAGAAAGTAGTTGGAATTGTTGGCCAGGATACAATCCTTCCTTGCACCATCTCTTCCACAAAGCCACTGGACAACCCCCAAGTGCACTGGATAAAAATCACAGATGGGCACACAGAGGACATCTACACATACGGGCAGTTTGGGGGTGAACCAATGCAGAAATACCATGGGAGAACATCAGTGCCAGGAGATGGATTTGCCACTGGGAATGTGTCCCTGACACTGAAGAATGTCCAGCTGGCAGATGAAGGAATGTACAGTTGCATTGTGACATCCAGGGACTGGAGCGCTGATACATCCACCAAGCTCAGCATTGCAGGTTGGAGACTTTCTGCGCTGGGTGGGGAAGGGGGGAAGCTCTTACAGAGGGAAAAGAGCTCTCTGAAAGGTCACTGTCCCCCAGCTGATGCCGCCTCATATGACCCAACACATCACCTCCCCACTCCCAGTGGCCTATGGGCTTTTTGATCAATCAAGCAGTTACTGTGGTTTGTTATGAGTGTCACAGCTGGCATTAGTTTTAGGCGTGAATTTCTCTTCTAAGGGTTAGGTATTTTTTGTTCTATGTGTTTTATATGCCCTTAGGAAAAAAGACATTGTTCTCTTTTCTTCCTTTGATGATTATTAGTTGTAAGGTCTTGTTAGGATGGTTGAGTAATCCAGCTGTAAATAACCATGCTGCAATACTAAAAATATTGTTCTGTAAACATAAAAAGATAAACCATGTAATAATTGTCGTTTTAGAGTTCCTGATTGTGTTGCAGCTTTAGCTACAGGAGATTTATTAGGTTACTATATGTCCAGTTAGGTTACTATATGTTCCGGTATGGAGCTGGGTTTATTTGCCTGTAGGGGTCCAGAAGTCTTCATCAGTACTTTCCACAGCCATGTAGGTAGCCAACAGTCCTTTCCACTGCTGCTTGAGTGGCTCCTTGTCTCATGTCTGGATATACACCCAGTTTTCTGTCTGGTGAGGATATACTTGAACATCCAAGGCTATTAGAGGAACTAAAACAACACAACTCATGCAATGATAAAGATGTTTTTTCTAGAGACTTGCTGCAGCAGTTCCATCTCTGGCCTCAAGTTGCAGACACAGAGCTATTCTCGCCACTGCCACACAGGAGCAGTTGGTGAAGATTCAGTAAGAAACTTGTTTTGTTGAGAACAGAAAACAACCTTGTACAGAGAGAAGAGCAGTTTAGAATGTGGGGAATATCCATCGGGAACCGATTGTGTGTTGGTGGCCATTAGAATCAATAGTACCAGGCCACAGGTCCTCAACTGTCCATCAGAGTCATAGGTACAATCCCAGTTTGGGGTAACTTGACCACAGCTGGTTGGCCCACCTTTAGGTTGCCCTGAAAAGCTTCAATTTTAATCATTTGGAGCTGTTTCAAAATACATAGGTCTCAAGAAATTTTGTGAAGTGGGACTACCCATGGGTCCATGTTGGTTATTTATCTGATATAACACAGACCTTTTATTCCATCCAGATTCATGCAGTCTAAGGTAGAGCTTTAGCAAACCATTGGCACGCTCCACAGTCCCATTGGATTTGGGATAATAAGGTATATGGAAAACCCATTTAATACCTTCCTTTTTGGCCCAGTCTTATACCCACCTGTGCACTTCCCATTCCTTCTCCTACTACTTCCACTCCTGTTTCAATACTAAGAGCAACTCCTCTGTACTTCCCTTCACCATCAATGCGTTTGGCTGAGGTATCAGTGAACCAGACATCTTCAACTCCAGAGTCTGAAGTGAATGCAGGAACATAGATTTATATGGCTGTTTTAAAGCTGACATGTCTGGAGTCACAGCTATCTGTAGTTTTGTAGGTTTCAGTGACATCCATTTGATCTGTGACCTCAGAGATATTTGCACACCATTTGTGCACCGTTGGTGTTTGTGCAATTCCCTTTGGCAGAGCACTGCCTTTCCTAATACTGGCCAACAGATTGAAAGGTCCTTGGATTTTCACAGGCTGACGCTGTTGAATTTTTCTCTGCTTAAGAGCATGGGTCAGAGATAATAATCCCTTTTCCCAGTGTATCTCTTCTCAGTATCTTTTTATGCTGTGGAACTGAACCCTAATGGTCTTCTGGATCCATATGGCCTTTCTGAAACATTACATTAAGTCCCATGTTCAGCAAGGACCCATTCAGATAATGTAGGATCACTGGTGTGACCAGGTCCAAGTGATTGGTATGTTTTAAACTCTTCTATCAGCGTTTGCAAAGCCTGTTTGTGACTGTCAAGCCATTGCCAGTTTTGGCTTTTCCTCATTAATGTGTACAAGGGTCTTGCTACTATAGAGAATCCAGGAACGTGGTTTTTCCAGTAGCCCAAAATATCCAGTATCTTTTGAAGTTCCTTTTTAGTAGTAAGGGTAGATCTGGCATGTAGTTTTGTAATGGTTTCATCTGGAATTACAGCTTGGCCTGCTACTCCTCAGGTTCCCAGGAATTGCACCTATGAGAGGGGCCTTAGCACTTTTATCCTCTCATCACTTAATCTGCTCCTTATATCCTGTCTTGTTGTTCTTACTGCACTTTTCTCCTCACCTCCTACCAGCACAGCATCAATATATTGATAGATTTGTACTCCTTCCGGAGTTTTTGTTTGTTGAAGGAGTTAAGCTAAAGCATTGTGTGCTATGATGAGTGAGTGCTTATACTCTTGGGGCAGGCGGCTGAGGGTGTATTGTGCTCCTTCCAAGGTGAATGGAAATTTGGGTTTATCTCCTTCCTGAATTGGAACATGTCTTTTATATCCCAAACTACCATCCATTCACGTGCAGCTGCCTGCAGTGTAGCAGTGGGGTTTGCAATATTTGGGATGGCTGCAGTGAGTGGTCCCGTATTTGCATTAAGCTTTCAATAATCAATTGTTAAAAGTCAGCTCCCATCTGCTTTTTTCATCAGACAGAAAGGAGAATTGTAAGCAGAATGCATCCTAAATATAATGCCTCTTTGCTCTAAACTTTTATTTGCTTTATTGATCTCTTGTTTGGCTGCTGGAGGTATAGGGTATTGTTTGATATTAATTACAGTAGAAGTAGTCAACACTGGAACCATTTGTGAGACATTGATTTTCCTGTCCTTCCCAGAAAGATACTGTGTGGGTTTTTTTACTGTGTGGGGTTTTTTTACAGTGAGGGACTTTTGTGTGTCTTAAGTACCAAACATCCTCTCTGGGTAACTGCCAAACTTTTCCATTGAGGATTCCTGCTTCTAAAATGTTTTCTCCATGATCTGCAATTGCAAATGGATGTGAAGTCATTCACTTTTCCCCAGGTAATCATAAACGCAGTTTGGCAGTGTAACAAATAACATTTTTTCCATTAAAACCAGTCAAACAACTTTTTTTAAATTAATTTTTAAAACTTATGTTTAGATTTTCATCATTTTTGGGGGTGATTAAAGAGATTAGAGCTCCTGTGTCAATTCAAAACGTCAAAGACTTCCTGTTGTGTTGCAAAAGGATTGGAGGTGTGTTTATCCCATGAGGGTTTGAGTTTGTAGTTTCCCCCCAATCCCCCACTCTGGGCTGCCTTTGATTAACTCTGCTATGACATTGTTAGGTTGTTTTCCTAAGGCTGCTCTGGGTATCCCCAAAGCCACGGCTGTTCTCCACAGCTCATTTTGCTGTTCTCAGGGGAAGCCAGTTGGATTAGGCTTTTCTCTCAGGTGGGTTTTGTTTAAAAGTCTTTGCCCAACTTTCAGGACATTCATGCATTTCAGTATTTGGGCGCCTTTTGTGATTTTCCCAGCACATCTCTCTTGCATGGTTTACTGTCACGTTTCTATATGTCACAACCTTCCCAAAAGCGCCTCCAAGAAAGCCTCTCGGTGCAGCTAGCACACTTGCACACACACACCGGACAGCTAGCTAAAACAGTCCGACGATGAATGAGCAAGAAGAGTTTTCACATAAGGTTTTACAGGAGAGCTTTAATGCATCCACACTCGTGCAAGGTTTCAGAGAATTCCCGGGGCAGAGCAATGGAGGGTCCAGGGCAAAGGAACTAATCGAGAAACTCTGAGGGGGTATCAGGTAACCAGGGCTGTGGCGGCCAATGGAGCCAACCAGGGGAGCAGAAGTGGGGTACACTAACATGACAGAAGAAAGCATTCTGGGGGAAACTTTTCAGTCACCATAAGCTGGAAAGGAACCTAGGACTTATCCCACCATAGGACTCCTTTCATTCCTTGTCCAGCAGGCCCACCAGCCTCCACAGTTTACTACCTCATGCAGGAGTTCTACCCACGCAGAGATGTGTCAGGGCCTGTGGGTCTTGTAAAGCTTCATTATGCATTTCATCTCCTTTGATTTTGTCTCATCTTCCCTCCAAATAATTTTTTAGCATAGTTGGACCTCCTCTTAACAGAGGTCTAACATATCCATCTCTGAGGAGATTGGAATGTCTCCCTCTGCCCCTCTGTGCATTGCCTGCACGCAGGCAGCTTTTGTAACAGCAGCAGAGGTGTCATTAACTGACCACATAGGGATTGAGGCTTGTTCTCCTCTCTCCGTAATATTTATTCATCTCTGTGGCAATGAAGGAACATCACAGCACAGCACAGCATCAGACCAGTGGGGTACATCGATCAATAGCATCCCAGCACTACTCTCAGGCTCTTGGTTCAAAGGACCTCATGTTTCTTGGGCTGACTGAGCAATGTGTTCTCCCCCAAAGCTTGTTCAGTAACATCCCCAGGCTCCCAGGGTGCAGAGCTGCCCTGGCAGTGGGCTTTTCCCAGCACAGACAGGACAGCCTGGACTCTGCTGGGTCCCATTCCCCCATGGGTTCTAAGGCCAGCTGTTGTCCTGCACAGGATCTTTCCAGCTAGGATGCTGGCAGGGGAATGTTCTTTCCTTAAGGAACACTTGGAAATTACCATAGCCTGGGCTCTCCCCCATGGCCAGGCTGTTGGGCAGTGAGGAGGCCACGGGGTTCCTTTCAATATTCCTGACCAGCAGCACAGGAGCTCCAAGCCCATGTTTAGAAGGGCTCACAGTGGTGCTGAGACTCCTTTCAACAGGCAACACATGAAGGAGGAAAAAGTCTCCAAGTCATGAGGAAGACTAAAGCTCCAGGAGAGAGGTCATGGCTCCTTCCCGGAGAAAATGCCTAGTGGAGATGGACTTGTAATCCAGGGAAGAGATCAGTAATGGTCCTCATGAGTGCATCAGTATGTGAATTCTCTATCCCTGTTTTTAAGGGATGAGTGAGTTCTTTCCCATGGTCTCTGAATTAGAAGGATTCTTTGGGGAAAGAGATGTCTGAAGTTCAAAGATTTAGAAACAGGCACAACATGAGGGAACTGAGTCTGAGTTCCTTGTCCATAAAGAAAGCAGGTAAAAAAGAAAACATTCCCAGATTGCAACTCCAGTTGCAGGTTTAATTCCTCTGAGGTGAATATTGATCAGGCAGAGAGTGGAAGGAACAATAAGAGACCCTAAGAAGAGATCTTCAGTAAGAGAATTTGAAACAGAGTTTTTGAGCATCCCCAGGGCAAATGGGTGGTCTCATTTCCAAGGAGGCAATGTCAGTGTTCCAGGGATACCTGTCTTTCTTCACAGAAAGGACACTAGTGTCCAGTAACAATGGGGACCTGGAATCCATGTTGCATTGAGACCACCAGCAGCTCTCACAACAAATTCAGACTCTGCAGAGAGCTTTCCAGAACATGCAGAGCTTTACACAGCGTGACCTTCAGCTCCTCAGAACAGAGCTGGAGAACAAACTAGGTGAGCAGGGATATTATCCTTCAGGACTTAATCTCTCTGAAGGGAAAAGCTGCTCTAAAGAACAACTGTAGCTCATCCTCCAAAGCACCTCAGAGGGGATGGGGAACGACAGTCCTTACACGGGGAACAGCTTTAGCACACCGTGACACTGAAGGAGCTCCGTGCTGAAGTGTTCTCTGCAGGGGTAAAGGTCTCTCTTCTCTCCCTTGTCCTTGAAGAGAGTGGGAACTGTGAGTTCTCTCATTGCCTGACACTTACTAACGTTCCTCCGTGAAGTCTGGTCCCTGTCTGTCCCTTTCCCCATTGCCCTTCTGCTACTTCCCCACTCCTGGTGCCACGTTGGGCGAGGCTGGGCTGTGCACACCGTGTGTCTGTGCCCATGACGAGCCCCGCCCTGTGCTCCCCTGCTCTTTTCAGGGCCATCTCTGTGGGCAGTGCATGAGGTGGGGGCAGGGAAGGGCACTGGCAGCACTCAGCATTCTCTGACCAATGTCCAGGGACCTTCCCCTGGCCAGGCACAGGGCCCGTGTCCATCTCAGGGGCCACTGACCAAGGCTGAGGCCCAGTGAACATTCCTGAGACTACAGTGTGGCTGGAGAGGCAGGTGGGGGATGCCCCAGCACACCTTCCTCCTGACAAAGACCGTTGCCTCCCAGGGCCTACTGATGCTTTCTGGAGCGATGGAGTGGAGTCATTCCTGCCCTCCGAGAGCCCATCAGGCCTTGGTCAGGCCTTCAGAGAGGCTCAGAGGGAGTGGGCAAGCCCCGAGAAGGGACACTCTGGCAGGGACTTTGAATCTGAGCTTTTGGGCATCATCATTGCAGATTGTTGTCTCCTCCTCAAGAGGACAGTGGCAGTGTCCCTGTGACATGGTTCTTTCTTCCCAGGAAGGACAGTGGAGTCAAATACAAGGACCATGGAATCCATGTGGAAGGAGGACCTCCAGGAAGTCTTCCAAAATATTCAAACTCTGCAGCAAGCTTTCCAGAAGATGCAGGACTCCACACAGCGTGACCTTGAGCTCCTCAGAAGAGACCTGGAGAATGAACGAGGTGAGCAGGGCCATTGCCCAGCAGAACTGCATCTCTCTGGAGGTAAAAGATGCTCTACAGGCCAACTGTCCTGGGAGCTTGTCCTTCACAGCTCCACTAAACGAATGGAGGACCATCCTTACATGGTTAAGAGATTTCTCATCCATGCCACTGAGACACCTCCAAGCTGAAGTGTTCTCTGCAGGAGTCAAGGTGCCTCTTCTCTTTCTTGTACTTGGAGAGTGTGGGAACAGTGAGCTCTTTCATTCCTTGATAGTTGTTAAGTCTGCTCTACAGGCAAATCATCTAGTGAGCTCATCCTCCTCAGCTCGTCAAATTGATGGAGAGGGACAGATTTCCTGGATGAGTAGCACTTTTGTCCTGCCCCCTAAGACACCTGAATGCTGAGGTGGGGACTGCAGGTCATCAAGGTTCCTCTGCTCTCCCTTGTCTTTGAAGGGAGTGTGTACCATGGGCTCTCCATGACCTGAGATGTGCAAAAGGTGTCCACCTGCACATCCTCCTACACAGTCACCTTCTCACAACAGAGTGGTGTCTCCCACAGTCCACAGATGCTATGTGGAGAGATGGAGGGGGATCATCCCAATGCTTCATCCTGCCCATCAGGCCTTTGCCAAGCCCTTCAGAAAACTCACAGGTCCTGTGCTCTTTCCACAGCCCTCCAGCAGTCAATCCATCCCAACCAGTTCTGTTGAGGTGGGAGGGTGTTTGTTTTCCTCTTTCCAGAGCCCACGTGCCCCTGAACCCTGGGAGCTGGACACTGCAGGGAGGGAAAGACCACAGGAGTGTGAGAGCCCCAGATGGAGCATAAGGCCTCAGGCCTTGGGCAAGCCCTGCTGCCCCGCCCAGCTCAGGAGTGCCTGATCAGCCTGACAAGTGTCTCCATGGGTAACTGGTACAGGAAAGTCATCCTTGGTTCCAGGGAGACCCATCTCTGTGGAAGACCATCTCCTTCGTAGTCCGTGATCTGGACATTCCTCTGGCCCCTCTTTCCCATCTGAAAAGGAAGGAGCTTTTATTTCTCCTTGGACCTCTGAGGGAGCAAGTTGGAGCCACAGGCCCCATGTCTGGAAAACAAAATTATCACACATACACTGTTTTCTCTGGAAGATTTTGTTGAAATGAGAGTAGAATTGTTTTAAGAGAACTGTGTGTGTGTGTGTGTATGGTGGGGCAGTAGGTGAGTGTGGGGGGGGCCTCAGTGTCATGTAGAGCAGAGAGTTGGCCATCTCTGTTTGGATCTCCACTTCCAGATTGAGAAGTTGGGAATTACTATGGAAATGTGTTGCGTGACGATCGGCGACGGAAGATACAGATACAGAGCTGACTATTTATACCTCTTCAGCTGTAACTAAAAATAGATTTCTTATATAAGCAGCAATCACTATAACAACCATATCTATGTTTCTTAATAACATTGCAAAACTACAAGCTAGCACTAACCGACACAGATACATACCAAGCATGCCATTCCCTTATACTAGCTATTTCCTGGTGGGCCGTACTGCCTGCCATGGTTTGTGGTGTTAGCGTGTCCACTTCTGAGATGAGTTTAGCAGTGCTCTCACTTCTGCTTTCTAGCTGTATCTCCACAACAATTAGCAGGTTTTAAATCACTCTGGAAGTGTTGCCCTGGGGCAGTGTCAGCTGGCACCAGGAGATACTCAGGCAGCAGCTGGGCTGCGGTAGGGAAGGTCCATCCCTACAGCAGATGGGACCAGTGAAGAGCCCTGCAGCTACAGCTCCTCCCATCCTATGGCCAAACCAGAGAGGTCTCCTCCATGGAAATTCATCTCACTTGTTCCCTATCCCTTCTCCCCTACCACCAGCATGGCCTCTTTTTCCTTCTCCCCAAGAATTCCTGTCTGGATTTCAGGGATGGTTGGAGTTCTTGCTGCTAAAAGACTGAAGAAAGAATTCCCAGAAAGATTACTGTGTGGGCTTCTTGTGGGTCCAAAGGACCAAACATCCGCATTGGTTAATTGCCAAACTTTTCCTTTAAGGATGCCTTATTCTAAAATATTTTCTTCGTGATGTGCAGTCACAAATATATGTGAAGCTTTTCCCCAGGTAACCATAAATGCACTTTGGCAGTGCAACAGATAGTATTTTTTCCATTAAGATCTGTCAAACTTTTTTTTTTTTTTAACTTATGTTTAGATTTTCAGCATCCTTGGGGATGATTAACAGATGTGAGCTCCCGTGTTAATGAAAAACTTTAAAGGTTGACTTTTAACTCCTACAGCTAAATAGATATGGGGCCCCTCATTATGAGAAAACCATTGATACGCAAGAATGTGCAGGGTGAGAAGGCCCAAAGCTTGCCCAGTGCCTAAGGGTTTTTTCCTGTTGTGTTGCAAAAGGATTGGAGATGTGGCTTTTTCCTGAAGAGGGTTTGAGTTTGCAACTTTCCTCGTGCTGCTCCTCTCCTCCAAAATTTTCTACCCTGTCCAATAATACTCAGTCTCCCCCAGTGAAACAAACTCTCCTGAAATATTCAGTTTCTAATTCCCCTGCTCTTCACCCATATTTTTCCTGTAGCTTTTCCAGTTGCAGGGGATCCCAGAACGTAGTTTTGACCATGTTCCTCCTTTTACCTCCTTGGGGTCCTCTGGAAAATTTGGTCTTAATTATGTCTCTCATTTTAAATTCTGGAACCTTTTCCTCTTTAAGAGGTGGGGGTTCTGTGGTTTAATCAGCATCCCATTTGCTCTTTTCATCACTAATTTCAGCAGGATTTTCCCAAATATCACCATCCCAATCTTTGGATGATGTTATCAATTACTGATTTTTTTTTAAATCCATAGGATTTTATTTTTTTATTAATGTCAATTCTAATTTTTCTTCCAAAGTTTTTGTCTTTTTCTTGGATTCTTTAAACTATTGTATCAATTTGTCATTTTGGTATTGTAGAGACAGTTCTACATGGTTTTTGTTACTTTATTTCATTTCTCCGAATGAGAAATTGGTTACTTGCATCATCAGTTTTCTCTAGTGGAATGTAGCCTTTAAACATAATCCCAATGTATGACAAATAACTCCTCCTTTTTTTTTTACCTTTCAGGAATCCCCATTTTAAATCTTTTTTCTCTTGTACTTTTCCCCACTCTTACCACTTATCTATTGGCCAAGGATGGACAGTTTCAATATGAATATTGGTAGTCTGCAAAGTTTTTTGTCTGTTTCTCAAAATCATTTGTCATCCTGCCCAACTACACCAAAATGTCACAGGGAGAGTGGCATCTTCAGACAAAGTTTATGAAAGAAGCCCTGCTGCTGAGTCTGAGGGACAAAAAGCATTCTTTTGTGTGTTTAAACTCCTTCACAGAAAGAAGCTTAAATGAAGGGAAATCCTTCCTTAGCCTCAGATTTTGGCAACAGTTTAAATTTAAGGAAGTTATAGAGGTATAACTGAATCCCTTTGTCCTGCAAGTTCTAATGATGACAAATCTCATATATCTATTTATAAAAATGAATTATTTATTAACAGATTTAATATTTATTGTTTATTATTTATTCATTAGTTATAAATGAACAGACAACAGATGAAGGATCTTAATAAGAATTACTTACTATACAGTATAGAACTAAAAGAACTACTAGTAGATTGTAGGATAACACACACAGGGCACTGTATCAAGGTACCTGTATTAAAGCTAGCAAAAGAAGTAGTATTGATTAGGAGTCAAATGTAACTTATTGCCGAAGTGATGATAACTTACACAGATTCCTTCACTTAACCCCTGAGGAGGAATTGTGAAGTAGGGGTTCCCACTCAGGGGAGAAACTCCACACATTTCCAGGAAAATGTATAGAAGACTTCTGCTTTGTGAAAGTTTGGTGTGGCTTTTGTAGTTGTAAAGTGATTGGCTGTCTGTCAGAAATTGCACTTCAAAAGTGAAATGTTTATTGTCAGTTGAGAGATGCCAGACCAGTGTTAGCCCCGTGGCACCAAAATATCTCACTACAAGACAGCTCGTCCTGTTTGAGTAGTCTGACCACTTAACAAATAACAGATAAGCTCTTAGGGGTGGGTGAGATTCCCTCCTACGAAGTCCCTTCCCAGTGCCAGGGAAGGCGACAGCTCTCCAGTCCAGCCAGACCCATCCCAGAGCACCATGGGGCACTGCAGGCAGGATGGGCTGCAGTGAGAAATGAGCAGGGTCCCTCCTGCCCCACAGGCTGTGCACATCCCGAGGGAAAGCAGGCTCTGCCCATCCATGTAGGACTGGGACTATTTCTCCATTCATCTCCACAGGA